>NW_024070206.1:42184112-42553130 GCF_014754425.2 Oryx dammah | reverse complement strand
TTGGGGCTGACGCGCGGGGATGACCCAGAGAGATGTTGTGGGGAGGGGGGTGGGAGGGGGGTTCATGTTTGGGAACGCATGTACACCTGTGGTGGATTCATGTCAATCTATGCCAAAACCAATACAGAATTGTAAAGTAAAAATTAAAAATAAATAAATAAATTTTAAAAAATAAAAATAAATAAATAAATAAAATAAAAATCATGGGTTTTAGTTCTAATAGTTTGCCAAATATGCATCTGCATTTCTCTCTAATTATAAAAGTTGAGATCAGATCAATACATTTTAAGCTCATTCCCACCATTTCCACAACATCTTCCTTTTTTTTTTTTTTTTCCTTCAGGAATTATATCCTGGCTTTTGCAACTTGAGTCTCTGTGCATTCTTACTGCTAGGGTTTTCTGGTCTCAGTTAGCTCTCAAGCGTAGTGTCCCCTTCTCCTGATGTGCGGATGTCAGGGTCTTTGATGTCTGTTACAGGATGTGTTTACTGCTATCATAACAAGCAACAAACTGAAGTCTCTGTGTTTAACTGGGAAGACACAAGGCATTTTGTTGGAACAGGAATGAGACAGAGGAGAGAAATAGCTTCTTCCCATGATCTGACCCCCAGCCAGGTCCTGGTCACCTGGCTGAGGGAAGAGGAGAGGTGGCTGCAGGATCTAAGGAAAAGCCTAGGATTGTCTGCCTTTGGGCTTAATGTAACCCAGAACCAGGGGAGATCTTCCTACCTCTGAGTAGGCCCTGTCTCAGATCTGTCTCTCCAAAGCCTGAAGCACAGGAACACTCAGACACTGACTTTTGAAGCTAGCGTCCCCCTACCATGGGTGGGACAGTGGGTGAGCACACATCAAAAGACACTAAAGCAGGACAGACCCAGGGGGGAGGAGCCACTTGGTGCCCCGACATTTCTGCCAGC
The DNA here is from genome assembly GCF_014754425.2 of Oryx dammah. Taxonomy (NCBI): domain Eukaryota; kingdom Metazoa; phylum Chordata; class Mammalia; order Artiodactyla; family Bovidae; genus Oryx; species Oryx dammah. The sequence goes on along the minus strand of NW_024070206.1, from coordinate 42,552,212 downwards.
CCAGGAATCACTTGGCAGGGACTCTCAGAAATAACTAGTGGCATTTACAGGGATGTCTGAGCTTGTTGTGTGTGCAGGAAGGGCTGTTGAGTCAGGAAGTTTGGAGCTGCATATTTCATGATTTAATCAATGGGCTAGATGTCTTCTAAGCTGTTCGTGTTTTTCATATTTCAAAGAATTTTCTAGTGGTACTACTTCTTCAGGTATTTAAGGCACTGTCTTTTATCCAATTATTGGCTTTAAATACACACAAACACACTCATACATACATACACATATCCTTAGCAGGCTGAGTCTAAAGTCTTCTGCCCCAAGGCTGCAATGATTTAATCATGTCACACCGCACACACACTTACATACATACACTCATGCACACACACGCACACACACACATCCAGGAACGGTTCCCGTACCCTATATGTTGCTCTATACACTCTGGACTCTTGCTTTCCTCCAGCCTTCTTCTAGCCACCTGTGTTCTGGCTTCCTGGGTCTGCTGTGGTCAGTGTACCTGGGACTTCATTCAGGACACTGCTTCTAGTAGGAAAGGCTTAGCCACACTTGGTGGTGACACTTTGGGGCTACGTTGTCTCTGAAGCTTCTGTGGTTATCCTCCAGCCCCATTCCTGGCACACTGCCACAGCTAACACTTCCTATGGTTTTGCTTTATATCTTTGTCTTCTACTGTATTATTTCACCTTTGAGAACACAAGAAGAAAAGTCAATATTATTTTTGTTTACACCCCCAGAACCTAGGAAAGGTTCTGCAGTATAGAAGAGATGGTAAATCTATGTTTATGAAATGAACGGAGAAGTGATTTTAAAAAAGGCTAAGACAGAAATGCAGAAGAAACAGGAGATCCAGCAGAGGAAGGAGAGTTTTGGTCTGTGGGCAGTAGACAGCTACTGAGAAGATCTGACAGAGCAAATCTTCTGAACATTCTGAATAAGGTACCAATGAAGGGCGATCTACTGGGCCCTGTGTGCCCTTACCTCCAATGAACTTGACTCATGGAAATGGCACCCTGCAAAACAAGCATTTAGGTAACATCTCTTCTCTGCGGTATCCAGAGAAATTATGCCAGTTAGAGGGATAGAAACAAAATGGAAATCACAGACTCGTGGATGATGGAGACCTTTTTCTGCTGTAATCATAGAGGTCACGGTCTCAGGAGTTATGTCTAACTGAATAGGAAATTCAAAATATAATACTAGAAACCAGAAAAAAATCTTCCAAGAACCCTTTATTTCCACTCCAGTTTTTTTCCTATAATTACCAATAACCAGCTATTAGACTTCAAGGACAAAAATAACTCTTAAAGCCCCAGATAGAGATGCCAAACTAGTCTTTTTCACACTGGAAGCATTTAGGGAAGATGATTCCTTCAGGCCTTGAGGGTCTGTAATTGTCAGCATCCCTCCAGCCCATGGAGCCATGCAGGTGGGGGGTCTTCACCCTGTGATTATGTCTTGCCTTGGAGCTGTATTCTGACACCTCTGTGGCTGTCAGTTCTGGACGAGGTTTGCCCAGGGAGAAGGAAGTGGGTAGTTGAATGCAGGGGCCATCCAGGAGGAGGGAGGGTTTAGCATGGGGATGAACGTGAAGGAAACCTACATGGCTGATGTTATGTGGTGGCAGATTTTAAAAAGCCTGGGGGGACAACAGAGAGGGAAGGCCGAGGGGCAAGCCCCCAAGGAGAAGTCCAAACTGTCCCCACTTCGAGCACCCCAAAAATCAGCATATTTGCAAGCTGTTAAGAACTGTAGCTCAGCCTCTGCCAGGAAGACTAGCTCTGGGAGCAGCTGACCACCCCACCACTGCCCCTTAAAAAGAGGCAAACCACTTCCCACATGCTGCTACCATTTCATCTTCTTCCCACGATGTGCAGTTTTCTTCTCCAGCTCAACAAGGACAAATCTTGTTCAGTGGAGATGTGCTAATTGTCTAATTAAAGGATTAAGGTGTATCCGGGTCATTTGAATCAAAGAGGTGGCAAAATGTGAAGCAAGTGACAAGAGGCCACGTGGCAGGCAAGGACAGCAGTGGTTTGAGCACAAGGGCATCTCTGGTCCTTTATTCTGAAATTGGCACCACAGCTGGGATGGCTTCAGAAGTGCCCTTAGTATCTGTGATACTCCTTCTTTCTGACAGGCTTGCCAGCCCAGGAACTGTTCTTCCAACACAGTTAGGAGGCGGTGAGCACAAAGACTTGCAATCCCCTGCTTGGAAGTACATTCGGGTTCCCTGTGTGATGTGATTGCTGGAAGGAGAGACTAGAAATTTCCACGAAGTAGCTACCAGTTTAAAGAAGGAAATGTGATTCTCAGTGTGAGGCAGAGTTGAGACACCCAGACTTTGAGGATGAAGACTTAGGGAAGACAGGGAAAGCAGATTACTTCTTGGGAGCCAGGTTGGGGTCTTCAGCCTGGACCAGAGGGGTTTTGTAGAGAGCCCCAACCACCTACACTCTCTGGTCTGCAATTTTACTGCTTCCTTTAATATCCTGGCCACAAAGAACCAGCCAGAAACAAGACCTGGAGGACAGAAGTTTGCAGCCAGGGCCTCTGGGAGCAGGAACCCTCCTCAAATTACGCAAATTCCCTGGGCTGGGCAAGGCTTAAACAGCAGCAGTAAGAACTGCAACCAATAGAATGCTCTTCATTCATTAGTGCACCAATGAAGGGCTGAAAAGACGGCATTTGATGATAGCTTGTTGAATCTGGAGAAGTTGTTTTGTAGGGTCCAATGTGCAGAAACCCTAATCGCTGGTGTCCTCCCTTAGGGTCTGAGGCTCTTTGTTCTGTGCTCCCTCTTACCATTCCTTCAGCGGAGGCAGTAGGACAGCCAGGGCAGGAGTCTCAGGACCTGAGTGCCTGTTCAAATCCATTTTTCATAAATAGTTGATTTAAAATGTTGTTCTAGTTTCAGGTGTATAGCAAAGTGATTCATATTATATCTATACTCTTTTTCAGAGTCATTTTTCTTGTAGGTTATTACAAAATATTGAGTATAGCTCCTTGTGGTATATCGTAGGTCTTTCTTGATTGTCTATTTATATATAGTAATGTGTTGTCCCTAACTCCTGTTGTATCCCCTCCCTCTTTTCTCCTTTGATAACCATAAGTTTGCTTTATATGTCTGTGGGTCTATTTCTGATTTGTATATAAATTCATTTTTATCATTTTTTTTAGATTCCACCTATGACATCATATGATATTTATCTTTCCTTATCTAGCTTACTTCACTAATGAATCTCTAGTTCCATCCATGTTGCTACAAATAACATTATTTCATTCCTTTTATGTTTGAGTAATATTCTATTGTATATATATACCACATCTTCTTTCTCCTTTTATTTCAATCAGGTCCTGAGCTGTGAGTAGGCAGAGGGAAAAGAGGAAGAGAAGCTTCGTGGAACTCCTGGGTCACTGCCAGGAGCAAGATGGAGACTGGGTAGTAGAGGGCAGGATAGGAATGAGGCCACCTGGTTGGACTTGAACTCTCACTAAAACAGAGGTGGTGCTAAAAGGGTTCTTGGCTGTAGGAACACCTCCTTTCCTCATATCTTCTTGCTCTGGAATAGCAGATCTCTCCCTTTCAAACATTATTAACAAGAATAACTTTATCTTTTATTCATGCATTAATTTATTTGAAGTGAAGTGAAGTCACTCAGTCATGTCCAACTCTTTGCAACCCCATGGACTGTAGCCTACCAGGCTCCTCCATCCCTGGGATTCTCCAAGCAGGAATACTGGAGTGGGTTGCCATTTCCTTCTCCAGGAGATCTTCCCAACCCAGGGATCGAACCCAAGGGTCTCCTGTATGGCAGGCAGATGCTTTACCATCTGAGCCACCAGAGAATGATGGACACTGGCTACAAAGGTGAACAGAAGGGGATTGGCTAGCCAAGAATGTTGTTCAGTGTCTGCAACCTACACCAACTTCTACATCAGGCCGTCAGGAAGCACCAGGCAGAAAGATCTGATGTATGCCATCAGAAATGAAAAATAACTGCAGGACCCTCTGCCTCAAGAGCTTGGGGAGTATTTCCAAAAGGAAATGAAAGTTGAAATGGATCATGAAGTATGCATAGAAATTTTCCAGGTCGTGAATGCAGAAACATAGAAATGCAAAGAGGCAGGAAAGAATCCTAAGTGATTTGGCAAAATGAAAAGTCTAATGAGGTTCAACACGTAGTGCTGGGAACAATAGTGGGGAATGTGGACCATAGGACAATAAGAAGGCATATCTCCATGAAGAGATATATCTCCATGGAAAGATAAGAAGCCACATCTCAATGTAACGGAGAAGAGACTATGGGAGGGAAACATACAGTACACAAGTTTTCAGTATTAAATTGATGTGAGCAGATTGGGTCATAAGTATCTATTGAGCATCCATGGTGCCAGATGCTGTACAGAGTATGAGACTGTGGATAAAAATAGGATTTAATCCTAGTGCAGGAGGAACTCACTACCAAGTGAGAAAGATATGCAAAGAATCAGATGTATCAGCATATTGTGATGCAAGAACAAATTAACTGGAATACTTCAAAAATCCTTACTCAATTGTATATATTTTTTCAATTTCTTCTCTTAAAGAGGATCCCTCAAATTATGAGCTTCAGACTACAAAATTCAGATCCATTGCACATGTGCTGAGTAATAGGATAACAATATAATCATAAAGGATATGTATATAACCTTGATTTGGTTTGAGAGAGGGTCAGAGAAGCTGTTCCAACAAGCCAATACTTGTTCTAACTAAGCCATTCTGATAATTCATTAAGGAAAAGACATCCTACTAGGTATAAGGTGATATTTTATTGTGGCTTTGACTTGCATTTAGCAAATGGTTATTGATGTTGAGCATACTTTTTGATCATTTTTAAATCATCTTTAGAAAAATATCTATTAATGTCTTTGGTACATTTTAAATCAGGTTATTAGGTTATTATTATTAATGTTGTTGTTGGGTTGTTTTTTTTTTGTTTGTTTTGTTTTGTTTTTGCTACTGAGTAGAAAGAGAAAGCGGAGAAGACAATGGCACCCCACTCCAGTGCTCTTGCCTGGAAAATCCCATGGACAGGGGAGCCTGGTAGGCTGCAGTCCATGGGGTCGCTAAGAGTCCGTCACGACTGAGCGATTTCACTTTCGGTTTTCACTTTCATGCATTGGAGAAGGAAATGGCAACCCACTCCAGTGTTCTTGCCTGGAAAATCCCAGAGACAGTGGACCCCCGTCTACGAGGTCGCACAGAGTCAGACACGACTAAAGCGACTTAGCGGCAGCAGCAGCAGCAGAAAGAGAAAGGGAAAGGAAAGTCCTTCAGTCATGTTCAACTCTTTGCGACCCCATGGAATGCAGCCTACAAGGGGCATCCCAGGCACGAGTACTGGAGGAGGGTGCCATGGCCTTCTCCAACTGAGTAGAAGGAGCTCTATATATGTTGCTCATCAGATTACGGTTTGCAAATATTTTTTCCCATTCCACAGGTTGCCTCTTCAGTCTGTTGATTAAATGGTCCAATTTCAGTCTTCTGCTTGTGCATAGCCTATTTCCCAACATCATTTGTTGACAAGACTATCATTTCTCCACTGTGTATTCTTGGCACCCCTAGCAAAGATCAGTTGACCATATGCATGTATTTCTAGGCTTTCTATTCTGTTCCATTGGCCTACAATCAGTAAAGTGAAAGAGGAGAGTGAAAAATTTGGCTTAAAGCTCAACATTCAGAAAACGAAGATCATGGCAACTGGTCCCATCACTTCATGGCAAATAAATGGGGAAACAGTGGAAACAGTGTCAGACTTTATTTTGGGGGGCTCCAAAATCACTGCAGATGGTGACTGCAGCCATGAAATTAAAAGACGTTTACTCCTTGGAAGGAAACTTATGACCAACCTAGACATCATATTAAAAAGCAGAGACATTACTTTGCCAACAAAGGTCCATCTAGTCAAGGCTATGGTTTTTCCAGTAGTCATGTATGGATGCAAGAGTTGGACTATAAAGAAAGCTGAGTGCTGAAGAATTGATGCTTTTGATCTGTGGTGTTGGAGAAGACTCTTGAGAGTCCCTTGGACTGAAAGGAGATCCAACCAGTCTGTCCTAAAGGAGATCAGTTCTGGGTGTTCATTGGAAGGACTGATGTTGAAGCTGAAACTCCAATACTTTGGCCACCTGATGTAAAGGGCTGACTCATTTGAAAAAACCCTGATGCTGGGAAAGATTGAGGTCAGGAGGAAAAGGGAACAACAGAGGATGAGATGGCTGGATGGCATCACCGACTCAATGGACATGGGTTTGGGTGGACTCCGGGAGCTGGTAATGGACAGGGAGGCCTGGTGTGGTGAGATTCATGGGGTTGCAAAGAGTCAGACATGACTGAGCGACTGAACTGAACTGAACTGAATATTTTAATTACTGAAGCTTTGTGATATATTTTGAAATCAGAAAATATGATCAATCCAGCTTTGTTTTTCTTTCTGAAGATTGCTTTGGCTATTAAGAGTCTTTCACGGTTCCATATGAACTTTCAAATTACTTTTCTATTTGTATAAAAAATACTGTTGGGATTTTTTAAGGAATTGCATTAAAATTTTAGATTATTATGACTAGTGTGGACATCATAACAATATCTAAGATATACCTATAGAATGCCTATTATTTAGAAAAGACCAGTTTTGGTAAGGATGGAGAAATTGAGAGGTTCCTCAAAAAATTAAAAATAGAATTACCAGGTGATCTAACAATCCCATTTCTGAGAATTTATCTCAAATAATTGAAATCTGGATTTAAAAGAGATATTAATACTCCCACGTTTGTTGCATCACTATTTACAGCAGTCAAGATATGGAAACAAGCTAAATGTTCATCAGCAGATTATAAAGAAAATATGGTATGTATATATGTGTTTGTGTGTATGTTAGTCACTCAGTCATGTCTGGCTCTTTACAAACCCGTAGACGTAGCCCTCCAGGCTCCTCTGTTCATGGCATTCTCCAGGCATGAATACTGGAATGGGTAGCCATTTCCTTCTCCAGGGATCTTCCCAAAACAGAGACCGAATCCAGGTTGTCTGCATTGCAGGCAGATGCTTTAAGGCTGAACATGACCTTAAAAAAGAAGGAAATCCTGTAATATGTGACATGGATGAACCTGAGGACATTATGCTAAATGAAATACACCAGTCAGAAAATGACAAATACTACATGATTCCACTTACATGAAGTATCTAAAATAGACTCAGAGAAGCAACGAATAGAACAGTGGTTTCCAGAAGCTGGGTGTAGGAGGAAATGGGGAGCTGCTAATCAATACATATAAAATGTCAGTTATGCAATAAGTTCAAGGTATCTGATATATAGCATTGTGCTTTTAGGTAGCAATACTGTATTGAATACTTAAAAATCTGTTAGGAGGAAAAAAAAAAAGGAAAGAAAATTCCAGAAAAGAATGGTATGGAAGGAAAAGGAAGTTTTGAATTCAGAATAGAGACAAGAAACCACAAGTCCCTAGATCAGAGGCTCTCAAAGAGAGTACCCAGATAACCAAGGCTGTTATTCCCTGAGAACTTGTTAGAAAAGAAGGTACTTGGGCACCTCCAGATCCACTGAGTTGGAAACTCTATGAATGGGCCCAAGAATCCATGGTTTAAAAAGGTTATTTTGATGCATGCTGAATTTTGATGACCACTCTCTTAGATTAGTGGGTAAGAAATAAGAATGTTTTCCCTAAGAGCACTTGTTAAACTGCAACCCAGCCCAGGTAAGGAAGGAAGAACATAATCACCAAGTAAAAGCTATTGTACAGGGTAAGGAAGGAAGAGAGGAATCTACATTCAGTATTGTGGTACATCTTGCAAGGGGGGGGGTGGTAGTGGGGGAAATGCATTAGTATATACTGTCAGGATCAAACTTTTCACTGTTTGATCACACCTCATTTGCATTTTTAATAGTCCCCATTAGACAGCCTCTGAGCTAATTAGGCAGGCGTCTATAATAGAAGACTTCTGTTTCCTGTTTTCAGAACTCAGAAACTAATGGCTGAAGCACTGCTAAAACAATTAAGTAATAAGAAAAATACTGTGTAAGATTGGCAAAAGCACAGCTGCCATAAATCATTACAAATGACTCGCAGCTCAAAATGTTTAATTAGGGAAGAAGTAACCTATCCATGTTGGGATGACAAGGGAACACAAAGGGAGAGGGACCATGGAACAGAGAGTTTATTACCCTCTGCAAGTGGAGATAGGGTGGCAAACTGGGATGCTAGGGATTCTACTACTGACAGCATAATCCTCTGACTTAAGAGATGTTCAGAGGCATCACTTACTACATTTAAGATTAACAATAAATGAAAACTACAAGTGGCAACCCAATCAAATCAGGACTACCAGAGACTCAGACTTATGGAAATGAAATGTGGGTTAACCATTGGTGGAAGTACCCTAACCTCTGAGATGCTGGTTGAGGGCAAAGGAAACAGGGAATGAATGGCTAGTAAAACAAGAAAGCAATAAATATCACCTACAACCCACAATCACTTTCAAAATTGAGACCAATAACAGTGTACTTATTTCCTTTCTTGTTTTTTTATGCACATTTGTATATATTAATCAGTTTTCTACTCTTTATTTCTCCTGTATTTTTATTTAAGGAGTGTTTGTTGTGGTTAATGTAGGAATTTAGTCCTCAAATTAATGGATATACAGCTGAAATTGTGACTAGCTTAACATTATGAAGCAAAGACAAAATAATTGTGTGTCTCCAATTCTTAGGAGAAGATGAGCATATCTTCATTAGTGTGAGGGTTAGTTGTAGCTTCCCTTAAGTGGAAGCAAGATGTTTGTGTTATCATTACATGAAAATGAACAGAAGTCAACTGTGTCACCCAGTATCTCGTGATCTTCCTTCCACATTTGCTTTTATACATTCTTTCTCTACTACCACAGTTTAAGGACTGAAAACTGCTTTTCTGAACTTGCTTTTCTCTGTTTGGAATACATGGAATGGCTTCTGTTTTTCCTGAGAGGACATTGACTGTTACATAGGACATGATTAATTTGACTATAATGTAAAATGTAGATCTGTTTTGCTTGATAGTGTTTCTATAAAAATAAGCTCACCTATATTCTAAATGTTGTTAATTTGTATTGTATTAAGTGTGAACTCCTATAATTTATATTGATTAACTTTAGTATAATGTTGATGCAAAATATACTCAACCATGTGCTTCCCAGGTGGTACTAGTGGTAAAGAATCTGCTTGCTAATGCAGGAGACACAAGAGACTGGGTTCAATCCCTGGGTCAGAGAAGATCCTCAAGATAGGGTATGGCAATGCACTCCAGTATTGCCTGGAAAATTCCATGGACAGAGGAGCCTGGCAGGCTATAGTCCATGGGTGGCTAAGAGTCAGACACACGAAATGGCTGAGCACTCATAACCATTAAGAATAGATTAACTTAATTATTTCACAATGAATAAGTCCAATTTGTATTTACTCTTTCATAAATTGTCTTAGATAAAACTGCAGGCCACATATTTAGCACTTTCACAGGCAATGGTATGGAAATAAGGAAAGATAACACTTTGGATCTCAATAGGAAGATATGTCACAAGGATAGAAACACTGAGCGAAAATAGTTTAAACTCACACACACATACAATTAGTATACATGCTGGGAATTACATGTTCATAAAGAAAGATAACAATGTGTTAGATAAAAATAAACGTTGAGGTGATCCAACATCCATTCATGATTAAATAAATAAATAAATATACTCATTAAATTAGGAGTACCCAAGAACTCTTTGAACTTGATAGACTATCCACCAAAAAAAACTTACAACTAATACCATACTTAGGAGAAGGCAATGGCAACCCACTCCAGTACTCTTGCCTGGAAAATCCCATGGACGGAGGAGCCTGGTCCATGGGGCTGCTAAGAGTCGAACACGACGGAGCGACTTCACGTTCACATTTCACTTTCATGCATTGGAGAAGAAAATGGCAACCCACTCCAGTGTTCTTGCCTGGAGAGTCCCAGGGACAGCGGAGCCTGGTGGGCTGCTGTCTGTGTGGTCGCACAGAGTCGGACACGACTGAAGCAACTTAGCAGCAGCAATACCATACTTAATAAAATTTAAAAAAATAGGGAAATAAAAAGCTTTCCCACCAAGATCAGGCAAGGACATTCTCTCTCACTACTGTTTTTCAACATGGTACATGCTAATGTAATAAGCCAAGAAAAAGAAATAAAAGGAATATAGATTGGGAAGGAAGACATTAACTGGCTCTCCTTGCAAAAGACATGATTATCCATACAGAAATCCAAAAGAATCAACAAAAGTCTTCTGGAATTAGTAAGCTATTATAGCAAGTTTGCAGAATACAAGTCTAATATACAAAAATCAATTGCTTTTTTATATCCTAATAGTGAGCAAGTGGATTTTGAAATTAAAAACACAACACTATTTACATTAGCACCCCAAAAATAAAATACCTAGGGAAATCTAACAAAATATATACAAGATCTGTATGAGATAACTGTCAACCTCTAATTTATAAAATAAAAATGAACTATATAGATGGTTCAAGAAAAGATGGTTCTGATAATGGAACACTTTATTCCATTTTCAAGAAAAGGAAGACAATATTGTAAAGATGTCAGTTCAGTTCTTCCCCCACATGATCTATAGATTCAATGAAAACCCAATCAAAATTCTGCAAGTTATTTTTACAGATATTTACAAACTAATTCTAAAGTCTATATGAAGAAGAATAGCAAACACAGTATTGAAGGAGAAGAACAATGTTGAAGAAAGGACACTACCTGACTTCAAGACTTCTTATGAAGCTGCAGTAGTCAAGATAATGTTTTTTTGGAAAGCCTAAACAAACAGGTCAGTGGAACAGAATGTGGAAGCCAGAAATGGACCATCATAAAATAATCCTCAGATCTTAACAAAAGAGCAAAGCAATATTGTGGAGCAAAGATAGTCTTTTGAAAAAATGGGGTAAATATACTGGATACGCACATACAGGAAATAAAAACCTAGATATAGACCTAACACCCTGCACAAAAATTAACTCAAAAGGTATCATAGACCTAAAATTAAAATGTAAAACTATAAAACTTCTAGAGTATAGTATAGGAGAAAATCTAGATGATTTTGGATATGGTGATGACTTTTTAGATACAACACCAAAGATATAATCCATGCAAGAAATAACTGATAAACTGGACTTCATTAAAATTAAAAACATGCCCTGCCAAAGACAGTATCAAAAGAATCCAAAGACAAGCCACAGATTGGGGGAAAATGTTTGTGAAAGATACATCTGATAAAGGACTGTCATTCAAAATATACAAAGAACTTTTCAAACTCAACAATAAGAAAACAAGCAACCCAGTTTAAAAAACTAGGCTAAAGATCTTAACATAAACTATGCACTTGAGCATTATCAATATATCACATATCAATGTGTCAATATAACTCATCTTTGGTAAAAAATTTTAAAAAAGCAATTACCATTCTGGTAACATGTTGATAACACAGAAGATTATATGTGGGTATGGGCAGAGGGTATATGAGAAAGCTCTGTAACTCTCTCTAAATTATGTTATAAATAAAATTAGTAAAGTGGAGAGAAGTTTATCCAGACAAAATTAATATTTTAAAATGTATACTCAGTTTCACTTATTTTAACCTATTATATCATAGACACTTAACATAGTAGTAGGAAAACTATGGTTATGAGCGAAATCTGACCCATGTCTTTTTTTATATACCTGTGAGCTAGGACTTGTTCTAACTATTTAGAAAAAATAACATTTTATGGCACATGAAAAGTTTTCAAATTTTAGTGTTCAAAATACAGTTTTTTTTTTAACACAGATATACTCATTTCTTACATATATTGTGTATGGCTACTTCTACTTTGCAAAAGTAGAGTTGAATAGTTTCAACAGTGAATGTATGACCTGCAAAGACTGAAATATTTACTGCTTGACTCTTTACATAGTTTACTAACTCCCTACTTAACATATAATCTTGCAGTTCAATTCCACCATTCAATTCAGAGCTAAAAATATAAGACATTTTCAGATGGTTGTTTGATACCCAGTGTGGCTCCTCACCTGCCAGTTCCCTCTGACTTCTCTCTTACTTCTGTCTTCCTTCCCATTTTTCCCCACTTCAAGGTTCTCACCTTGATTCAAATGACTGGTTCATAGGCCTACTTCCCCTTTTTCTTCCACTGAAAATTCCTTCTCTCTACTTTTATGTTTTGTTTTGAGTGATAAAATACTGAGTAGATAGATAAGAATTGTGAATATCTGTAGGTTATAAATAATGACAATAAACTATAGATCCATGAGGTTACAAAGAGTCAGACATTATTGAGCAGATAACACACAGCCTATATCTAGGAAGAGATACAAAACAGTATTATTTTTTTTTTAAAAGCTCCCTGCACATCCCTCACTCCTTTTATACCTTTGATTCTTAATTCTCACCTCCTCAGTGAAGCCCTCCCAAATAATTTAGGCCAACACTGAGGTTGCATATAGCTTATTATCGGCTTACACAGTTTATTTATGGTTTGGATATTTAGAATTTAAAAATTAGATTTAGAACCTCAGTGTATAATATCAAGTATATTTAAACTGCCCTTGAGAATGTATGCAGTCTTATAACATTTTCCCTATAATATTCTGTATGCCAAATCCACTCATCCACAATCTTGTGTTCGTTTCCAGTCAAGAGAGAAAAGACTTGCTATTGCCTTCTGTAACGCTCAGTTTCCATGTTTACTAAATCTTTTTAGACAGTTGGAAAATGGGTGTTTCTGATTTTAACATGCTACCATCAAATGGTGATTAAAACCTAGGAAAGAAGTAGGTCAACCTCACAATTTTAAATAAGACCAAGGGACCAACTATATGAGCTAGTGAAATAGAAATCTAAACACTCCTTCTACCTTCCTTTCTCCCCGAACGTGATAAATTTCAACTGTTTATAAACATGATGGTGCTCGAAGATCAAAGAGACTAGTGCAGAAGAAAGAGCACTGGCTAGCAGATAGGGGTATTGAGGTCTCCTTCTAATTACACTGTGAAGTCTCTCTCAGACCCTTGAAAATAAGTAACTACTCTCTTTAGTTTTTTCAGGTGTAATTTCTGGGAGCACCTTCATACGTATCATTCTCTGAATTCATGAGTCATAGCCAACATCAACAGATAACAAGGTAAAAGTTCCTGCTTCCATGTTCATTCCCCTCTTCTAAATCTCTGCATCATCAAACAGGGCCTTCTGAGTGTTAAGTAGTTATTTAAGAAATTGATTTCTGATATTTGATAGGCATTGGAATTTAGTCTTGAAATTTATAATATGACCTCACCATGATCCAGCAGTTCTTTTGAAGCCCATGCATCAGGCAATGCTGCAAAAAGGGAGAATAAAGTGAGTCCTATAACTCAGCATTCCAACACCTTCAGTAGTAATAGTCTTTTATAATAGCAGGGGATTGAGGCTGATTTTGCTATTGCCAAGGAGGAACTGGCACCATTCGTACCAACCAACTTCAGTTATTCACATGGTCCAGGAAAGTTGCTCAGAGAAAGTCACTGACCTCTCCAACACAGTGCAAACACGGTGTTTAGTGAGTAGCATGTCTCTACAAAGATCCCACTCTTCTGATCAGCCATTTTCTCCCTTCCCTCCCTGGTAGAAATCCTTGACTACCTCCCGGTCAATTATATCATAGTTCTACCTACACCTGCCATAATCCCAGATTAGCATTTCTTTCATGAAAAATGAAGTAGTTCCTCTTCATGGACTTTCCTGACCTCTGTAAATTTATATCTAATATATCTCTGATGACTTTTCTCCATCAAAACTTTGATGGGGGAGGGGAGGAGGGAGAGGGTGAGATGTATAGAAATTTATAATACCATATGTAAAATAGATAGCCAATGGGAATTTGCTGTATGACTCAGGGAACTCAAACAGGGGCTCTGTGACAATCTAGAAGGATGAGATGGGGAAGGAGATGAAAGGGAGGTTCGGGAGGAAGGGGACATGGCTAATTCTGTAAAGCAAATATCCTTCAATTAAAAAATAAAGTCTTAAAAACATAAAAACTTTAACAAACTATTTCACTCTTTATGTTCTGAAATATAGTCCAAAACACAGACTTTCTTGTGCATCTTGAGAACAAAATTACACATTCTCTCTCTCTTCCTTCCTCCCTTCTTTCTTTCCTCTATTTCTTTCTTTCCTCTATTTCTTTCTTCAGTGCCAGTGTGTGTATGCTAAGTTGCTTCATTTGTGTCTAACTCTTTGTGACCCTATGGACCATGGCCCGCCAGGCTCCTCTGTCCGTGGGATTGTCCAGGCAAGAATACTGGAGTGGGTTGCCATGTCTTCCTCCTGGGGATCTTTCCAACCCAGGGATAGAACACTGGTCTGGTGCATTGGCAGGCAAGTTCTTTACCACTAGCACCTCTTGGGAAGCACCTTCAATGCCAGACCAAACCTTAATTCTCTGAAATCTAATAAGGGACTGATGTGGGCCTGGAAATGTGTATTTTCAAAAGCTCTTCCAGTGATCCTGAGGATCAAAGTCATGTGAGAAGTGCTAGTCTAGGACACACATGGAAACTTATGAAGACACTAAAATAGCCTCAGTGTCCAAATAAATTTATCAAAATGTTTAGTCATGGCATACCTTCTCATAGAAGTGGGTTTCCCCCCCCTGATTTATGGTTTATTATAGTCTTAAAGTCTTTATTTAAGCATATTACAATTTCCACATTTTCCACATGAAATTCGAAACCACAAACAAAGAGCATATATGAGACTTGATATGCCCATTGCACAAAGAAGTGGCAATTGATGACTTCTTCCAAAGGATATACAAAGCCAAAATAAGAGCATTAAGAAGGAGGTGCTTTGTCTTCCATAGGCCTCTTCTACCCTCTTACCAGTCCTGCCATAAAGAGACTTTAGAATTTGCTTTTATTTTCTTCCATTTGCTGGTTCTAGACTTCTAGGTGGGTAATAAGCATTTTGTCTCTCCCAGTTCAATATCCTGACTCTATGAAGATTTAGATTCAGGAAAAAGAAAAAGAAGATCCTACTTAGGTCAAAGACCTAAATTTCTGGTCCCAAAGATCTCTCTTAGAGGTGACTATACGGTGGATAAAACCTGGTACTCTGAAGGCCACTGTTCTCTTTGCACTTAGTAAATTTAGTCACCATGTGGGTGGAGGCAGGGGTTCCTAGAGGTAATTGGCTGGGGCAAAGTTTTGGTGATTATAGCATCTAATGCCATTAAACTTTTATAGTGATCATCTTAAATATGGCTGCCAAAACTCCTTCACTTCCTGTGAAACATGTCACTTCTCACATCAGAAAGTGGAGACTACATTTTTTCTCCTTGAACTTGTGATAGTCTTGGGAATTCCTTTAACTAACAGGGTATGACAGAAGTATTGTTCTGAAACTCTTGAGCTCAGCGGGCTTAAGAAGACTGGCAGCTTCTGCTTCCTCACATTTAAGCCTTGCAGCGACACTGTAAGGAAGTACAAGAGAAATGCCCTGGGGGGTGATCGGCTATCTCAGACATCCCAACCACAGTCAAGCTCTCAGCTAAAAAAAGAAGTTACATGAATGACCCCACTCAGTACTACATCATGTTAAATAATTACCCAGTTGAGCTGTTTGAATGTCTGACACACAGAATTGGGAAAAATATCAAATTGTGTTTTTAATTTTGGAGGTGGTTCATTATACAATAGATAGCTAAAACACTCTCCCTGGTTCCCAACTCTAAAAACTCATAAAATACAACAATTTAGATCCTGCTCAGGACAGGAAAAACAGTGAGAACCAGTCTGTGTTACAGCAGAGTGGACTAATCAATACTAATAACAATGATCTAAAGCCATTTGGTGACTTAAATGCTGCTTAAGGGAATAGGAATATCTGCTTAAGCTTGCATGGTATATTTAGAAATAATTCCATTTAAACATGTTAAACATGGCATCTGGTCCCATCACTCCATGGGAAATAGATGGGGAAAGAGTGGAAACAGTGGCAGAATTTATTTTGGGGGGGCTCCAAAATCACTGCAGATGGTGACTGCAGCCATGAAATTAAAAGATGCTTACTCCTTGGAAGAAAAGTTATGACCAACCTAGATAGCATATTCAAAAGCAGAGACATTACTTTGCCAACAAAGTTCCATCTAGTCAAGGCTATGGTTTTTCCAGTGGTCATATATGGATGTGAGAGTTGGACTGTGAAGAAAGCTGAGCACTGAAGAATTGATGCTTTTGAACTGTGGCGTTGGAGAAGACTCTTGAGAGTCCCTTAGACTGCAAGGAGATCCAACTAGTCCATTCTGAAGGAGATCAGCCCTGGGATTTCTTTGGAAGGAATGATGCTAAAGCTGAAACTCCAGTACTTTGGCCACCTCATGTGAAGAGTTGACTCATTGGAAAAGACACTGATTCTGGGAGGTATTGGAGGCAGGAGAAAAAGGGGACGACAGAGGATGAGATGGCTGGATGGCATCACTGACTTGATGGGCGTGAGTCTGAGTGAACTCCGGGAGATGGTGATGGACAGGGAGGCCTGATGTGCTGCGATACATGGGGTCGCAAAGAGTCAGACATGACTGAGCGACTGAACTGAACTGAACTGAACTGAAACATGTTAACATTTGAAGATTAATACCACAAATTTAAGGATATGTATCAGGAATATGGAACATTTGTTTATGTGGAAAGCTTCATTCCTGATGAAGTTAAAAGATTTGCTGTTAAGCAGAAGAATTATTCTTGCTTTGAGATCTGAAAACCCGAAAAAGCAGACAAGTGCAGAGCAGGCAGGCAAAGACAACAAAACTTCATGTGAAGGAGTTCTCAAGAATAAGGTTTGGAAGGTGGGATGTTGAGCCTTAGAAAAACTCTCCTAACAGCCTACTGTGTGTTCTGACCTTGCTTTGGAAAGTTGGTTGTACAGTGAAATACTTAAAAGAGGAGATCTGAACCCCAAGCTCACCACTGTTATTACTTGCTATAGGGTTTTGGCTGAATTCCTCAACCTCTCCTGAACCCTAGTTAAATAAAAAGTGAATCTCACTGATTCTCCTTATTGGCACACCCTAGAGATTTCTGTTTGAGTGAAGAACATCACCTTCCCTTTTTGGCACCAGAACTCTGAGCCAGGGTGACTTCTAAAGACTGGTGACTTCATTTGTGCACGCAGGGCTGGCTAAGGTTTTTCTGATATATTAGTCTCCTAGGCCTGCTGTAGCAAAGTATCACAAACTGAGTGGTTTAAATGACAAAAAAATTGTTTTCTCACAGTTCTAGAGGCAGAAGTATGAAATCAAGATGTCACAGGGTTGGTTCCCTCTGAGAACTGGGAGGGAGAATCTGATCCATGCTTCTCCTGTAGCTTCTGGAGAGTTATTGGCAATCTTCTTCAACATTCCCTGGCTTATAGTTGTAGCACCCTGAACTCTGTTTTCATCTTCACATGATCTTCTTGTCTGCAAGTTCCTTTGTCCAAATCCCTGCTTCTTAGAAAGGAACCAATCATATTTGCTTAGGGCCTACCCTAAGAACCTCTTTCTCAACTTGATCAACTCTTTTAAAACCCTACCACCAATTAGGTCACATAAGAGACACCAGGAATCAGGACTTACACACACACACATTTTATATACATAGGTGGGAGGGGGGGGGGACAGTTCAAGCCATAACACATAACTGTGGTCAGCTAAGATATGATATTCCAGCCTGTAGAACCTCAGAGTCTGAGCAGTATTGTAGTTGTGCATCCTTGGAAACAGCAAGCCCCACGTATGCCTGTCCTGGTATCTGCCAGAGATTGTCTCAGGCTTCTTATGCCATCAGCCTGCAACATCTAGACAAAGAGTCCCAACAGTTATCCTGACATCCTTTGCCAGCCTGGATTCCTGCTGTGACTCATTCCACCTAATGCCTAAAATCTGCCACCACCTTCATCCCACCACTCCCTCAACAGGCATCTCCTGGTGCTGACACCCCTGGCTCACTGCCCTAATCCTCTTCAATATTCCTTCCATCTGGGCTTCAATACTCAGAATACGGAACTTAAGAACTTAAGTGAGGGATGGGTCTTTAACCTTAAGTTGTTCCCCGCCCCCGAAGCAGGAGAAGAAACCGTATTTCAATGACAAATGTGTCTATCCCTTGCTTAGGAATTTTAAAGGGGAAAAACACACACACAGAAAAAACAAAACAATTGCCACAAAGCAGGCAGGATTAGCTACTTAATGACTCAGTGACTGTCATTGGCACATGCCTCCCTCCCTGTTAATTCTTTTACACTAATGGCTGCTTTGGGCACCATAAATTATATACCTGTTTTGACTGAAAGGAGTGGCGTGACAAGTGGTAAGGCTTATCAAAATCAAGTCAACATTACAAACGCTGTCAGCACAATAGACAGAAAGGCAAGGTGCATCCTGATGACTCCCTGATGAAACATATACAGAAGCTTAACCTAATCCCTGAAGGAATGACAAGGAAAATAAGGTGAAAGACCAATTAGTCTCTTTCCATATAGTCTTAAACTGACTGGTTGGCTGTTTCCATTTCCTCCACTGCCTGACTCACCAAGTAGGAGCCAGGAGGTGACAGAAGCCAGTTCTTTCTCAGCAGAGCCTGACACTTCCTGGTGGACGATCCACCTGGCTTTCACTGGATTTTCTTTAAAAAATGTGTCCTATCTACACACACCCCGTCTTTTCTTTCAGAAAGCTGAAAAATCAGCACATTTGTCACCATTTTATTCTAAGTGGGAGAAAGTAGTTTTTGAAGAGAAGTATTATTTCTCTCTAATGCCATCCATCAGTTACGGAATGCCCCCTATGTGTTCACCCCCTGTTAGGGATTGTGGAAAGTACAAGAAAAGAAAAGCAATATTCCTTGGTCTCTCAGAGTTGAGAGTCTAGTGTAGGGGGGAAAACTCTACTTTAGGAAAAGAAAGTCTAAATATTGCTGCTACTTTTCATATGTGATCAAATTACCTTTTGTATTTTAGTAGTAATGTCTTTGGGGTTTATCTAGCTCTACATATGGATATGAACTAGGCATCCATCTCCCTAGAGTCTTTTACTTAGTATCCTTTGTAACAAATGGGATATAGTTAAAAGGATACTGGTTAGGGTTTACAGTAGTATCTGCAATAATATTTAGAGGCTGAGACCAGAAATAAGTAAGTATATGGCTTGAGTCATACTGTTCTGCTGCAGGGAGATTATGTGTCCAAATGGAAAGTTGATAAAAGGTCAATGAGACTGAAGCTGGTAAAAGATTATGGCCAAGTTGGTAGTTTCAGAAGAAACAAATATTTCTTTTCTGCAATAGCAATGATGTGCACTGTGCTCAAATGGACAATCCACTTTTCCTAACCAACTTATCCATATAACCTGCTCTGAAAGAGTTAGGGAAACCACCAGAGATGCTTCACCCCTGGGATATAGATCAGTCACCAAAGGTCCAGGGCATTCCAGCAACCTAAGTCACTTCCCTAGAAGTGGAGCAAGTACATTTAGGAGAAGAAACCCACGTTAATCATTTTAACAGTTGTTTCTCCTCTGCTATCTTTCCTCACAGATGCCATTTTCTGCCTAGCCAACATCAATTAAATTTAATTTAACAAAGATTGATCCTAATTATCACTAGTATAAAAATAATATTTTTTCTCATAGTGCTTTTAATTTTTCTAAACCCATTTCACATATATTAACTACTTTAATCTTTCCCAACTGTATGTGGCCAGCCAGGTTGAGGCACCCTGAGAATGCAAGAAGCCAGAAGCAAAGATTTGTGCACCTCCTGAGTTCTTGAGGATCTTCTTCCTATTGCTTTCACAGGTCATTGTGATCAAATGCATTAGGCTTGAAGCCATCAGACACAGTTACCAGAGAGGGGACCCGGCTCCTTTCTGGGAAGAGAAAATGGAAATCTGTCACCTTGAACAGCCTGACCCTCCTGTCATCACTCCATCACAGCTTATGACTGAGCTGGTTCCCTGGGCTGCTCCCAGCCTCTGGGATCATGGAGCTGCTATTCCTCCTTTCTGGATGACGTCCTCCACATCTTTGTTTCCAGCTGTCACCTCATCCCCATCCTCTACCTGCACCCCCCAAGAACATCTCCACATTCCTTTGTGTTGACGTCTGGCTCTCAGCTGGGTTTGCAACTCCTCCCAATTTAGCAACATCTGAAAATTTAATTAGCAGGCGGTTGTCTCCCTCTTCCACATAATTAATGAAGATGTTAAAATAAAACTGGATTAAGAATTTATTACACTATAATTTGCAAATCATTGCCACAGTTACTAGATAAGCTCTAACAAGGCAGGAGGGAGCAACTTGAGAGGGCCCAGGGTGTCTAGGCCTTCATGGTCTTTAACTCAAAGCTGGAGACAGTATGGCACAAGGGGAAGAGTTTAGACTGGGGGTCAAGAACCAGGGTACCCCTGGGAGTCTGGTGCTAACCAAGAAAAACTCCCATATTATAATCCATCCCTAATCCCCAAGGTCAGGCAGAAGAACATCAAGACAATTTCATTTCAAATGACCAGGGATTCAGGGAGACTCCCATGTGAGAATGAAACATAGACAGTGATCCATTCAAAAAGAAGAAAATGAGGAATGGAGGGAGCAACATGAATCTCTTACTCAATATAATAATACTAGTAAAGGACAAGGCTTTCTTAAAGATTGAACCAAATACTAATAGTGTTAGGTCAAATAATAAGATCCCAGGAAGTACTTACTCCTAAATACCTATTCTTGGCTAACAAAAACAATCAACCCTAGACAAAAATCGTCAATCCTAAGAGGAGGAGAGTTTCCAACATTTAAAGGTAATAGGGAGAAAAATTCCATATCTAGCCTTGTTCTTCCTCTGTTCCCATTGTTCTTTCTGACCTGCCTTGTCTCAGCCGAATCTCTTGCGTTCTTTTTCTTTTTTGCTTTGACTTCTATGACCTCACAGTCTTCTTCCAGATCCTCCTTCAGCTTGGTTTTTCTTGAGTTACTCAATCTTGCATCTTTCCAGCAGTAACCAAACAAGGCCTGTCACCTGCTCCGGCATACAGACCAATTCCGCATATGCACATGCCTCCTGTGACCTTCCTGGTCCAGGCAGCTCCGTCTTCCATCTTGGAGCTGCCATCTCTTCCATGCTGGCCATGCCCACGCAGCAGATAGCAATGCTGGGAACAGAATTAAATACTTTTATGAAGGACAGACACAAAATATTTTAAGGAGTTACTAATGTATTTAGAACAATCTTGGCTTCACAGAGCAAATATTAAACAAGTATGCTAGGGTATAATATGTGTGTCCCTCCAAAATTCATATGCTGGAAATCTAACTCTGAAGGTGATGGTATTAGGAGGTGATTAGAATGGGATTCATCTTCTTATAAAAGAGGGTTGACAGAACTGCCAAGTAAGGATCCAAGGAAAATCTTCCATTCAGAAGAGAGCTCTCAATGCTGGTATCCTGCTTTCGGTCTTCCAGATCCTAGAACTGTGAGAAAAAGGTTTCTGTTCTTTATAATTTACCCAGGATTTTGTTATGGCAGCCCAAATAGACTGAGACAGGTAGTCATTCTTGTGGACTTTTTTGAAGAAACTTAATGGTAAAGAATGCAATTCATTAATCTGGTTTTATTCCAAAGTTCTTTTGTTATGCTGAACATACAGTGGTGTAAGTTAGAATTGGCAACTCATGCATGACATGACTGCTTTGCTGGCATAATATTGCAAATTTCAGGTGAAGTTTGGTATCAGATACATCAGTTTCTATATTTGAGCCCTTTATAGTTCTTTACATCAATATATTGGAAAGGCGAGGCCTATTTTGTTTTAAAAAAGGAAAAGGAAATAAAAGATAAAGTAGTGACTCACTCAAGGGAATACCTTGAAACGGATATAATTTATAAAACAAAATACCCTTAATATGACAGCAGTCAATTTAGCCTGATATAAAAGAGGGTCTGTGTTTTCTTTCATTTGTATTTTTATGATATGTAATGTCTTTATAATTTCACCACTCCACATCAAAGCCGCCAACTGCTGAGTGCCTAAATAAGTAGCATGTGAAGAAAATGAATGAATTGCTAAATGTCCCATTACGTCCACAGAGAATTTCCTTCTATTTGGAGTCAGGAATCTTAAATTGAGACGACAAATGAATGGTTTTCACTCCAATGGAGGGAGAGTTTTGGCAACTTTATTACGTTCAGCATTTGAATGGAATAAGAGGGGAAAGAGAGAGAAATGAAGTTTTAAAAAATAATAAGTGTTATTGGTATCTGAGCTCTAGCTCTAAATGTCAGTCCCTCTGTGAGACAGAGTGATGGGGACCATAGGGAGCAGATCACATGCACAAAAGCTCAGGGACATGGAAAGGAGGGCCTGTCACTGGTGTGATTTCTCCAGCACAAAGAAACTATTTGGAGAATCTTAACAAGTTCCAGCATGTTTGGCCCAACACATTAGAAATGACATCAAAAATTGAGAAGCAAAGAATGTGTGGAGCTGGTTAAAGGAAATCACAGTAATCAGCAGCTCTACAGGGCCTTTAACCATAGACACCCAGGGAGTCCCGAGGCTGAGGATAAGACATGGGGGGAGGCTGGAGACTGCAGCACCAGCCCGGAGTTCGTTGACTTTAAAACAGGAGAATAGGATGAGTGCCACGGTGAAGATGGTACAACTACTGACCTGTGCACATCGGTCGCAAGGGAATTCTTTAAGGGTACGCTTTCACAGGCCCTCATTCACTCATTCTTAAAGTCTTGATATTTAAAACTCTTTTTTATACTCCAGATCTCACCTGTCTCATCTCTCTTTCTCTTACATCTGCAAACTCCCATACAGACTTCCACTCAGCATGGTGCTTTGCCCGAACTTGGCGACAGAGGAGGAATGGACGCACTAAATCAGGAGGTGGGATGTCCTCAGGGGAAGACATTTCAGTTACTGGTCATTAATTAAACAGCTGGCTAAGAACGCATGACCGAAGTAGGTCAGATGGACTTGACTTTGAGTGCTGTGATCACAGTACAGGTGACCCGTTAGCCATCAAGGTCATTATTTATTCCCTTAATGAGGTTGACCTGAAAATCTGTGAATATGGGAGAATACATGTGTGATGCACATGCGGTCAGAGCATGATGGGAAGATGTTCACCTCCTCTCTGCACCTTTTAAGGTCTATATTTGAAAGAAAACAGTTCATAGTCAGATGAGGCATCTAGGAAATTCTAAGATTCGTGTTCTATGTAAATACAGAGTAGTATTTTACTGCTTGAACTGGGAAAATATTCTCTGCATGTAACAAATATGGTTTTAAAATTGCAACATAATGTAAATCAGAACATAAACTTTGGAGCTTAATTCTTCTTTTAAGACAAAAAATTCAACAGACTGCTCCTCTCTGGACTCAGTTTTCAAATTACAGGAACAAATGGGTTGATTATATAATTTCTAAATTCCCCTACAGGCTAATTCTGGGTGGTCTTTAACAATATAAATAGCAATGCCACACCTACATAATAATATTACATCAGCAGGAACAATCTTATCAAGAACTATTTGTAAACACTTGCAAAGCACCAGACAATGTGCTAAGTACCTTGTGGAATTTACCCCATTAATCCTTGCAATAACTTTATGAAGAAAGAATTATTATTCCCATTTTTACAGATGAAGACAAAAAAGTTTCTCAATATTATGGTTTTGGGGTGCTAGGATTGGGATTTTAACTTGCACCAAACCCCAAATCCTGTGCTCTTAATTCAAAAACATTTTCTCAAGCATTTTGCTTCCTTAGCAGGGTGGGAGGAAAAGATAGATTACAATGGACTGAGAAATAGAAGTGTTTTCAATATGTATTTATAATATTATTGGAGAGAAAAGAGTAACATGGGAGAAAATAGCTGTAGTTTATTACGTGTGTAAGCTCCAGATTGAATAGATCAGTCAGTAAGAACTACAGGATTTAAAGAAGGGAAAGTCATTGTTATTAGATGCTAGCAACAAACTTAGTTGGAAGGGGCCAGATGTCATTGGGTTTTCAAAGGAGAAGCTACAATGCAGACAGAAAAGCTGGGAAAGCTTTTTCTGGTAGGAAAAAGCACATTAGCAAGAGCAGACACTGAAAGTATTGTAGCAAGAATGAGAGACTAGGAAGAGACAAGTTTACTTTATCCAGTCTGGAGGGAACTCACAAAGCTTGATGTTTCACAAAAAATTTAAAAATTGATTAATATATATAATTTGAAATGGAGAAGAATTCAGAGACAACAAATTCATTGTGAGTTATTATGAATTCATTTACTTTTGCAAAATGTGATCAGCACTTCTGGACCTACAATATTATGTGAGATGAGTCCTTTCAAATGTATTGATGGACCACATACACTAGGATCAACCAGGGCCTCTTGTTAAAAATGCAGGTTAACTGATTCTCTCCAGGAACCCACTGAATCAGAATCTTTGCAAAATGAACTCAGGAATTTGGATGTCCAAATGCTTTACAAAATATTAAGATATTTCATTGAGACATAGCTTTCATAAAACAAGATGCACATCTTTTAAGTAATTTTGATAAATTTTGATAAAAATATACACCCATGTACCAGTCAAGAATGTACAAACATTACTAGCATCCTACAAAGTTTCCTGTGCCCCTTTGCAGTCAATCCTCCACCACTCCAGGTAAACTTGATCTGATTCTCAATCTCCATAAGCTAATTTTGACTGTTCTAAGACTTTATATAAATGGGATCTCACAGGATGTACTTTTTTGCACTGACTTTTTTCTTACAACGTCAAACCTATGAGAGCCATCTTGTTGTAGGCATCTACAGTTTGTTCATTTTTTTGATGCCAAACAGTATTAAAGTATGTGAAAATACCATAATTTGTTTATCCATAAGTATTATTGATAGACATTGGAGTGGTTTCCAATTTGGGGTTGTTGTGAATAAAGAAAGCCATGGTGAACATAATCATATCCATTTCATAAACTTGTGATTTTATTCCTCTTGAATAAATAATTAGGAGTAGATTCACTGAGTCATAGGGTAGGTATATGTTTAGCTTTAAAATAAAAATGACCAATCAGTTTTCTCAAGTGGTTGTACCATTTGATATTCCCACCAACAATGTAGGAAAGTTCTGGTTTCTCCATCTCTTCACTATATATTTTCAAGTTTTATCATTTCCTCCATTCAAGGTCAATCTATATTTTTATGGTTAGTGCTTTCTAGTCACAAGGTTCAAAGATTTTCAGTAACTTCTTTATAATAATTCCTAATTTTCTTGTTATTTCTTCTTTGACTCATGGGATATTTAGAGATATCCTCTCTAATTTCCAAATATTTTGAAATTTTTCTGTATATCATAATGTCACTGATTTTCAGTTTAATTCCACTGCAGTCAGAAGAAAAACTGTGTAAGGTTTCAATTTCTTGAAATTTATCACATCCATGTTATGGATCAAAACATGACCTAGCTTGCCCTAGAAAATAAAGTCCATCCTGCAGTTCGTGTGTGGTGTTAATGTCAATTTTAAGTCAAACTGGTAAAGTTTAGATTCTCTATATCATAAATGAATTTTTGCTTTCTCATTCAACTGACTGCTGAGAAGTATTAATTCATCTATGAATACATGATTTTTGTATGTATGTGTCTACCATTCAGCTCGCTTACATTTATATGATGTCTTGCAGACAATATATTTTTTTTTCTGGTCTGATAATCTCTGCATTCTGAGTGTTTTAGTCTATTTTTATTAATGGTTTATTTTTATATGAGTTTAAATCTATCATCTTGGTATTTACTTTAATTTCACTGTTTTTTTTGGGGTGAGTTATTGATAGTTTAGTATTGATTTTATTTAGTATTCTATTTTACTTCTTCTATTGACATTTTAGCTATATTGCTTTTTATTATTACTTTTCTTTGTTGCTCTAGGAATTACAATATGTATCCTTAACTATTAAAGAATCCTTAGAATTAATGTTTTACCAGTTCACACTTCACACTTCCAATTTCACAAAAGTAAGAACATCAATGTAAGTACACTTCACAATGTAAAACATTTTTATTACTCTACCAACTTAATAGTGTTATTGTCATATGTTTTACTTCTATTTTTTCCTTTTTTAATTTATATTTTAATCTCTTCCCTCCTGTACTCCCCTCCCACTCCCCTAGGTTGTAACAGAGCACTGGCTTTGGGTTTCCTTTACGAATGTTTTTACTTTACATATTCCACCTTAAAACAATGTCATTTTTGCTTTAAAGAGTTTATTTACCTTTTAAACAAATTAAGAGGAGAAAATTTTAAAGTAGTCTTTTATATTAACTTGTATATTTATCCTTTTTAGTGCTTTTCATTCCTTCTTGTGGAAAAAAAATCCCATCTGACATCATTTCCCTTCAACCTGATGAATTTCCTTTAAAATTTCTTATTGTTTAGATCTGCCAACAATAAATTTTCCCTGCTTTCATTTATGTAAATATGTATTTCACTCTCTTATTTAAGGATATTTTCATTACATATAAATTCTAGTTCAGTGAATTCTTTTTCCTCCCCTTTTAGATCTTTAAAGATGGCCATTCCATTGTCTTTTGGCCTTCATTATTTCTGACAAAATATCAACCATCATTCATATTCCATTGCATATAACACTGTTTTTCCCTCAACAGCTTTAAATATGTTTTTTTTAATCTCTTTGTCTTTGGCTTTCAGGATTTTGACTAGGATGTGCCCTACTTTGGTAATTTTTGTATTTACTCTCCTGCAGCTTTTTATTGCAAATGCAGATGACTGATTCCCACTTCAGACTTACTGTGTCAAATTCTCTAGTGGTGTAACAAAGATCTAAATTTATAACAGTTCATAATTATTTTTATGGACACTGAAAAGTAGAGAATCACTAAACTACCATCCTAAGACTAATCCCTATCTTGAAGAAATTTAAGTTATTGTATAGAGCTTAGATATACATTCAAAATCTATAGTATTAGGATATAAAAAATATGCCATATCAGTGCAGATGACTTGTTAAGAAATTTCAGAAAAAGGAAAATTAAATGATAAGATGTAAAAGCTTTATAGAAGGTATAGCATTTAAGTAGAACTCAAAAGCTGAGTGACATTTTGATTTGGAAAGTTAGATGAGTGTGTCCCCAATTTAACTGATCATCTTTAAACACTATCAGGAACAATGATTTTACCACCCTGAAATGAATTTTGAAACCACTATTACTGACAGAAAATAGAGTTGAGAGGCCAAGCTCAGGGAATATTTCTAATAGACTTAAATTGAAGGTCTCCAATCTCTCAACATTTAGTATAGAACTGTATCCACACACACAACATGTGATAACCCCACACTGAGCAGAAAAGAGACCTGGAATGCTTTCCAGCCCATTAAAAAAAATGCAATAGCTTCTTATTTTTTTTAATGCAACATAACCTGGATGTCAGGTTGCATTAAGATGCTTTGGGTTACGATGACATAAATAGTTCAACATAATGAAACATGACACTGAGAAATATGGGCATCGATCTGTGCCACTAATTTAAAGATGCACTGGGTTTTGCCTTGATCTGTTTTTATGTCCTCAACCAAGAAATGACACATGGATAATGGGTATTGTCTGCTTTGTTGTTCCCAGGACAGGTTGCACAGAAGAGTTTTTCCATTATTGACACATCCTTGGTATTGACAAGAGGGTTATCATATTCTCTTTCTCGTGGACTCTTGTCAAATAGTCATAACTTACACAAACAAGAACAGAATCATTCTAAAGGCAGTTTTCAGGAAAACAGATTCCAATTGCTTCTCATGCTTCAGTCTACATTACAGAGCTGAAACTTAATCTTAATTTATTCACATAATCAATAAACTATGTATTAAGCTAGGGGCTAGGGATACAAAGATGGCTACAACCTGACCACATAGTCTTGTCTGGTATTTATTGAAATGTATCTTTTTCAGAGCTGTTCCTCAATATAGCCATAAAATCTCTGTGTTTTGGAAACACAGTTAAACACACAGCAGACATTTGGGGGCAAAATTAAAGACTGAACTGGTTCAAACTATCTGCTTCACACCCAGCTGGAGCAGTGTAGTCACAGGTCTCAGCTGTGTGAGAACTGGAGCTGATCTGCCTGTAAAATCTGGGTATTTTCATCACTCTCCTATTCTTTAATGGGAGACTAGAAAATTCCACCCATCAGCCTGGACAAACAGCAAGGAATCTTATCATTTCCCTGATGCTATGGGTGTGATTATTTGAAATATATTGGATACTGAAGCCTGCTCCAAGTGTAACTGTGAGTTCCAAATTTATAATGTGGAATAGAGACCCAAATTGGGAATAAACATAAAATACACCCATAACTAGTGAAGCCCCAGAGGTGACAAAAGAATACTTTGTTGTTAAAGGATTTTTCCAAATTACAGAAACTGCTGGACTCCAACAGAAAATAAATTCTGCTGACTAGGTAATAATAATAATAATAAATTACACGACATTTTAAGAGACAAATCTCCAGGACAGAGAATGAACACACATAATAACACCAATAACAAAAAAAAGGAGACATTGTGTAAAATTCTTTAAAAAGACTTTAAAATAAAAATATTAAAATGGCTTTATGAATCCAATTTAATGTTTTCTTAACGTTAGTGCTTTCTGTGTCATGTTTAACAAATTTTTGTCTATTCCAAGATTATAAATACATTTTCCTATGTTTTCTTTTAGAAACATTGTTTTAATGTTCATATTAGTCAAAAAGTAGAGTAGAGGATATTTTCAATGCATATACTGACAAAAATCTCCTATTCAGCATATATTAAAAACACTTACAAATCAATGAGAAAAACAGATAATCCAATAAAATAGTAGGCAAAAACCTTGAAAAAGTACTTCACCAAAAAGGATAGCAAAATGTCCAGGGAATATTTGAAAAAATATTCGGCATCATCAGTTATAACCTAAATGAAAATTTGGGCTTCCCTGGTGGCTCAGATGGCAAAGAATGTTCCTACAGTGCAAGAGACCTGGGTTAAATCCCTAGGTTGGGAAGATTCCCTGGAGAACAGAATGTCTACTCACTCCAGTATTCTGGCCTGGAGAATTCCATGGACAGAAGAGCCTGGCAGGCTACAGTCCATGGGGTCATGAAGAGTCAAACGTGACTGAACAATTAACACTTAGTTTAAATGAATATTTAAAACATTGTGAGATACCACTGCATAACCAGCAGAATGTCTAAAATTATACAGGCTGTCAGTAGCAAGGATTGGCAAGGATGTGAAGCAATTAGAATTCTTATATATTGATGAGTTTGGTTGCATATCGTTATGCTCATTTTATAAAATAGTTTTGCAGCAGAGATTAAAGCTAAACCTATGTATACCTTATGATCAGTAATTCAATATATAGGTATATACCTAACTGAAGTGTACTTATGCCTACCTAAGACATACAGCTAAAAAAGCTGTTGATATAAAGTGATGCTCAGTGAAAAGTTTATAGAAACTTTCTCTACTATTCTTGGAACATTTCTATAATTCTAAAATTATCTCAAATTAACCAAAATTAACTTTTTAAAATGCTGGACAAAGAAATATAAACTTGTTTCCATTTGTATGAAATTCAACTAGAATAATAAATGACTACAGAGAATCCCTTTAGGGTAACATTACTCAGAAGGGACTAAATGAGCCTTCTCTGGTACTGGAAATGTTTTATATCTTTTTCAAGGTTGTGTTTATATAGTATTTCTATAAAGAAAAGGTAAAGAAAGAAACAGGTCTGAAAACTTAAACTTGACACAAATAGAAATCATCTATTTATTCTTTGCAGAAAGCAAAGAAGAACTAAAGAGCCTCTTGATGAAAGTGAAAGAGGAGAGCGAAAAAGCTGGCTTAAAACTCAGCCTTCAAAAAACTAAGATCATGGCATCTGGTTCCATCACTTCATGGCAAATAGATGGGGAAACAGTGGAAACAGTGGCAGACTCTATTTTCTTGGGCTCTGAAATCACTGCAGATGGTGACTGCAGCCATGAAATTAAAAGACCCTTGCTCCTTGGAAGAAAAACTATGACCAACCTAGACAACATATTAAAAAGCAAAGACATTACTTTGCTGACAAAGGTCGGCATTTTGGCCACCTGAAGCAAAGAACTAACCCATTGGAAAAGACCCTGATGCTAGGAAAGATCAAAGGCAAGAGAAGGGGACAACAGAGGATGAGATGGTTGGATGGCATCACCGACTCGATGAACATGAGTTTGAGCAAGCTCCAGGAGTTGGTGATGGACAGGGAAGCCTGGCGTGCTGGAGTCCATGGGGTCGCAAAGAGTTGGACATGACTGAGCAGCTCAACTGAACTTCAAAATAACCTGCCAGTAGTCTTCAAAAGTGAGATGATATGTGGAGAGAGGTGGGAGGGGGGTTCAGGATTGGGAACTCATATACACCCGTGGTGGATTCATGTCAGTGTATTGCAAAACCAATAAAGTATTGTAAAGTAAAATAAAAAATAAATTAAAAAAATTTTTTAATAAAATAAAAACAAAAATTAGGCAATTTTGTCTCCTTAAAAGGATGTAGGAGATTAACATCTAAATTTTTAAAAATAGCTTCAAGATCTATTTAATGTACATAGAAAGAGAGCTACATGTTTACATGTTGATACAAATATTTTAATAAAGTAATTTCACCAAATGAAAAAAATAATAATAATAATTGAGGAACCTTCCTAGTTTGAAAGTTTTTGTGTTGAGTTGAATTATAACTAAATTTTTTGTAGTTTATACATTTTATACATTTATACAATTTATAACTATGGAGAAAGTGTGAGTATTAAATTTGAAACCTTTAAAAAAAGAAAACATTGAAGCAAAATAAACTTTTTTTTTTCAGGCAAAGACTACAGGATTTTACCATAATCAAACTGTCAGGGAGAGAGCTATTAAAAGGCAATTTATGTATCAAAGTCTCTCAAGAGAGAGGCTGGGGAGAGGCTAGGCTTTACTACCAAGAAAGGTTGTGTGTAACTGGAGCTTAACCTCACATCCTCCGTGCTCCAGATCCAGAGGCCCTCAGAGCAAGCTCAGAATTTCAGCTCCTCGGCAGCAACACATTTTGTACTTCTGCTCCCAGTTCTTGGCAAAACAAGTTTCCCATCAGGAGGGGAAAAGTACAATTATATGGTAGAAGAGACAGTCAATATTTTGAATATATCTCCCAAAGCTTGATAGAAGGAATGAGTGGCAGGCATGCAAAATATCAAATGATTAATATAGCAAGCATGTTTGTTCATTGAAAATATTGATAGAAAATAATGAAAATCTAGATGTGGGTGTTTTAGAAATAAGACAGGAAATATAGGACAATGGAAAGTGAAGGAGACATGAGAATTAAAGATTCAGGTCTCCATACATTTTGGCATGGAATACAAGTAAGACTGGGCTTCCTTTGTGGCTGAGATGGTATAGAATCTGCTTGCAATGCAGGATACACAAGTTCAGTCCCTGGGTTGGGAAGATCCCTTGGAGAAGTGAATGGCTACCCACTCCAGTATTCTTGTCTGGAGAATTCCATGGACAGAGGAGCTTGGTGGGTTAGAGTTCATGGGGTGGCAAAGAGTAAGACATAACTGAGTTACTAATACTTTCACTTATCACCTTTCAAGAATAAGATTAATTTTTAATTATTTGGAGATAAATAGGTATTTTAGACACAGCCATTAAGAATAAAAATATAATGTATACCTTCCTATTTCAGTTGAGAAAAAAGGAGGGGTATAAAGAAATCATCTCTAACTCAAAGCATTGATGTTGTTGTTCAGTCACTAAGTTGTGTCAACTCTTTGCTGCTCCATTCTCCTCTTGCCCTCAATCTTTCCCAGCATCGGGGTCTTTTCCATTGAGTTAGCTCTTCACATCAAGTGGCCAAAATATTGGAGTTTCAGCTTCAGCATCCAATGAGTGTCCTTCCAATGAGTGTTCAAGCTTGATTTCCTTTAGGACTGGTTTGATCTCTTTGCAGTTCAAGGGACTCTCAAGAGTCTTCTCCAGCACCACAATTTGAAAGCATCAGTTCTTCAGTGTTCAGCCTCCTTGATGGTCCAACTCTCACATCTATACATGACTACTGGAAAAATCATACCTTTAACTATACTGACTTTTAATAAAGTGAAAAATGCAAAATAAGATAACAGAAACAAGTTCAAATATTCAAACCCCACCTATAATCAAAAGATTTCGCTATTTTTCATCAACATGGAGACCAGTATTGAAGATTGTCCCTTAGCCTGGGTCCTGTCACCTGCCAATTTTGAGAAAAACCTGGGAAGGTTTGCCCTTGGTCAAGGATTTTTCACCAATAACCCAGAGAGCCCCAGAACCCTTAATGAAATGTATCATTTGTAACTTGAAGAGTTTTAACATGAATTCAAGCTGGATAAAGTCTGTTTTATAAACAATATTACAGAGACTTTTGTCTAAACATTTATGATGTTTAAATTACACAAAAGGCATAATTAATACACAATTACAAAAAAACCCCAAGAAATTATGAAAGCAACCTTAAGAGTAAAGCAAGAGCCAAAAGATAAATAGGAAAAAATGTCAAAAATTTTGAGAATGAAAGTTTAATTTTTGAAATTTAAAGATTTTAAACTCTACTCTGGACATTAGTGATTTTGAATTAAGAATTTAAAGATATTTTAGAGAAATAAGAATTTTTCTATTATAATATGAAAAAAATTATCAAGAGCCCAGAAAATAGGATGAACAATTTCAAGAAAAGAGTAGAAGAAAGGGTAAAGTAACAATATTTTTAAAGGTAATAACTGAGAACTATCCAAAATTTAAGAAAACCAAAATAAAAATATTCATCTAATGGGCATTCTCAGATTTAAAAGAAACTTTTAAAAGAAAGATATTAGATGATACACATACTCATGGTATATATACTATGGGTTATTTATTTATTTATTTAACCTTTCATTTAAAACTTTAAAATCCACTCCAAGTCACAGAGAATCAAAACTATAGAATATTAAGAATTAAATGACAATTTTAAAAGCTTTGAAAATCAATAAATTACTTTAAATAAAAGCAAATGATACCATAGTAACAAGTGAAATTCCCTTTAGCCATCCATAGGTGCCAAAAGATAATGGATAAAACACTGGAAATACTTAAGGAAATAACTGCAAACTTAAAATTACAGAGTTGTATAGGATTATAAAACAAAGGCATAATTTATTCATTCAGCAAATAATTTTCTTTAAGTTTTCTGTTTCAATTCCTGTCCTAAACTTTGGAATATAGCAGGAAACAAAAGACAAAGCCCATTTTCTCAAGCTTCTTTTCTATGAGGACAGACAATAAAGAGATAATATGTCATAAAGTGATAATTGCCATAAAAAGAAAATCTAGGATGAAGGATACAGAGTAGTGATGGGAACTTGTCATTTATGAAGCAGCATAAAGAAAGCCCTTTCCAAAGACATGACATTTGATGAAATTCCTAAAAGAATCAAGGAGCTATCCATACATATGTCTGAGACAATGAATTCCAGATGGAGTACTCAAAATGACTTTTAAAAAGAGGAGGAGCAGGGGAGGGGAAGAAAGAAAGAATAACTCAAGTTTTTGGCTAGAGGAATTGACAGAATGGAGTTGTCTTCAGCAGATGCCAGTTTATAGATGAAAAACCAAGAGGCTGCTTCTGTACGTGAGATATCCAAAAGACATTTAAATGGGGGCATCACGTAGGCAGCTAGATATAGGAATCGGGAATCCAGGGGCAAAGGTTGGAATGGGAGATACAAGCCGGCATCCATTTATTAGCTAAAGCCATGTGCTAAGTATGAATAAAGATAAAAAGAAACAACTCAGAGCTGAACCCTGAGGAATGCAGGATGTACAAATAAAAAATGAGGAAGGAACCCATGCAGAAGCCCACTTAACAGAGGCCAACAAGGAAGACGGAGAATCCAGAGAGTACCATAAAGATGAAATGTGGAATGTGTTCCATAAAGTGGTAAACTATGTCCAACATTGCTTACGAGTCAAAGAAGAACCAGAGACGTGACCATTGGATTTGGCATGGGAGGTCATTACTCAACAAGAAAAGATTCAGTGAATAGAAAGTAACAGTGATATGACTGGGAAGGAAAAAAGTGAACAGGATAACGTGAACAACTCTTTCCAGGAGTTTTCTTGAAAAGACAGTTTCAGTTATATAAATGCTGAGTTTATTACCCATAGACTCTCATCATAAAAATTATTAAGGTATCCACTTCAGCCAGAAGAATATGTACTTGGAAGAAAGTTTCACAATGATGAGCACAGAAATGGCTTTTAAAAAGCAGTAAATTTAATTAGCTATGGATTATAAATAAATTTAACCTTTATTTTTAAAAGTAAAAATAATTTTTTAAGCTAATAAGATAGAGGGGAGGGCTGTTCGATGAAGAAATATGTCATGCTAAAACTGACAGAATTTTCAGAACAAATGACTAATACATAATTATAGTGGAAATTTTAAAGCATATCTGTCAGGGACTGACACATGAAAGTGACAATAAATCTTTACCAACATAGAAGTTTTGAACAACAAAATAAAAATACTTATCTAATAGCAATTTACACAAGTCGACTCAGAAAAATAAAGATTATATGATGTTTTCAAGTTTATATAAAACATTTTTTAATTTATTGTATGTGAATAAAGTCAAAAAACTAGTTTCAGCCAATTTCAAACATCAATATCATAAAAACCATATTCATTGAGCACAGTATCATTAAATTAAAAATTAAGAGGAACAAAACAAAAACAAGCTCAGATTGTTTTGATGATTGCTCAACATTTTGTGAGCTAAAAAGAAAATTGTGATGAAAACTATAGAATGTTTTGAAAGCAGCTTCTAGATATAAAAGTGTTCATTTAAAATTATAATAATGGAAAATAAATGAATTGACTCTCAACTCAAAAGCCTGATAAGGAAAAGAATAAACCTTTAAAAAGTAGAAGGAAATAACAATGATAAGATCAGAAAGTAATTAATCATTAGTTGCACTTGTATAATGTTTATAATTAAATAGGAAAAAAAAACCCAAAGAAGCAATGCAGAGAATCAGCAAAATTAAAAAAGATATTAAAAAAACTTAGATAAATTTCTAAATTGAACATGTAAAAAAATCAAAGGTAGAAAAGGCAAAAAGTATTAGTAATTAACAAGAGAATTAACAAGGGATAGACAGATATATGAGGGCTTCCCAGATGGAGCTGGTAGTAAAGAATCTGACTGCCAATGCAGGAGATTCAAGAAACGCAGGTTCTGTCCTTGGGTCGGGAAGATCCCCTGGAGGAGGAAGTGCAACCAGCTCCGGTATTCTTGCCTGGAATATTCCATGGACAGAGAAGCCTGGTGGGCTACAGTCCATGTGGCTGCAAAGAGTCGGACACGACTGAATGACTGAACATACAGGACACACAACAGATACATGACATATAAAACGATAGACCAATATTTCCACAATTTAAATCTTAGCTTATGTACTTTTCATTGTTCCAAGACATTTGTTAAAATGCAAGTATGATTATTTAACCATGAAAAAAATCATACATACAAACGTTGACAATGAAATTGAACAGAGAGAAACTGTAAATACAGAAAAGTATTCTAGTGAAAATAACATACAGATGCCAAAAAAAGATATTTATTATATAAATCATTTGAAAGAAGGAAAAACAGTAAAAGTACTCCAATTTTTTTTATTATTCTGGCATAACTTTGACACCAAAGTTGGACAAAAGAGGTTCAAATAAACCTATTTTATAAATCCCCTAAATAAAGCATTAAAACTTTGAACTTTACGTGCATTTTTGAAGATTGAGCTATTATAAGGTAGCCTTTTACTTATGAATGCATGATTATCTGAAAATCAGAAACATCAGTTTATTAAATTTATTGATGGATTAAGGATGTCAATTTATTGACCTCTCAATAATGCAGGAAATCATTTAGTTCATTCAAATTTTTAAATTCTCAAGTTAACTAAGAATACTTAAGTAAGGGCACCCTTAACCTAATAAAAGGTATCTATCAAAGCTTACAGCAAACATTGAACTTGATTATGGAAGTTTAGAATCATTTTCATGGATATTAGGGAAAAAAATAAAGAAATATGCTATCACTGTGTCAATCAACATTGTACCAGAGCCTCATATCAATTCAATGTGACAAAAATAGAGGTAAGAGTGTAAGAATTGAGAAGAAAGGGACAAAACTGTCCTTGCAGGAGCAGTTTTCTTTTAGACTACTGCTGATGAATAGGGATGCTTTCAATTTTTTTAAGTATATTATTATCTCAGTAAATTTTCCTGGATTTTCTTTGCAGACTGGGAAACCAATACTGAATGGTTTCTTTCTTGGTAACACAAAAACTGGGAGGAAGGCAGCAGGATTCTGTTTTCTCCACAGTGTGTGGCAGCTTCAAATTCAGTGCAATCCCTTTTATTCATTTTAAATTTTTATTGGAATATAATTGCTTTACAATGTTGTGTTGGTTTCTGCTGTACAGCAAAGTGAATCAGTTATACGTATAGCTGTTTCTTTAGATTCTTTTCCCATATAGGTCATTACAGAGTCCTGAGTATAGTTCCCCATGCTATACAGTAGGTCCTTATTGGTTATCTATTTTATATATAGTGGTGTGTATGTGTCAATCCAACCTCCTAATTTATCACCCTCTCACTTTCC
Organism: Oryx dammah; assembly: GCF_014754425.2. Lineage (NCBI taxonomy): Eukaryota > Metazoa > Chordata > Mammalia > Artiodactyla > Bovidae > Oryx > Oryx dammah. The sequence continues at coordinate 42,515,312 of NW_024070206.1, read as the reverse complement.
CACCTGGTAGCCATAAGTTTATTTTCTTACATCTGTGACACTATTTTTATTTTGTACACAAGTTCCTTTGTACCATTTTTTAGATTCCACATATAAGTGATATCATATGATATTTGTCTTTGTGATCCCTTTTAGGGCTCCCAATTTGAGAAGTTCAAACTAATTGAGGGCTCCTAGCTTGGGTGTGTGAAATTTGTTAAACATGAATAACTCTATCCTTTCTATTCTCTTCATTTTTTTTCAGATGGCATATGTAAATGCATATATCTGCATGGAATCATTTTAAAATTCATCTGCATTACTGAAATGTTCTTGCTGGAGCTCACTCGTCACAAACAGTCCCTGGAGTATTCAAAATTTGTTCAAAATGTTTAGGTTTTTCTGGAAAATTCAGATGTAGAGAAATGTTCTTCATTGGGTCATAGTGTGTTTCAGATAGGTCTCATATTCTACACTTCTCTGAAAGAAGGAGGATGATATTGTATCACTTTCAGTTCAGTTCAGTTCACGTCAGTCGCTCAGTGGTGTCTGATTCTTTGCAACCCCATGAGTCGCAGAACGTCAAGCCTCCCTATCCATCACTAACTCCCGGAGTTCACTCAAACTCATGTGCATCAAGTCGGTGATGTCATCCAGCCATCTCATCCTCTGTCGTCCCCTTCTCCTCCTGCACCAAATCCCTCCCAGCATCAGAGTCTTTTCCAATGAGTCAACTCTTCCCATGAGGTGGTCAAAGTATTGGAGTTTCAGATTCAAAATCAGTCCTTCCAATGAACACCCAGGACTGATCTCCTTTAGGATGGATTGGTTGGATCTCCTTGCAGTCCAAGGGACCCACAAGAGTCTTCTCCAGCACCACAGTTCAAAAGCATCAATTCTCCAGTGCTCAGCTTTCTTCACAGTCCAACTCTCACATCCATACATGACCACTGGAAAAACCAAGCCTTGACTAGATGGACCTTTGTTGGCAAAGTAATATCTTTGCTTTTCAATATGCTCTCTAGGTTGGTCAGAACTTTCCTTCCAAGGAGTAAGCGTCTTTTAATTTCATGGCTGCAATCACCATCTGCAGTGATTTTGGAGCCCCCAAAAAATGAAATCTGACAGTTTCCACTGTTTCCCCATCTATCTGCCATGAAGTGATGGGACCAGATGCCATGATCTTAGTTTTCTGAATGTTGACCTTTAAGCCAGCTTTTTCACTCTCCTCTTTCACTTTCATCAAGAGGCTCTTTAGTTCCTCTTCACTTTCTGCCATAAGGGTGGTGTCATCTTCATATCTGAGGTTATTGATATTTCTCCCGGCACTCTTGATTCCAGCTTGTTCTTCTTCCAGCCCACCGTTTCTCATGATGTACTCTGCATATCAGTTAAATAAGCAGGGTGACAATATACAGCCTTGACATTTGGTGACAGTTAAACAGTGTTTTGCTTTTAAAACACCAGTCACTCTACTTTGGACATGGAGGAAAGGAGATAATTTTAGAAGTTTTCTTAAGAAAAGTTTCAAGATAGTGTTTTTTGGCATAAGAACTTTTCTTGCTAAACTTGGAGATCTTTAACAGAGGGTTCCCCTAATTCCACAAGGCAGTGGGGACTCAGAAGATGTTTTGTTTCATTTTGTTTTTAAAAGAAACCCTAGGAGACAAAAAAAAAAAGGCACATATTCATATATTCGGGGCAGAGAAATCAGAAATATTTTTGATGTAGAGGGAATGAAAAAGAAAATTAAATGCAAAAAGGTGCAAGTAGAAGATAATGGAGAGAATTTCTTTGGGCTTACTCACATCCTATTTGCTCAAATACAGACAGGGGAAAGAAGTATGGGAAACATCACCTCCACTGCTTATATATTTTATTAAAGTTCCAGCAACCTTTCAATTCAGGATCCTGTTGCTAATTAGCCCCCTGGAGTATGATATAATGGGATGTGTGAAGAAGTTACAGTTGAAATTACTTCACTGAGGGAAGGATTTACACCGCCTTACAAATCTCTAATTTTTTTTTCAATAATGCAAGATGGCTCTATCATATAGGAAAACTTTCCTCTTTGAGAAATGGCTCCCATCAATTGACAATCAGGTATTTGGCACCAGACTTCTTTTTTAATCTTACCTTCACCAAGGTACAAAGAGTATTCCTTTATTATCCTATTTGGACAAATGATGAGGAAGACTACATTTCCCCCAATTCCCAAATGTGTAGCCTTCAGTTCAGTCATTCAGTCGTGTCTGACTCTTTGTGACCCCATGGACTGCAGCAGGCCAGGGCTCCCTGTCCATCGCCAACTCCCAGAGTCCATCGCCAACTCCCAGAGTTCACTCAAACTCATGTCCATTGAGTTGGTGATGCCATCCAACCATCTCATCCTTTGTCATCCCCTTCTCCTACTGCCTTTAATCTTTCCCAGAATCAGGGACTTTTCTAATGAGTCTGTTCTTCTCATCAGATGGCCAAAGTATTTGAGTTTCAGGTTCAGCATCAGTCTTTCCAATGAATATTCAGCACTGGTCTCCTTTAGGATGGATTGGTTTGATCTCCTTGCAGTCCAAGGGACTCTCAAGAGTCTTCTCCAACACCACAGTTCAAAAGCATCAGTGCTTCAGTGCTCAGCTTTCTTTATAGTCCAACTCTCACATCCATACATGACCGCTAGAAAAACTATAGCTTTGACTAGACAGACCTTTGATGACAAAGTAATGTCTCTGCTTTTTAATATGTTGTCTAGGTTGGTCAGAGCTTTTCTTCCAAGGAGCAGGTATCTTTTAATTTCATAACTGAAGTCACCATCTGCAATGATTTTGGAGCTCAAAAACAATAAAGCCTCTCATGTTTCCATTGTTTCCCCATTTATTTGCCAGGTAGTGATGGGACCAGATGTGATCTTAGTTTTCTGAAACTTGAGTTTTAAGTAAACTTTTTCACTCTCTTTTACTTTCATCAAGAGGCTCTTTAGTTCTTCTTTGTTTTCTGCCAATAGGGTGGTGTCATCTCCATATCTGAGGTTATTGATATTTCTCCCAGCAATCTTGATTCCAGCTTGTGTTTCTTCCAGTCCAGCATTTCTCATGATGTACTCTGCATGTAAGTTAAATAAGCAGGATGACAATATACAGCCTTAACGTGCTCCTTTTCCTATTTGGAACCAGTTTGTTGTTCCATGTCCAGTTCTAGCTGTTGCTTCCTGACCTGCATACAGATTTCTCAAGAGGCAGGTCAGGTGGTCTGGCATTCCCAGCTCTTGAAGAATTTTCCACAGTTTGTTGTGGTTCACACAGTCAAAGGCTTTGGCATAGTCAGTAAAGCAGAAGTAGATGTTTTTTTTGGAACTCTCATGCTTTTTTGATAATCCAGGGGATATTGGCAATTGATCTCTGGTTCCTCTGCCTTTTCTAAATCCAGCTTGAACATCTGGAAGTTCACGGTTCACAGACTGTTGAAGCCTGGCTTGGAGAATTTGAGTATTACTTTACTAGCGTGTGAGATGAGTGCAATTGTGCGGTAGTTTGAGCATTCTTTGGCATTGCCTTTCTTTGGGATTGGAATGAAAACTGACCTTTTCCAGTCCTGTGGCCTCTGCTGAGCTTGCCAAATTTGCTGGCATATGGAGTGCAGCACTTTCACAGCCTCATCTTTCAGGGTTTGAAATAGCTCAACTGGAATTCCATTACACGCAGTAGCTTTGTTCATAGTGATTCTTCCCAAGGCCCACTTGACTTCCCATTCCAGGATGTCTGGCTCTAGGTGAGTGATCACACTGTCATGATTATCTGGGTCATGAAGATCTTATTTGTTTAGTTCTTCTATGTATTCTTGCCACCTCTTCTTAGTATCTTCTGCTTCTGTTAGGTCCATAACATTTCTGTCCTTTATTGTGCCCATATTTGCATGAAATATTCCCTTGGTATCTCTAATTTTCTTGAAGGGACCTCTAGTCTTTCCCATTCTATTGTTTTCCTCTATTTGTTTGCATTGATCACTGAGGAAGGCTTTCTTATCTCTCTTTTTTATTCTTTGGAACTCTGCATTCAAATGGGTATATCATTCCTTTCTCCTTTGCCTTTCACTTCTTTTCTATTCACAACTATTTGTAAGGCCTCCTCAGCCAAGCATTTTGCCTTTTTACATTTCTTTTTCCTGGGAATGATCTTGATCCCTACCTCCAATACAATATCAGGAGCCTCTGTCCATAGTTCTTCAGGCACTGTGTCTATCAGATCTAATCCTTGAATCTATTTCTCACTTCCACTGTATAATCGTTAGGGATTTGATGTAGGTCATACCTGAATGGTGTAATGGTTTTCTCTACTTTCTTCAACTTATGTCTGATTTAGCAATAAAGAGTTCATGGTCTATGCCACAGTCAGCTCCCAGTCTTGTTTTCACTAACTATATAGAACTTCTCCATCTTTGGCTGCAAAGAATATAATCAGTGTGATTGCAGTGTTGACCATCTCGTGATATCCATGTGTAGAGTCTTCTCTTGTGTTGTTGGAAAAGGGTGTTTGCTATGACCAGTGTGTTCTCTTGGCAAAACTCTATTAGCCTTTGTCCTGCTTCATTCTGTATTGCTAGGCCAAATTTCCCTGTTACTCCAGGTATTTCTTGACTCCCTGCTTTTGCATTCCAGTCCCCTATAATGAAAAAGACATCTTTTTGGGATGTTAGTTCTAGAAAGTCTTGTAGGTCTTCATAGAACCGTTCAACGTCAGCTTCTTCAGCATTACTGGTCGGGTCATAGACTTGGATTACTGTGTTATTGAATGGTTTGCCTTGGAAACAAACAAAGATCATGCTGTCATTTTTGAGATTGCATCCAAGTACTTCATTTTGGACTCTTTTGTTTACCATGATGGCTACTCCATTTCTTCTAAGGGATTCTTGCCCACAGTAGTAGATATAATGGTCATCTGAGTTAAATTCACCCATTTCACTCCATTTTAGTTTGCTGATTCTTAAAATGTTGATGTTCACTCTTGCCATCTCCTGTTTGACCACTTTCAATTTGCCTGATTTATGAACCTAACATTCCAGGTTCCTATGCAATGTTGCTCTTTACAGCATCAGACCTTACTTCCATCACCAGTCACATCAGACAGCTCAAAGAAACCTTGTGCACCTCAGGACCCAGAGACCCATGGAGACTTAAACAGAATTGTGTCTGAGTGTGTCCTGTGGAAGTATGGGTCAGCAGTGGACTGCCACAGGGGCAGGGCCTCTGGGTGCAGCCGACTTGGGTATGGCATAAGCTCTCTTGGAAGAGGTCACCATTAACCCCACCATAGAGCTCCAGAACTTACACAGAACTGGGAAACAGACTCTTGGTGGGCACAAACAGAACCTTGTGCACACCAGGACCCAGGAGAAAGGAGCAGTGATCCCAGAAGAGACTGATCCAGACTTGCCCATAAGAGTCCAGGAGTCTCCAGCAGAGGTGGGGCAGTGGTGGCCTGCTGCAGGGTTGGGAGCCCTGAATGTAGCAGTACATGCATAGGACCTTTGGGATCTTTCCAACCTAGGGATGGAACCCAGGTCTCCCACACTGCAAGCAGATGCTTTACCATCTGAGCTACCAGGCGAGCCCATTATCTTCATTACCTCCACCATAGTTTGGCCCCAGGTACATCACAGAGAGGGAACACAGCCCCACCCATCAACAGAAAATTAGATTAAAGATTTACTGAACATGGCCCTGCCCATAAGAACAAGACCCAATTCCCCCCTCAGTCTCTCCCATCAGGAAGCTTCCATAAGACTCTTATCCTTCTCCATCAATGGGCAGGCAGACTGGAAACCACAATCACAGGAGGCTAACCAATCTGATCACATGGACCACAGCCTTGTCTAACTCAATGAAACCATTAGACAGGCCGTGTAAGGCCACCCAAGATGGACGGGTCATGGTGGAGCGTTCTGACAAAACGTGGTCCACTGGAGAAGAGAGTGGCAAACCACTTCAGTATTCTTGCCTTGAGAACCCCATGAGCAGTAACTGTAGCCTTACATATCTTAATTCTTCATGAATATAAAGATCACACACAAGTGTCAAATAGGGTCAAAGTACAAGACACTGTGTCCCCTGATATAATGTGGTTTGAGGAATATTAGAGAAAAAGAATCATAAATAGATGATTATAATAATGTGGCCAAATGTTGCTATGATGTAAGAGTGTTGTGAGAGCATAGGTGGGTTGTTTGATTCTCAAGGGGATGTCAGAGATAATATTGGAGGAGATTATTCAAGATTAATTTTTCAGTAAAACTAATGAAACTAAAATTCTCCAGGGAAGAAACTGAAGAGACACTGAACTAATGCAGTGGCCATGGTTATAGAGAAAATCTAAAGGCTTATGAGAAAATCTAACAGTAGCAGCTGGGATCACAAAGAGTTTATGATAACTCCCCAGTTTCCTAGGATCAAAGAAAATGACCACAGCAGGGTGTGACACCACCATAGATTATATTTGTTACCTTGCATGAATCACCAACTTTAACTCTGTGATCTGATAAAGAGGTACCTCATTACTATGAGCAAAGCTAATGGGGGTGATGGAATTCCAGGTGAGCTATTTAAAGTCCTAAAATATGATGCTATTAAAGTGCTGCACACAATATGCCAGCAAATTTGGAAAACTCAGCAGTGGCCACAGGACTGGAAAAGGTCAGTTTTCATTCCAATCCCCAAAACAGGGCAATGCCAAAAAAATGCTCAAACTACTGCAAAATTGCACTCATTTCACATGCTAGCAAGGTAATGCTCAAAATCCTTCAACCTGGGCTTCAACAATACCTGAACTGAGAACTTCCAGATGTACAAGCTGGATTTATAAAAGGTAAAGGAACCAGAGATCATATTGCCAACATCTGTTGGGTCATAAAAAAAAAAAAAAAAAAAAAACAAGCAATTTCCAGAAAAAATATCTACTTCTACTTCATTGACTATGCTAAAGTTTTTTTAATGTGTACAGCATAACAAACTGGAGAACTTTTCAAGACATGAGAATACCAGACCACCTTACCTGCCTCCTAAGAAACCTATATGCAGGATAAGAAGCAACAGTTAGAAACAGACATGGAACAGCAGACTGGGTCAAAATTTTGAAAGGAGAACATCAAGACTCTATATTGTCACCTTGCTCATTTAACTTCTATGCAGAGTACATCATGCAAAATGTGGGGCTAGATGAACCTCAATCTAGCATCAAGACTGCCGGGGGAACTATCAATAACTTCAGATATGCAGATGACAGCACCCGAATGTCAGAAAGAGAAGAGGAACTAAAAGAGCCTCTTGATGAAGGTGAAAGAGGAGAGTGAAAAAGTTGGCTTAAAACTCAACATTCAGAAAACTAAGATCATGGTATCTAGTCCCATCACTTCATGGCAAATAGATGAGGAAACAATGGAAACAATAAGAGACTTTATTTTCTTGGGCTCCAAAATCACTGTGGACAGTGACTGAAGTCAGGAAATTAAAAGACACTTGCTCCTTAGAAGAAAAGCTATGATAAACCTAGAAAGCATATTAAAAAGCAGAGACATTACTTTGCCAAAAGGGTCTATATAGTCAAAGCTATAGTTTCTCCAGTGGTCATGTATGGATGTGAGAGTTGGACCATAAAGAAGGCTGAGCGCTGAAGAACTGATGCTTTTGAACTGTGGTGCTGGAGAACTTTCAAGAGTCCTTTGGACAGCAAGGTGATCAAACCAGGAAATCCTAAAAAAAATCAACCCTGAATACACATTGGAAGGACTGATGCTAAAGCTGAAGCTCAGGTAATTTGGCCACCTGATGCAAAGAGCCAACTCATTGGAAAAGACCCTGATGCTGGGAAAGATTGAGAGCAGGAAGAGAAGGGGAGACAGAGGATGAGATGGTTGGATGACATCATCTACTCAATGGACATGAGTTTGAGCAAGCTCTGAGAGATAGTGAAGGGCAGGGAAGACTGGCATGTTGCAGTCCATGGGGTCACAAAGAGTTGAACATGACAGATCAACTCAACAAAAACAACTCCTTGGGTACATAGAGCCTGGACATTTAAAGCAGAAGTGAGACTGAGAAGCTACTTTCCATATCTCAAAAACCTTAATGAGAATCAGATACTTTATCATAATATTGTTTGGACTAATATTTGGGTCAGGAATTATAGGAGAACTAGTGTAAATTTGATTAATTCAGTCTGAGTCCAAGTTCTGATGGCAATCAGGTAATTCTCTGATGAATTAACAGGGGAAACAAGTAAGTACTTAACACAGTACTATTGTAAGTTAACACTCTACAGCATGGTTCATGGGGCAAGTTTTAAAAAATATTGGTTCTTAGAGGTCAGGACAATGATGTCTACTCTTACTCCAGATTTTGCAAGCTTCTCTGCACTTATAACAACATGTTGTTCTCCTGAAACATTTAATCTAGTCTTAATGGTTCAACTAATTGCCAAAAAGACTTTCTGAGAACTCAATGTCAAGGACCAACTGGATGAGGGAGTGGTTGGTTTCAAAGCATTACACCACTATGGTACCATCAATTCAACATTGGAAAATAGATAGGAGAAATAGGTGTCTTCTTAAAACAGCAAGTGAAAGCATATTTTCTCCTCTTTAATCATATCCTTTTAAACCTGAAGAGATCTTAGCAATTCTTGGCCTCTTCTCTATGTCCCCTCCTTAAAGAATGGACCAACCACAGAGGTCACACGGCTTGCCCTATATTACACATTAATGTAATGTAATTAATGTAATGTTATGTCCCATAAGATTTTCTTCTTCCTGTGCCTACAATATTAGTAAAAATGTGTACATATGAAACAAGCAAACAGGGAAACAAAGAAGATTCTTCCTTATGCCTAATGATTGGATCACTGTTAAATGAAAGAATTTACAATGGAGGTAAACCTTACAATAAGTCTTTGATGAAGGGTAAAATATTTTGGTTCCAAATAAAGTAACAATGGCCTAGAATCAGATGTTGGGATTCTGAAATTAGAGAGAGCTGGAATTTACTTTCTAAGACATAAACACCAGGCATTGGTATCAAAGTATTCAGTTATACCTTGGACTATTCTTTCTTTAAATCTTACTTTCAAAGAGCACTTTTGAATATACCCCTAATTGATGTTATTTATGTTAATCAGTTTTAATATATTCTCTAATAATAATGCCCTAGAAAATTTCTTATTGTAATCTGGATCTTTGATAAACTGCTTCAGACATATATGTGTCCTTAGTTGCTCAGTCATGTCTGACTCTTTGCAACCCCATGGACTGTAGCCCACCAGGTTCCTCTGTCCATGGGGATTCTCCAGGCAAGAATACTAGAGTGGGGTTGCCATGCCCTCCTCCAGGGGTTCTTCCAAACCAGGAATCGAACCCAGGCCTCTCTCACTGCAGGCGGATTCTTTACCATCTGAGTAAATGACAGAGGCAAATTCTCCTACCTAGTGTCACTGTATGAATTGTGAACTTAGCTAAAAGTTAAAACTTAGCTAAAAATGTGAACATTTTTAGTTTTCTAGTGACTGAATCAACAGCCTTTGTAAGCTGAGTCTAAAGTTAAAGATAAATGACAAACACAGGAATTTGTTAATGAATAGATATTGGTACTTTAATTAATCTATTCTCTGATTTGCTCAGTTGAATTTTGGAGATTGGAGTCCTTGAAATACTGACTCTTCTAGGTTGTAATTCTTCATACTTTACCCCCCCACCAACACACACATCTTTTACCACCCCTACTAGCTTTTACCTGTATAAAGGATAAATATCCTCACAATATTAGCAAAACTTTCTTAAAGCAAGTTGGCCAGCATTTCTCTGTCTCCAAGGAAATGAAACATTTAATTAGCCTTTGCTTTCAATATAATAAGTACAGAGAGCAATAACACCATTTTTTTAACTTTGAGACAATAGCTTGTGTCTCTTAAGCTGACAGTGTCACTCCTGCAAAATGAATTTCCATGGAAGATAAATGGAAAGTCAGTCTTGTCGTATCCTGGAACTATTTGTTAAAGCAATAATGATCACGGTCTAAGCTATTGCCCCTGGGATTAATGAGAGTCCAGGAGGAGTTGATGGTCCAAGATGCAGAGAAAAGTCATTAAACCCCAGATAACTATTAAGTCCCTGGTAATTCACTGTGGCTAAAAACTGTGGATGGTGAGGCAGGCATATCATAGTGATGGGCCTGGGAGGGACAGCAAGAGACTGGTGGTTTAGTGAAGATGTGAGTTTTCCAGTTCCCTTGAAAAGGACTGTTTTTCTACAGCTAGATATTTAAAGGCATATCTCACATTCCTGCTCCACATCAGTAGTATGAAGCTGAATGCTTTCATCTCCATAGCGTTCAACCGAACCATTCCTACTTTGATAGAATTGACACTAACTTCTTTTTATTTAGGGTTTCCCTGGTGTCTCTGATGGTAAAGAATCTGCCTGCAATGCAACAGACCAGGGTTCAATTCCTGGGTGGAGAAAAATCCCCTGGAGAAGGAAATGGGAACACAGTCCGGCATTCTTGCCTGGTGAATTCCATGGACAGAGGAGCCTGGAGGGCTACAGTCCATGGGGTCGCAAACAGTTGGACATGACTGAGCAACTTTCACTTTCTTTTTATTTATCTTCATTCCCTTGCTTACTACTTACTTCTATCCTGTAAATACCCGTTAATATCCAGCCCTTGATTGCTTATACATTGGAAGGGTAAACCAGAAACAGCAGACAGTAAACATTTGTTCTCTAGGGTCTCTGGCAAGATCTTTGCCATTTCAGCTGAAATGTACGTGTATAGAAATGTGTATTATACTCTGGAGTTGAGAGAAAATATAAATAAGTCTACTCATCTGAAAGAAATATGTGCCAACAGGAGGGTTCTAATGAGAAGATTGAATCATCTGACCAACTCCGTTAAATGTGAGCATGGCACTCTCATCACAGTTGTTTTTTTTCTGAATCTGCCTGGTGTTCAACATGATTTAAAATTCTTTATCAGACATGTATTATGTGCACTTTAGAGACACTGGTGAATAAAACAGATATGGTTCCCACTCTGAACCACTTTTTCCTGGCATACAATAAGTTCTCAATAAATATTAGCTGTTATTATTAGTATTATTACTACTATTATTATTATTTCCTGAACAAGAGGAATGAGATCTTGTAATCCATGATGTTCTCAGTGATGGATATCCCTCTTAAAAGTATCAAATACTTTTCTGCCACATCAAAAATTCCCCATCAGGGTGGTTTAAAAATAATTATGGTAAATTTTAATTTTATTACCACAGAAATATATTAAAAATGTAGATCTTTTATAATTCCTTCAATTAACAGTAGACACTTCTTGATTACTTTATAATTAAATCATTTCACTCTAAGACTTGGTAATTACAACCAGAAGTTATTAAAATTAAAAAACATTTGCTAACTCAGTACTTTTGATTATTAAGCTTTTGTCATTTAATATTGCCAAACAGTCTATGAAGATATATGAGTGAAGAAACTGATTTTAATGTCTTTAGCTGCAATAATTAACTACAGGTGTCCCAAACAATGCAATGCTTCTTTCATATCACATATTTTCCTGTAAAATCTATTGTTCTAGTCACCAACTGCATTTTTTCCCTTACCCTATTACACTATGTTTTCCTCTTATATTACTGTTGTTACCACAGAAGAGAATCATATCCTAGAAATCTCCTCTGCTTAGGGGTATTTATCTTTTCCTTCTTTTTTTCTTTCTTTTTTATCTTTTTTTTTAAGTATCCTAATGAAAATATGGCCACTGCTTGTAATAAGAATCAGAGTTACTATGCCTTTGATGGTTTTTTCCTAACTGATCACCACATTACAATCTATAGGACAATAAACTTACAATCAGATACAGTCCAAGAAAGAAAAACATTCATATTGCTGGGGCCTGGGAAATACAGTGTGTGATTTGCCATCTCAATATGTCAATAGGGTGACAATTTGCTTTCATCAGATTTCTTAGTAGGTGTGATATCTTTTATCTTCAATGACTGATTCTTCCTGAGGTTGGGGAGAAGTGGGGAGAGAGATATTTTTTTTCCTTTAGGCAAGCCTCAAAGAAAAGTAAAAGATGCATTTCTACATTGCTCTTTGCAAATCAATGTAAGAAGGGGTAGACACATCATCACTGATAGGAAATGGCTTTTGAAACATAAGATTAGATCCATACAAACAAATGATCCCTGCAAGCTGTGATCAGTCAAAGTAAATTCTCCCAAATGTGATTCTGAAGCAGAGGGTGAGGTGCTAATGGCTGTCTATTGGAATATCGGTTTGACAAAACACACCTAGAAAAGATATTGACAAGCTCTTCAGTGTTCTAGCAGGAAAGAGACTCTTGAAATCAAGCCCATTGCTCCTCTGCCTGCCTTCTGCTGAGAAACGTAGGAAAGGATTGAGCAAATTTATCACCCCTTAACAAAGCAATAAGTGGAAACTGATGAGTCTCTGGGCTTGATGGAAAGGTAATATTCTGTTCATGGTGAATAACAGCTTACTACACTCTACACTGATCAGAGGACACCTAGGGAATCGTGTTCTATTTGGGGCACAATGTTTTCCTGAGGACAATGAAAAATACCCAAAGGAGGGGAAACATGTTGTGAAGAATGAAAGGGAGAATAGAACAGGAAAGCCAAGCCCAGTGAGGAAAAGAACAGAGTGGTTGACTTCTAATATATGTGATATGATGGTGTGGGTGGCATTATACACAGGAGCTGAGGACAAAATAGGCCACACAAGTAGGGTCACAGAGAATCTGATTTCAAGTCAAAATCAGAAGCAATATTCTTATGGTGGAATTAGTTGTTTTAGGCAGTGGTAGACTCTATTTAGTGGAAGTATTCAAACAAAGACTGGGTAAGATGTTGGAAAAGTGATAAGCTGGATAAATGCTAGTTTGATAAGTGAGAAGAAACACAGAATGGAAAATCCCATTCTCCAGGTCCAACTCTTAAAATAACTAGTCAGGAGAGAAATCTTGATTTAGCCACCCTGGGTTTAATATGTGACTTGGATAATTACAAGCCCGGGGGAGTACTGGCTAAGTCAGATTCCTAGGGAATCTGGGAGGTTTGAAGTCTATGGATGATCTTTTAATCATTCTGCATCAGTCTAAAGAATTTGTTCGTTATTGGTGAGGGTACATTTTAGGTATACAAATAATAAGGACATTTTTTCATGCTACCTCAATGAAATAGATGTCTATATACTTGAAATGTATACATCTCAGAAGGAAATAGACTACAAAAAGATTAGATGAGTGTCAGCTAAGCCATTGGATCTCAAAGTTTAAATTACTTAGGTGGCTTTAGGTGACTCCTCTTCTCTGGAGCTTTATAGTCTCATCTATGAAAGGAGGGACTAGATGAAATCATCTCTGGGGTCTTTTTTAACATAAGAACCCATGATAGTGAATATGTGCACATCATATACATCCACATCAATGCACTAGCTGTGTTATGAGATGTAATACTATAAGACAATTTCTTTAGTAGGCGTATTAGCTTTACCAACGCTGTCCAGATTTTTTGTCCCTAAGACTATAGAAGATGAAAATGGTAAAAGAAGAACCTTGGTAAATGCCTTGATCCACTAAGGAGATTCACAACATAAGCTTAATATTTCTTCAGTTTTAAACATGCTGAGATAAGCCCAATATCTCTATTTTTGCATTGCAGTTGTAAAGAAAACAATGTAAATCTTCCCAAAAGGATTATTTACATGTCTTTGAGATATAGAATCATAGAATATTAAAGCAGCAGGGAGACTTTGAGGCCATCTAATCCCAACCCCCTCATTTGAAAACAAGGACATTTAAACCCAGAAATACTAAATGACTTAAATAAGGACACAGTTACTTTGGGCCATGGCTGAGGATAGTTTTCAGTGTCTCTAACTCTTCAACAAATTATATTTTTTTCATTTAAATATGTCACTTATCCTTACTCATGAGCTTCATGGTTTTATTAATTTTACTAATGTTGCTGACTTGTAGTTATACATTTACATATTAGGTAGAAATTTTATAATTTTTAAAATAATCTTGTTTGGTTTGGCCTAACATATTTACCACTCATCTCCATGTTGATGAACAGGCTGAGTGAGCCTTGGACTTGAATTTGCCATGCCTTCAGAGGAAACACCCCAAAGCTGGTGTACAGAACCTGCAGACCCATTCATGAGGACACTGGAGAAACCAGCTGGAATGTTAATTTAATATGAACTGGTAAAAGAGAGGATATTTCAGGAGCAAATAGCAGCCTACAAGAAAGAGCGTGAGGTCCATGCCAGGTCCCCTTCCCCTCCCGCTTTCAATCTTGCTCAGCATCAGGGTCTTTTCCAATGAGTCAGTTCTTTGCATTAGGTGGTCAAAGCATTGGAGTTTCAGCTTCAGCATCAGTCCTTCCAATGAATATTCAGGACTGATTTCCCTTAGGATGGACTGGTTGGATCTCCTTGCAGTCCAAGGGACTCTCAAGAGTCTTCTCCAACACCACAGTTCAAAAGCATCAATTCTTCAGCGCTCAGCTTTCTTTATAGTCCAACTCTCCTATGCAAACATGACTACTGGAAAAACCATAGCTTTGACTAGAAGGACCTTTGTTGGCAAAGTAATGTCCCTGCTTTTTAATATACTATCTAGGTTGGTCATAGCTTTTCTCCCAAAGAGCAAGCATCTTTTAATTTCATGGCTGCAGTCATCATCTGCAGTGATTTTGGAGTCCAAAAAAATAAACTCTGTCACTGTTTCCATTGTTTCCCCATTTATTTGCCATGAAGTGATGGGACCAGATGCCATGGTCTTAGTTTTCTAAACGTTGAGTTTTAAGCCAACCTTTTCACTCTCCTCTTTCACTTCCATCAAGAGGCTCTTTAGTTCCTCTTCACTTTCTTCCATACGGGTGTCATCTGCATATCCAAGGTTATTGATATCTCCCCTGGCAATCTTGATTCCAGCTTGTGCTTCTGTGTTTGAGTGTCTCTTGTGGAGGTACAGGTCAGTAGGCCTGCTGCAGGGGTAGGGGCACTGGGTGCAGCAGACTTGAGTATGGCATAAGCCCTCTTGGAGGAGGTCACCATTAACTTCACCATAGAGCCGCCAGAACATACACAGAACTGGGGAAACAGACTCTTGGAAGGCACAAACAAACCCTTGTGCACACCAGGACCCAGGAGAAAGGAGCAGTGACCCCACAAGAGACTCACCCAGACTTGCCTGTGAGTGCCCAGGAGTCTCCAGCAGAGGCAAGAGTCAGCGGTGGCCTGCTACAGGGTCAGGAGCATTGAGTGCAGCAGTGTGTGCATGGGATCTTTTGAAGGAGGTCGTCATTATCTTCATTACCTCCTCCATAGTTTGGCCTCAGGTCAGAAAATAGAGAGGGAACACAGCCCCACCCATCAACACAACTGTGGCAGGAATCTCTTAGAAGAAATGGAGTATCCATCAAGGTCAACAAAAGAGTCCAAAATGCAGTACCTGGATGCAATCTCAAAAACGACAGAATGATCTCTGTTCATTTCCAAGGCAAGCCATTCAATAACACAGTAATCCAAGTCTATACCCCAACCAGTAACACTGAAAAAACTGAAGTTGAACAGCCCTATGAAGACCTACAAGACCTTTTAGAACTAACACCCAAAAAAAGATGTCCTTTTCATTATAGGGGACTGGAATGCAAAAATAGGAAGTCAAGAAACACCTAGAGTAACAGGCAAATTTGGCCTTGGAGTACAGAATGAAACAAGGCAAAGGCTAATAGAGTTTTGCCAAGAGAATGCACTGGTCATAGCAAACAACAACACAACTCAACAACAACACACAACCTCTTCCAACAACACAAGAGAAGACTATGCACATGGACATCACCAGATGGTCAACACCAAAATCAGATTGATTATATTCTTTGCAGCCAAAGATGGAGAAGCTGTATACAGTCAGCAAAAAGAAGACCAGGAGCTGACTGTGGCTCAGATCATGAACTCCTTATTGCTAAGTTCAGACTTAAATTGAAGAAAGTAGGGAAAACCACTAGACCATTCAGGTATGACTTAAATCAAATCAGTGGCTCAGACGGTAAAGCGTCTGTCTGCAATGCAGGAGACCCAGGTTCGATCCCTGGGTTGGAAAGATCCCCTGGAGAAAGAAATGGCAGCCCACTCCAGTATTCTTCCCTGGAAAATCCCATGGACGGCAGAGCCTGGTAGGCTACTGTCCATGGGGTCACAAAGAGTCAGACACATCTGAACGACTTCACTTTACTTCAAATCAAATCAACAGAAAATTGGATTAAACTTTTACTGAGCATGTCCCCCCCCCCCCCCAGACCAGGACCCGTTTCCCCCTCAATCAGTCTTTCCCATCAGGAAGCTTCCATAAGACTCATGTTTATCCATTAGAGGGCTGCTGCTGCTGCTGCTAAGTCGCTTCAGTCGTGTCCAACTGTGCGAACCCATAGACGGCAACCTACCAGGCTCCTCCATCCTTGGGATTCTCCAAGCAAGAACACTGGAGTGGGTTGCCATTTCCTTCTCCAATGCATGAAAGTGAAAAGTGAAAGTGAAGTCGCTCAGTCGTGTCTGACTCCTAGGGACCCCATGGACTGCAGCCCACCAGGCTCCTCCGTCCATGGGAGTTTCCAGGCAAGAGTACTGGAGTGGGTTGCCATTGCCTTCTCCGCCATTAGAGGGCAAATAGAATGAAATCCACAGTCACAGAAAACTAACCAAACTGATCACATGGACCACAGCCTTGTCTAACTCAATGAAACTATGAGACAGGCTGTGTAGGGCCATCCAAGACGGACGGGTCATGGTGGAGAGTTCTGACCAAACATGGTTTACCGGAGAAGGGAATGGCAAACCACTCAGTATTCTTGCCTTGAGAACTCCATGAACAGTATGAAACAGGTATACTCAATCCCCAAATATCTGATTGTTGCATCATGAGGACTTGTTTGTCCAGTAACCAGTGGATCTGGCAAATTCTGAGGAAATCAGAATTGCTTTTCTGGGTAACACTCATATTCTATTCAAATAAGATTTCAGACAAAGCACTGAAAGAAAATTTGGGGAACATCCAAATGGTTCTCTTAGACTGCCAAAATCAAATGATTTGTCGTTTAAAACTAATATCCCTTCAAATTCTTGAATAATCCAAATTGGATTTCTGAAATTGTTCTTCATTTTCAAGAAGTTAGAAGGTTGGTTTATCTGATAAACTAGTCAGACACAATAATCAAAGCAATTATTAATGTGAAGAAAAAAATGAAATTAAGCAGATGGCTTGCCCAAATGTAAGCACAATGTTTGATGTGCATCATTTCAAAGAGATTCTGGGCTTGTTTGTTGGAATTGACCCGGGGTGGTTGGGAAATGATGTGGAGCTTGGATCAATATAGACACAAATCAGTTTTTTGGTATTTCCAACAACTTGTGACCCTCCATCTGGGTTAAGAATAGACAGAATGATTGTGGAAACAGCACTGTTCTCTGTCTGGCCTGACCTGCTGACCTTCTGGAAGTTCTCCCATAACTAACTCTAGTCTCACAGGTAAAGGAGAGGAAGGACAATAAATAAAACCATGTTTGTAAGAAGACCCCTGACTGATATGAACACCTCCCTTGTGTGGCTAAAACTGTAATACTGCTAGAGTCAGAAACAGTCCCTGAAATGAATTCTCTTGCACTTTATTGTATGTATCCAGCTAAGTCTTTGCAGATATGCCCCTCCTCAGCCTGGGGAATGAGGCTTAAGTAGGATACAGTCACCTCTGGTCACTCATCAATCCAAATTATTAAATGTAGCTTTAATTAGCCCAAACAAGAAACACCGTAGTTATTATAACTTGACTATGAAGAGAGGAAAAATCAACTCTTTGTTTACTTCTGGTGCCCTGGACACATGAAGACACACCAAAATAACTGCTATTTATTTTACAAGATGGAAAAAATATTGACTGCCCTCTGGTCATAGAAGGCATTTTCTTTGGGGATTACAAGTGCAGAGATGAATTAGGTACAGTTAGGATCAATATCTGTTTCTCTTCTTGGCTCAAGATGGGATTTGTCAAAATTTGAGAGCAGCTTCTATTGAGTGTCAGCTACAAATCCTTCCACCACTGAGTCATACACCTATTCAGGTTGAAATATAAAAGGCAAAGGGCTTTTTCAGCTACAATATCTGGGGTCAGGATGCTGAATCGCTTCTCTGCCTTTGCCTTTAATGAGCTTTAGTTTGATGAAGTGACCTTACTGGCAGAGAACAGAAGGGAGTAAAGGGTCCATGCTAGCAAAGGACAGTGGCTCCTGGGGATGGAAGAAGATGCAGGCAGGGTGCTTACTGTGAACCGGAGAGAGAGAGGGAGGGAGGGAGGCAAGGGGCAGAGGAAACTGTGGATGAAAGTACTCTGGCCAAAGATATTGGAACAGTGAGGCTAAAATACATGCACATAAATATTTAGGACTGCAACAAGTAATTAGTGGAATGAACATATTTACTGTTCATGGGGACTTCAATCCTTGGAAGATGTCTCTCTCCTTGACTGAGTGCAGTTCAGGCAACAAGGTCACCAGGTGTTTCATGGGCCAAGCCAGCAAACAATGAAGAAAGAATTCTTGAAGCTATTTCAGATATTCCTGAAGCAGGATTTGGTCGGGGGGAAAGGGGGGGTGGGAGGGGTGGGGGCGTTGCGTTTCACATTACAGAAGAGACTGCCTAGATTCACCCATGTGTATTCTAAACATCAAGAATTTACAAGGAGTAAATAAATGTTTCATGTGGAACTGGAAAACAGAAAGAAGAAAAGACGAGGTCCCTGACCCAAGGAAGCAAGCCCTTAGATGAGGAAGCAAAGCCAACCACAGGCTTATAGAAGGAGACGTGATAAACACTAAGGATTGAGGGGCACCCATCACTGAGAACTGTCTAAGTGGCCAAAAATGCTATGGAAATCAGCCACAGAGGAAAGCCATGTGATGTAAGGTAGGGAGTCCTCTGGAGAAGATGAGCCTCTAACTTGGAAATGTGGACAGAAAGCAGTAGGCACCCCAAGCTAACTATATGAATGTGTGTAAAGTGGTGAAGAAAGTGGTCACCATGAAGGGAGGGCAGCAACAACCTATCCCTGGAGCCAAGGAGGGCGTGTGCTCAGAGGAGAAAGCTGTGGACCCTCATGGAGTTCCTCCACCAATGAACTGAACTGTCTCCCCTTCTCCCAACTTCAGTTCTCTCTTCTCTAGAATGCCTACTGCATTTCTAGCTTACTAGAAATGTTGAGAACTTGAGGGGATGATTTATGTATATCACCTACCTCAGTCTGCAGCTCAATACATTGAATTCCACCCTCTCTGTACCTACCCCCAGCCCAGCCCAGGAGACTGCATCTAATTCCAGTGTTTTCTTATGTCTCACAGTCACCCCTCAAGAAAATCAGTGGTTGTGTCATTAGCACATAGTGCTTTCTGAGGGGTCTTGACACTGTTTGTTCAATGGCAGTTGATGTCAGAATTCTGAGCCTTTTGAAAATCTTAGCTATGTTGTTTTTTTGTTTGTTTGTTTTTTCCATTTTTCCTCCCCCTGTCAGACTGTCAACTTCCACTTTCTGATTCTGCCATTTTTGTCTGTGCCGCTTCTAATCTGCTATGGACTAGGCAACCATTGTGAGAATGCACTAAATTCATGTAACCCTGAATATAGGCTTTCAAGATGAGAAAGTCAATCAGTAGTCCAGAAGGCTCCACATAACCATGTAAATCTTGATGCATGTCTATTTTAAAAAAAATATTTTCTCACCAAGAGCTTTAACTCCATTGCTGCCAAATCCTTTAAAATAATAAAACAACATGTAATAACACAGCAAAACTGAACTTGTTCAAAAATTTGAGGGTGACAAATTTGGTATATCGCTCTGGTGTGCCAGTTACCCAGTAATCTGTTAATCTAGGCTCTCTCTCCAAAATCAGTCTCAGATCTCTAAGTCTTGACTAAAGGTTAAATGAATGGCATCAGTTAAGTATAGTGCTACTCAGTTCTCATGTTATCAGAGACATCTTAAGTTATAAAACAGAAGATCCAGAGGGGAATCTTAGACCTTCAACTGAAGTAGACTCATATTGAGAGTGAAGGACTAGAAAGGCCTTGTTAAACCTCATCAGGAATGTGGTCCCCTGCCTTTCCTGTGCAGTCCTAACAAGCAGCAAAGGGACTCATCCATTGCAACCCATGTCACAATGTACATTTGACTGCTGGGTCCTGTTCTTTAACTTTCCCTGGACTCAACTTCCCCAGATGGACATCATAACAATCCCTCTTTCTCTTTTCAAGGGTGTGTCCTAGGAACATTTCATTTATTCTCAAATCAAGTGTCAAAATCCTTCAGAGAACAGTACCATGTAAGGTTAATATGACTGCCTTGTCTCCCAGGAGGTCACCTCTCTGTATAATACAATGAAATTGACTAGACATTTCCAACCGAGAAAGACGTGTCTTTGGGTTAGATTTAAGCATACAGGAGAATTAATATAAAGCAGTGACGGTTCAGAGGCCAGCTCACCCCTCCTTGAAATTTCAGTGACTGGAAAAATTAGCCTCCTGTTTCTTTTCTGTTCCCTTTTTTTAATTATAACTTGCTGAGGCACTAGCTAATACCCTTTAATCTCTTTTAATAACTACCCTATCCTCGGTTTCTCCAAGCATCCTTCTCAAGGAATCCACAAATCCAAGAATGCTCTTAAGATTGACTGACTGACTGAGCTCTCAGCTCTGTTGATTTACTGACGTGAGGTTTATTTCTCCAGTCCTAGCTCAGCCGGGATGAAATAAAGCAAGGATGTGAACTCTTTCTAGACCCAGCAAAGGGCTAGCCACCCTCAGGAAATTTGAGAAAGGCAAAGTTAGTTTTAGCTACCCCTTCTCTATATTTCCTTAATGTTCTCTCTCTTACAGCTCTCCCCTCTCCCCCTTATCATCTTCCAGCAGCCTCACCGTTTTCTGGAGTGTGGGGTTAATAAATACCCCTTCTTATAGGACTTCCCTGGTGGCTCAGACAGTAAAGCATCTGCCTACAATGTGGGAGACCCAGGTTCGATCCCTGGGTCGGGAAGATCCCCTGGAGAAGGAAATGGCAATCCACTCCAGTATTCTTGCCTGGAAAATCCCATGGATGGAGGAGCCTGGTTGGCTACTGTCCATGGGATCACAAAGAGTTGGACACGACTGAATGACTTCACTATCACTATCACTATAGGAACGTTACATAGTCAAAGAAATCAAGTGATAAAGAGAAACGTATCTACTGGACGAATCACAAGCACCATGTGTCAGGCCCACAGGGGACACTTATGGCACCTGGTTCAGCCAAATGGTCACAGGTTATGCTAGGTCAGAAGCCATCAAGGTCTTCTTCTTGAAGTACTAGGAAATGTTTTAGGTGAGTAATGTCAAGCTTAAAAATGAGGCCCTGAACTCAGAAGGCTTTAGACCTGGCCTCAAGCTGCTTGCACCGCCACCCTTCTCCACAAGGGGTACAGATTTCATGGGAAGACATGAAGGGGCAGAGCAAAGCAATGATGCCAACAATCAAGTATTTATTAAAGCACGAACTCTGCCTGGCCCAGTAGGGGACAGGATTTCCATAAGTGACATAAGGAACAAAAAAAGGTCCCCGTGCGTGTGATCATAGCTATAGTTCAGGAACCAAGTAACCAAGAAGGCCACTGAAGTGAGATCCAGGAGGATCCATGCGTTCAAGAAAGATTTCATAAGACTCGAAGAGTGCTTAATGCTCAGAAACAAGTGAGATAATATGTTTATATACATATACGTTTATTTTTATACTTTATTTTTTACTTTATTATATATAAATTTTCCTCGGGTTGCATATATATAAGAAGACGTTTTAGAGAGCAAATGGCTTATTTAATCATTAGCAGAAGTGCCAAGTCGTGCATGTGTAGGATACATATTTGCTTCACCAGAAGAGAGAGACCTCTCTCATAAGATGATGCAGGTGGGTTCTGCCAAAGGGAAGGTGGAATGTAGGAAAAATGTATTGCTAGCACCCATTATCAACCCTGCACACAGCAATGCCAAGACTCTCAAGCTCCCCTGCAGTCTGAAGACCCTCACTGGACTATATTTCTAGAGCAGTAACCTCCAGTAAATGTATAATAAGGGAGAGAGGGGGAGACAGGGGAGGGGGGCAGAGGAGAGAGAGGGAGCACTACAAATGCAAGCTACATATGTAATTTAAATTTTTTTAGTAGCCGCATTTTTAGAAGCAATAAGAAACAGCTGAAACTAATTTTAACATATTTTACTTAACCCAACATATCCAAAATGTATTATTTCAATATGAAGTCAATATAAAGCAATTATTAATGAAATATTTTAAATTCATTTTATCTTACTACATTTCTAAAATCCAGTGTATATTTTGCACTTACCTATCAGCTCAGGCTCACCACAATTTAACTGCTCAATGGTCCCAGATGGCTCACGGCTAGCATATCAGATATCTCAGCTCTAGAGACATGGCAGTCTTCAGTTTCAGCCTTTCAGGTCACTGCTCCCTTCAAAGGTTAGTCCAATAAGCTGATTCATCCCAAGATGCTGCTAACCGGTGGCCCTTGTTTGCTTTATTAGCCCTCTCAAACAATATTTTACTTTAGAGTGGGATTTTCACATGGAAAGAGAGAGACCTTGTGGGCAGGGAGAATTTGTCTGACGTTCGTACTCGACTGAGTACGTGGAAGCCTGCTTATGAATTTCCCATTACATTCTGGAATTCTTCACACTTCCCAGAGCCCTGAGGTAGTTTTTTCTCTGTGTTTTGGAAGAGCTGATGGGATTACAGTTTGGACAGATCTCTGTGCTCAAAGGGTCTTCCCAGCACTGCCAGGCCAGCTGTTGGAACCAAGACGGCCCTGAAGGACCCAGGAGGCCTGATGTCACATGAGCCTGTTTACCCTTTCCCTCTCTCTAAAAAGCTAGTCAGTGCCGACCTCTGGCCACCTTTCCTGACCTCTGCCTGATCTTCACGCTTCGTAAATGAGCTGTGGAAATTCCCACAGGCTCTGAAATTGAGGACTGAAAAGCAGTGTTCTCTGTACAAGGTCAGGGAAACAGAAGCCCACTGCCCTGAAGCAGGTACTAAAAACGCTGCCTTGCAGGAAGGAAGGTGACCTGACTGGACACTGACTGGACAGAGCATCACACAAGGACCACAGCTGGGGTTCTGGATGTAATGCTTCAAAAAGAATGTTGGAAAAACCTGCGAGGATGGCAGAGAAGACACACTGGCCCGAAGGTGGAATCTTTCAAGCAGATTGTACGTATAGAGCTGTGTCTGCTTGAATTTGATCCCCTGCTGGGCCACTCACCTTCTCTGGCGTGTTGCTTAAACATTTTCTTGTCTAACGTGTTTCAATCTTGTTTCTCCAACTTACCTATAAGTTGTCTGTACATTATGTCAGAAGAGAATTAACATTAGCTGTTACTGTTAATACTTGGTAATACTATTATTACTTGGCATTAACTGCTCACTCACTTCTGATCTTGGACAAATTACTCTACTCTCTTAAGTCTTGGTTCTTCGAAGTAACTTGGGGTTACAAAAGCAACCTCAGAGGATTGTTATACAGACATACTTAACTGGGTGCCTGCCATAGAGTGTTTTCAATATGGTATGTCTGTTTAATAAAAATAGATGATAGATAGATGGATAGTAACTCAGCAAAAGCAGAAGAGAAACGAGCAGAGGACCAAGTGACCAAGGATGAGAACACAGGCATAAAGGGCATGTGCATATGCACACAAGTATATACACAGACTTAAGCAGGTACACATACAACCATCATGTGTGCACATATACCCACAGCAAGCACTCAAACACACACATGCACATACACGTCCAACCTTGCTTTGACATTCTGAGTCTCCAAAAATTAGCATCGGTCTCCAATATCTGCAGCTATGGCCAATAGTCTCTTGCTCTAATACATCCCCTTCTTTATGACCTCATGGAGTATTGCTGCCTCCTGTGTGCACTGGCTACAGCTTTGGAAAAGGAGAAACTGTGACTTGATTGGGAAAGGAAAACCATGCTTTTTGTCTACTCAGCAGAGACATTTGACTCCCTGGCTACACAATCTCACAGGAATGGATTTTGCCACTTGTATATGAAATAGTCCACCCCTCTACAGAGGGCATTAGAGGTACTTAGAAGAAATGGTAAATTATTATTGGCTGAAAGACCTGATGCCCAGGAATAATCAAGTTCTCCTTCCTCATTCACTCACTTCATATGCTGCATGAACCATGTATAATTAATGCTATGACTGGATTCACTGCTGTGTTTTATTCTCACAAATCATGGAGGGTATGAAGGGGCCTGTACCCGAACAGCAGAGCAGGAGGCAAGGTGGCCAGTAAGAATGTGTAAGAAGAACCCAGAGGGGCAATTTGACAAGGAATTACTAGACTGACGGTGTGTTGGCTGCCATGGGGTCAACAAGCAAAAGAGGCATAGCCAATCCATGCAAGTGGAAAAGCAATGCTGACAATACAATACCGCTTCAAGTAAGTCTGACTGATCTGTATTGAGTGGTTACAAAGTACCTGGCTCTGTGATGAGTTTTTTGACATTTACCTAATTGAATCCTTACAACAAGGTCAGTTAAATATTATCTCCCTTTACAGATGAGAAATAGGGAATTAAATCACTTGCCCCACGTCACTCAACTCAACCGAAAGACACCATTCAGTACCCTAGAATGGTAAGCAAGTCAAAATTCCAACCGAGTGTGACTGATTTAAAGATGATATATTTAATACCTACAGAGCCTGAGGTTGGAATTTCTCCCATGCATATACTTCTGTTTATAAAAACCCAGTTGATCCTTTCAAAAACCAGCTCACCCTTTGCCTCCACCAAGAAGCCTCTAAAATTCACATTCTCTGGCATGTTGCTCAAACATTTTCTTGTCTAATGTGTTTCAATCTTGTTTCTCCAACTTATCTATAAGTTATCTGTACATTATGTTAGAAGAGAATTAACATTATCTGTTACTATTAATACCAGTGGTATTAACTACCCCAGAAAAGATATCACTTATTCATAACAACAAAATAGTAGAGCAGACACCCTGTCCTCTGTACAGCCCTAGGGCCTGGTACTGTGTTCTCACAAAGCACACATAGTCCAATATGTCAAAGACACTGTGAAGAGATGAGGTGGGGAGGGTAGTGTAAAAAGTCAAACACCCCGCCTGCCCTCAAAGTACCACCATCAACTGTGGGTCTCTGGCATTTCCTCAATAAATATCATGTATAATGCAAATCAGAAAGAGATACAAATGAAGTTCCCTGACTTCAGACTATCAAAGCTACAGTAATCAAAACAGTATGCTACTAGCACAAAAACAAGAGTGTAGATCAATGGAATAGGATAGAAAGCCTAGACATAAACTCATGCATCTGTGTCCAATTAATCTATGGCAAAGGAGGCAAGAATATACAGTGAAAAGACAGTCTTTTCAATAAGTGGTGCTGGGAAAACTGGACAACTACATGTAAAAGAATGAAACTAGAATTTGCCTACAATGCAAGAGACCTGAGTTTGATCCCTAGATAAGGAAGATACCCTGGAGAAGGGAATGGTCACCCACTCCAGTATTCTTGCCTGGAGAATTCCATGGACAGAGTAGCCTGACAGGCTACAGTCTGTGAGGTCACAAAGAGTAAGACATGAGTGAGCAACTAACACTTTCACAACACTTTCAGAACATTTGCTAATAATCAGTTCAGTTCAGTTGCTCAGTCATGTCTGACTCTTTGTGACCCCATGAACCGCAGCACCTCAGGCCTCCCTGTCCATCACCAACTCCCGGAGTCCACCCAAACCCATGTCCATTGAGTCAGTGATACCATCCAACCATCTCATCCTCTGTCATCCCTGTCTCCTCCTGACCTCAATCTTTCCCAGCATCAGGAACTTTTCAAATGACTCAGCTCTTCACATCATGTGGCCAAAGTATTGCAGTTTCAGCTTCAAAATCAGTCCTACCAATGAACACCCAGGACTGATCTCCTTTGACTGGTTGGATCTCCCTGCAGTCCAAAGGACTCTCAAGAGTCTTCTCCAACACCACAGTTCAAAAGCATCAATTCTTTGGCGCTCAGCTTTCTTTATAGTCCAACTCTCACATCCATACATGACCATGAAAAAACCATAGCCTTTACTTGATGGACCTTTGTTGACAAAGTAATGTCTCTGCTTTTTAATATTCTGTCTAGGTTGGTCATAACTTTCCTTCCAAAGAGTAAACATCTTTTAATTTCATAGCTGCAATCACCATCTGCAGTGATTTTGGAGAAAAATAAAGTCAGCCACTATTTCCACTGCTTCCCCGTCTATTTCCCATGAAGTGATGGAACTGGATGCCATGATCTTCGTTTTCTGAATGTTGAGCTTTAAGCCAACTTTTCCCACTCTCCTCTTTCACTTTCATCAAGAGGGTCTTTAGTTCTTCTTCGCTTTCTACCATAAGGGTGGTGCCATCTGCATATCTGAGGTTACTGATATTTCTCCTGGCAATCTTGATTCCAGCTTGTGCTTCCTCCAGCCCAGCGTTTCTCATGATGTACTCTGCATATAATTAAATAAGCAGGGTAACAAAATACAGCCTTGACGAACTTCCTTTCCTATTGGGAACCAAGTCTATTGTTCCACGTCCGGTTCTAACTGCTGCTTCCTGACCTGCATATAGGTTTTTCAAGAGGCAGGTCAAGTGGTCTGGTATTCCCATCTCTTTCAGAATTTTCCACAGTTTATTGTGATCCACACAGTCAAAGGCTTTGGCATAGTCAACAAAGCAGAAATAGATGTTTTTCTGGAACTCTCTTGCTTTTTTGATGATCCAGCGGATGTTGGCAACTTGATCTCTGATTCCTCTGCCTTTTCTAAAACCAGCTTGAACATCTGGAAGTTCATGGTTTACATATTGCTGAAACCTGGCTTGAAGAATTTTGAGCATTACTTTACTAGTGTGTGAGATGAGCACAATTGTGTGGTACACAAAAATAAATTCAAAATTGATCAAAAATCTAAATGCAAAACTGGATACTACAAAACTCTTATAACATTGTGTGACATGAATTGCAGTGAGATCTCTTTTGATCCATCTCCTACAGTAATAGAAATAAAAACAAAAATAAACAAATGAGACCTAATTAAACTTAAAGCCTGCACAGCAAAAGTGAAAGTGAAAGTTGCTCAGTCATGTCCTATACTTTGTGACCCCATGGACTATAGCCAGGCCAGAATACTGGAGTGGGTAGCCTTTCCTTTCTCCAGGGGATCTTTCCAACCCAGGAATCAAACCCAGGTCTCTTGAATTGCAGATGCATTCTTTACCACCTGAGCCACAAGGGAAGACCTTGCACAGGAAATTAAATCATAAACAAAATGAAAAGACAGTTTACTGAATAAGATAAAGTAATTGCAAATGATGCAAATGACAAGGGATTAATCTCCAAAATTTACAAAAAACTTCAACTCAGCATCAAACAAACAACCTATCAAAAATGGGCAGAAGACCTAAACAGACATTTCTCCAAATAAGACATACAGATGACCAAAACACACATGAAAATTTGTTCAATATCACTAATTGTGGATATTACTGTTGTTTAATCACTCATTCATGTCTGACTTTTTGAGACCCCATGGACTGCAAAACGCCAGGCTTTCCTGTCCTTCACTATCTCCCAGAGTTTCCTCAAACTCATGTCCATTGAGTCAGTGATGTCATCCAACAAGCACATCCTCTGTCGTGCCCTTCTCCTCCTGCCCTCAATCATTCCACAGCATCAGGGACTTCTCCACTAAGTCAGCTCTTCACATCAAGTGGCCAAAATATTGGAGCTTCATCAGCAGTCATTCCAATGAAGAGTAAGGGTTGATTTCCTTTAGGATTGCCTGGTTTATCTCCTTGCTGTCCAAGGGACTCTCAAAAGTCTTCTTCAGCATCACAGTTTGAAACCATCAATTCTTCAGTACTCAGCCTTCTTTATGGTCTAACTCTCACATCCATACATGATTACTGGAAAAACCATAGCTTCGACTATACAGACCTTTGTTGGCGAAGTGATGTCTCTTCTTTTTAATACGTTGTCTAGGTTTGTCATAGCTTTTTTTCTAAGGAGCAAGCATCTTTTTAATTTCATGGCTGCAGTCACCATCTGCTGTGACTTTGGAGAAATCATAGTCTTTCAAGAAAACATAGTCTTTTGCTGTTTCCATTTTTCCCCATATATTTGCCATAAAGTGCTGGGATTGTATGCCATGATCTTCGCTTTTTGAGTGTTGAGTTTTAAACCATCTTTTTCACTCTCCTTTTTCACTTTCATCAAGCAGCTCTTTAGTTCCTCTTCACTTCTTACCATTAGGGTGCTGTCATCTGCATATCTGAGGTTATTGATATTTCCCCCTGCAATCTTGATTCCAGCTTGAGCTTTATCCAGCCCAGCATTTCACATGATGTACTACACATAGAAGTTAAATAAGCAGGGTGACAATATGCAATCTTGTCGTGCTCCTTTCCCAATTTTGAACGAGTCTATCGTTCCATGTCCAGTTCTAACTGCTGCTTCTTGACCTGCATAGAGGTTTCTCAGGAGGCAGGTAAAGTGGTCTATTATTCCCATATCTTTAAGAATTTCCCACAGTTTGTTGTGATCCACACAGTCAAAGGCTTTAGCATAGTCAATGAAGCAGAGATAATGTTTTTCTGGAATTCTCTTGCTTTTTCAATGATTCAACAGAGGTTGGCAATTTGATATCTGGTTCCTCTGCCTTTACTAAATCCAGCTTGTACATTTGGAAGTTCTCATTGCACATTCTACTGAAGCCTAACTTGAAGGATTGGGGCATTACCTTGTTAATATGTGAAACGATCACAGCTGTATGGCAACTTGACCATCATTTGGCACTGCCCTTCTTTGGGATTGGAACGAAAACTGACCTTTCCAGTCCTGTGGCCACTGCAGAGTTTTCCAAATTTCCTGGCATACTGAATGCAGTACTTTAACAGCATCATCTTTTATGATTTGAAATAGCTCAGTTGTAATTCCATCACCTCCACTAGCTTTGTTCTTAGTAATGCTTCCTGAGGCCCACTTCACTTCACACTCCAGGGTGTCTGGCTCTAAGTTAGTGACCACATCTTCATGTATTGATATTACAAAAGTGCCAATCAAAACTACAAAAAAATATCACCTCACACTGGTCAGAAAGTTCATCACCAAAATACCTACAACAATAAATGTTGAAAAGGACATGGAGAAAAGGGAACCCTCTGACACTGTTGGTGGGAAAGTAAATTGATACAGCCACTATGGAGAACAACATGGAGGTTCCTTTCAAAACTAAAAATCGAGCCACGATATGATTCAGCATCCCACTCCTGGGCATATTTCTAGAGAAAACCTTGATTTGAAAGTATATATGCACCCACTGTTCATTGTGGCACTGTTTACAATAGCCAAGACATGGAAGCAAATCTAAATGTCCATTGACAGATGAGTAGATTAGGAAAATAAGGTACATATATGCAGCCATTAAAAAATAAAAAGATGCATTTATAGCAGTACAGATGGACCTGGTGATTATAAATGAAGTAAGTCAGAGAAAGACAAATATTATATGATGTCACTTACGTGAATCTTAAAAAATTGATCTAAATGATCATTAACATCTTTTTTTAAATATTCAAATAAACTTATTTACAAAACAGAAATAGACTCACTGACTCAGAAAACAGCTTATGATTACAGAGGAGAATGGGAATGAAGGATAAATTGGGAGTTTAGGATTGACATATACATACTACCATATTTAATGTAGATAACCAACAAGAATCTACTGTACAGCACAGGGAACTCTGCTCAATATTCTTTAAGGACATAGATAGGAAAAGGATTTGAAAAAGAATAGACACTTGTAGAGTTTCCAGTTCAAGATGGTGGAGTAGAAGGTCATGTACTCATCTCCTCTTGCAAGAGCACAAAAATCACAACTAGCTATTGAAGAACCATCAATAAGAGGATGCTGGAGTCTACCAAAAAAAAGATACTCCATGTGCAAAGACAAAAAAAAGCTGAAGTGAGACTGTAGGAGGGGCATGATCATGACAAAATCAAATCCCATACCTGCTGTGTGGGTGACCCACAAACTAGAAAACAATACCAAAGAAGTTCTTCCACTATTGTAAAGGTTCTGAACCCCATGTCAGCTTCCCAGCCCGGGAACCCGGCAAAGGGACTGGGAATCCCCAGGGAATCTGACCTTGAAGGCCAGCAGGATTTGATTACAAGACTTCCACAGAACTGGAGAAAACAAGACTCCAGTCTTGGAGGGTACAAAGGAATCCTTGCATACACCAAGACTCAGAGGAAAGGAGCAGTGACTCCACTAGAGACTGAACCAAAATACCTGCTAGTGTTAGAGGGTCTTTTGTGGAAACATGGGTCAGAAGGGCCTCATCACAAGGATGGGGGAACTGGCAGCAGCAGTCTTGGAAGGTTCCCTTTGGTGTAAACTCTCTTGGAGGTCACCATTAACCCAACCATAGAGGCCAGCAGACCTGGGGGCTGGGTCGTCTCAGGCCAAAAAAACTACCAGGGCAGGTAGTTAAAGTGTTACTGAGTAAGGCCCTGCCCAGCAGAGCAAGACCCACTTTTTCCCACTACCAGTCCCTCCCATCAGGAAGCTTTCAAAAACCTGTTAGCTTCCTCCATCAGAGAGAAGACAGAAGAAGCAAGAAGAACCACAGTCCCACAGTGACTAAAACAAAACCACATTACAGAAAGTTTATCAGCATGAAAAATCAGAAAGTGATGTCCCAGACGAAGGGAAAAAATAAAATCCCAGAAAAACAACTAAACGTAGTGGAGATAGGCAACCTTCCAGAGAAAGAATTCAGAATAATGATAGTGAGGATGATTCAGGATCTCAGAAAAAAGAATCGAGGCAAAGATTAAGAAAATGCAAGAAAAGTTTACCAAAAACCTAGAAGAACTAAAGAACAAACAAACAGAGATGAGCAATACACTAGAAGGAATCCATAGCAGAATCACTGAGGCAGAAGAACAGATAAATGTCCTGGAGGACAGAAAGCTGAAAATCACTGCCATAGAACACAAGAAATGAAGACAGCCCGAGACCTCTGGGACAACATTAAACATACCAACATTCACATTATAGGGGTTCCAGAAGGAGAAGAGAGAGAGAAAGTACCTGAGAAAATATTTGAAAAGATAATAGCTGACAACTTCCCTAGCATGGGAAAGGAATTAGTCAACCAAGTCCAGAAAGCACAGAGAGTCCCAGGCAGGATAAACCCAAGGAGAAACAGAGACACATAGTAATCAAACTGGCAAAAATTAATGACAGAGATAAAATATTTAAAGCAACAAGAAAAAAACAACAAATAACACACAAGGGAACTTCCATCAGGCTGTTAGCTGATTTCTCAACAGAAACTCTACAAGCCAGAAAACTCTCCTCCAGATCTGATGGAGAAGTCAAAAGCTTTCCAGACGAGCAAAAGTCAAGACACTTCACCGCCACCAAACCAGCTTTACAACAGATACTAAATGAACTTCTCTAGGCAGAAAACAAGGGAAGGAAAGGACCTACCTACAAAAAATAAACCCAAAACAATGAAGAAAATGGTAACAGCATCATACATATCAATAATTACCTTAAATGTAAATGGATTAGATGCGCCAACCAAAAGACATAGGCTGGCTGAGCAGATGAAAACATGTGCACGTATGCACTTCCACTTACCACATCACTCTGCTCGACCCCCCAAATTGTATGGAACTATCTTATATTGTTAGGTTAATCATGTTCCCATTGTGGCTTACAACTGTAATTACCTTTTTTGTCTGGCTATTGACAGTGAAAACTAATGGACATAATTCATTACTGTGATTATGTAACTCTTATTCATTGAATGGTTGGTTTGTTTTTTTTTTGGCCAGAGCTCCAGATAAGTTTTTAATGAGCAACCATGTTTAAAAGTAACTGGATTATATAAGGATCTTTTACTTTTATTTAGTTTGTTTCATGTTTTCTGTTTGATATTCAGTGCTCCCATTGCATTTAGTTTATGTTTTCCAATTTCTCCTCTTTTCTTTTTCTTTCTGATGCGCTTTCTCAAGCCTTTATCAAGTGTTGTAGAAAAACTTTTATATACATATAATGTAAATAATATATATGTAACATATATATTTTAGAAAACTTATGAATTTTTGCCTAATAAAAAATCTAACATTTTGATTCCACTTGTTTGACTTAGTGTGAATAGAATGCTTTATTTCTAATTTAAAATAGATATGAAACAAGCAACAAAATTTTACTGTATAGCACAGGGAACTATAGTCAATATCTTATAGGGCTTCCCTGATAGCTCAGTTGGTAAAAAATCTGTCTGCAATGCAGGAGACCCAGGTTCAATTCCTGAGTTGGGAAGATCCCCTGGAGAAAGGAAAGGCTACCCACTTCAGTATTCTGGTCTGGAGAATTCCACGGTCTGTATAGATATCTTATATCTTATCTTATATCAATAACTTATAATAACCAATAATGAAAAATAATTTTTAAATAATCATGTGTATATGTATAACTGAATCACACACACAGAAAAAGAATTATATTTTTTGAAATTTAGTAATGTTTATCTTTTTTCAGTTTTTCTAAATGTCCTATGGGCATCTAATAGCAATGTATGAAATACAAAATTTTAAATATATTTGTATAGGATATAAGGTTCATATAAATTAATTAAATATAAATATATTATAGTTAAATTATTAATGATATTGTTGAAGATGCTCCTACTCTTACTTTTTGTGCACTTGATAAAAAAGAGATGTTAT
This sequence comes from Oryx dammah, assembly GCF_014754425.2. NCBI lineage: Eukaryota > Metazoa > Chordata > Mammalia > Artiodactyla > Bovidae > Oryx > Oryx dammah. The sequence continues at coordinate 42,482,338 of NW_024070206.1, read as the reverse complement.
GGGGAGGGGAGTGGGAGGGGGGTTCAGGTTTAGGAATGCATGGACACCCATGGTGGATTTATGTCAATGTATGGCAAAACCAATACAGAATTGTAAAGTAAAATAAAAAATAAATAAATTTAAAAAAAATAAATAAATAAATATCTGGTGGAGGCTTGAGGATATATTGTACAACATGGGAAGTAGAGCCAATATCTTGTAGTAACTGTAAATGGAAAATAATCTTTAAAAATTTGTATTAAAATTTAAAAGTATGTATTAAGAAAAAAAATAAAATAAAATTTTCTCAAAGACAATGTTAATAAGTCTCACTATGATTATATATATTTTTCTTTCTCCTTATATTTCCTCTGATTTTTGCTTTATGTATCTTTGTTTCTTTATTGTTAGGTATCAAATGGTTTGCAATGTCTATCATCTTTGTGAATTGTACCTTTTATCATTAAAATAACATTAATTTTATTTTCATAAAATTAATAAGTTTAAAATTAATTAATTTAAAAATTAATTAATTAAAAATAGATTAAATTAAAATAGATTTTTCATTTAAAATGGATTAATTAAAAAGAATAGACACGTGTATATATATAAATATATATAACTGAATCACTTTGCTGTACACTTGAAACTAATACAACATTGTTAATCAACTATACTCTTACACAAAATTTAAAAAAAAAATTAATGCCCCCAAAAAAATCACTTTTAAAAAAAAGAAGGTGCTACAAAGTGCAGCAATAGGAACTCTAACTTCTAAGAGATATAAAATCCAGAACAGAGAAAGGTGTGGGAATAGATCCACACCAAAACTTGAGAACATGTGACTTAATTTAATTAATTTATGATACCTGGATCCTTAGCTCTTGATACTTGCTATTTCACTTAAAGGTGCCTGCATCGATACTGACAACTGATCTGGTCGACCTAGCTTCTCAGTAAGGAATGGAGGAGGACTGACCTATGACTTGACTGGTTTAATCAGTCTGTTTTTCCTTCTAAATCCATTTTGTTTCTCAAGTCAAACCATAACTGTTTTACTGCTGTCAAGATTTTCCCAGCACCAGAAACAATGATTCAGATAAATCAGTACACCTTGAATGTCCCTGGGACCTGTCATTATCCTGCAACTTGCTCTCAAGGTCACAAAATCCATATGTTCTCCTTCCAAGAGGAGACCAGCTCTGCTCTCTCTGTATCCCAAATGGGATTCAGGAAGGGGGTTTTCTCACTCTGTGCATGAGCAGGTCACCCCATCTTTTGTTCATTGTTCTGTGGGCCAGAGTGGCTATCTGCTTCTCACTGTGGGACTCTGGGGACTCAACAGTGTGTGGTGAGTGTGGCATTTGTCTGAAGCATTGCCTGTTGCCACTGCTACTACTAGTGAGGAGGACCTAAGTTTTCATGGTCCAACTCTGAAACTCTTTTTTCTCATGAATCAAGTCTTTCTGATCTGACTCCTATAGCAGCTCAGTGCTATCCCTTCCCAGAGAGCCTCAACCCTCCAGGAGGGCTGGGTCAGGGTAGGTTCAAGTACAGCCTCAGGCTACCAAACTGATCATTCAGACATACCCTCTCGGACCCTGTTTTTCTCTCTGTAATTGGCTTCTGTATTAACCGTAAGTTACATCTGCACATCTGACCCCCCAGGAAGTATGGTGATTCTAAACAGGCCATCACATTCGGAAAGGCCTTGTCTGCTCAGAGCACATAGAAGCTTCCCATGAACAGGAAGTATTGTCCAACTCTGCATGTGAAGAGCCTAAGCTACTCCATCTTGTAAAAGAGCTCCATTTTGCAAAGGTACCAGGCAAACAGACTTAGACTTTGGATATTGGCTAAACTTGCCCCACTGTGCACGAGCCAATCAGCCCTTAGGTTAAACCTCCTGACTTTAAGTTCAAGAATTTGTGATTTACCTTGGAAGTAATGGTTTACTTTTGTGATTTACCTTGGAAGTAATGAGTTACATTTGTGATTTACCTTGGAAGTAATGATTTACCTTTGTGATTTACCTCGGAAGTAATGATCTACCATGGAAGTAAAAAAACCAATCAGAAATCCACACACAACCTTATAGAAGAGGGTAACCAATCAGTAGTCCTTCAGCCTGAACACCCCCTTTTTGTTACCCTTTTACCTGAATATTCCCTATATAAGCAGTGTAACCCAAAACTCGGGGCTCCTCTCCTTAGCCGCTGCGTCGGTAACGGTGGGAGCCCCAGCTCAAGCTTGGTAATAAAAAACTCTCTTGCTTTTGCATCGGATATCGGCTCCCTGGTGGTCATTGGGAGATTTCGTGACTTGGGCATAACACGTTATCCTATCCAAATGCAAGAATCACATTTCTACAAGTCATTTCTGTCGTCCCAGAGAAGATAGAAATTGCTGGCATGACCGAATGATAAGGTGACAGTTTCCTCTTCCTGATGTTAATTTTGTATCCAAATGCGTAAGATAGTAAAAGGATTCAGTGTCATTTCCCCACATCAACTACATACAAGATAAAATGACATCTGGGTGATAGAGGAGGTGATTGATTGACTGATCAAAAGCTGATATAGACCTTGGGTAGTTATGTTCTTGAGTTAAAACAATAATATATCATATTATTATTGAGAAATAATCATTATTATCAATACTAATAAAAATAATGAGGTTATTACTTTCTTTCTACATGGGTGCTTCCTGGATAAACTATTAGCATTTTTTAATGTAAAATCCTGAACTGTCTCATTTAATTAATCTAGCCTGGGAATTTCAGTTACACATGATCAAGCTCTTCCTCTTGAAGGAGGTATGCTCAATGGAAGAGACCTAGGTAGGAATTACAGCTGCCGGGTCAAGTTCAGCAGGAGACCATCAAAGTAACTGAGAGAAGAGCCTTGAATGCAACCAGAAAGCCATGGAAGAACTTGACTCGCTCAGGGTGGGGGAGCTGGAGCAGATTGGTGTGGATGTAAGGCTGTGATTCTAAATGGTTTAGGGTTCAACCAGGGAATGGTTTTGGGAGTCCAACTACCCAAACAATGGTTTAATATTCATAAACCTTTATTCTGGATATTGGCCCATGAATCAAGAGTCACTTGTGAATCTTGGTGAAAATATAAGTCCCCAGTTCTCATCTGTTTCCTACATAATCTAGAGGTAGGGGCCAGAAATCCTTATTTTTCAAGAAATTCCCCAGGTAAGCTTAACATGCATTTGAGTGTGGGAACCAGTCATTTGAACACCTCAGGAAATTTAGTCCATAGAGTCGCTGCTCTGGGTATAGGGACATAAATGATAAGGCAAAATATTCCACCTTTGGACCACTCTGCTTTGTTAGAATGATCAATTGACAAGTCAAAATGCATCTACCCACAATGCCAATCTCTCAGTCCTGTTTCTATCCCTTGGGACCTCACAGAGCAAACTGAATCCTCCTTCTTGATGACTAGTGATCTCATCCATAAAAGAGCAGAATGTCTTCTGATCCCCTGACCAGCCCAGTGCACCTGTGGTCTTCCTCTGCCAGGGCTGTGGCTTTGGGCGAGCTGTGAATGTCACTTTGGAACTTGTTTGAAGAGTTGGAGAAGCTGAGGCTATTATTTTCATTCTGCATCCATATATAACAACTCCTCGACCTCGAGGCTGAGCTAAGGTCTGCTAACTCTGCTTGCTCCTCTTGCTTTTTCTTTTTTCTATAGCTGTTTTTCCTCTTTTTAAACCCATATCCTTCAAGTGTTTTTTTTTCTTTTTTCCTCTCCCTGTTGCTTCCCCGCAGCACGGCTCTACAGATTTGCACATCAGTAAAGAAGTCAGAAGAGATGCTTTTTGTGCAGATTTCTCCTTCCAGGCTGCCAAAGTGCCCTTTGGACCCAATGCCTCCCCTCTTCAAGTAACAGAGGTTCTGGGCTTTCACTTTCCCATGTGAAGCAAAGCCACTGGTCAGTGAACATGGGCCAGCTCCATGCCACGGGCTACAACATCCCATCTTCCCCTTAATCCTACCTTTGGCCTTTGGTACAAACTGTGCTTAACTAACACATGGGGAAAAAAATTCTGTGTTATTTGATCCACTATGTCAAAGATATTTGATTTGAAATATTAGGTAAAAGAGCATGAAAAAATAAGCCTTTAACATTAAAATGATCTCGTATGCCTCTGTCTCCCTTGGGGACATTGAAGAGATGAAAGTCACTTATCTCCAAGCCATCAAACCCTACACACCATCCCAAAGTGCGCAGCTAATGTGTGTGTTTGCTTTATAATGGCGTTGCAAACTCCAGCTAGCTCCTCATGAAAGCCAGACTAAAAGTACTTCAGATAACTGGTATGTATTTGTACCACTGCACTGCTTAGCATTTCAATGAACATACATCATTTGGATCACATGTACCCATACATATATCCACCATTAATACAATGATAGCAGATCATTTGAATAGATGCTAAGATGGCTAAAATGTGTGCAGAGAATCTGAATGATTTGACCCTGTCTTCACAGTCACACCCCCAACCAACTCCACATGTTGCTTCTACCAGAAATTCAGCTTTGTCCAACTGTACTTTACCCCCATGCCCCAACTTGGTCTTTGCCCCCATGAAGACTGTGCACTAAGCTTTGTGATGTCCCAGCTTGACCTCAGTGCGAAAGTCTTTTGATGCTTCTGCCCTAGCTGGCTGCCCCTCACCCTGCCCAGGGTCTAAGAAACAGATTTCTGATTTTCCCACTGTGCCTTCCAAATCAATTCCTGTATGTTGCCAAATCCCCAGCCAGCCTTGTCATCTGCAGAGAATCTCATCACAGGGCACCTGCCTGTTTCCCGCCTGTCTTATTCTGACCAGGGCCCTAATTCATCCCACAGGAAGCATTCAGGTTGAGGAATGAGGTCCCTTCAGCAAGGAAAGCCAACCAGTCCATCTTAAAAGAAATCAGTCCTGAATATTCATTGGAAGGACTGATGCTGAAGCTGTAACTGCAATACTTTGGCCACCTGGTATAAAGAACTGACTCTTGAAAAGACCCTGATGCTGTGAATGATTGAAGATGGGAGGAGAAGCAGGTAACAGAGGATGAGATGATTGGATGGCATCACTAACAAAATGAATATGAGTTTGAGCAAGCTCCGGGAGTTGATGATAGACAGGGAAGCCTGGCATACAGCAGTCCATGGGGTCACAAAGAGTCAGACACGACTGAGCGACTGAACTGAACTGAACTGAATGTAACTAAATGATGATACCTTGCACCTTTACATTACTTTATAAAATACAAAACACATTTAGAAGTCTTTCACCCTAGCAGTTATTCTGTAGTGGGTGGAGCAGATGTCATTATCCTCTTCTTTCAGGTGAGGAAATGGAACCTAAGAGGTTTAGGTGATTTCCAAGGCCCCATACTAGGATCTCCTCAGCAAAACAACACATCTTCTTAGGAGATGGTTAGACAATCTAAGGACATGCTGGAGGAGCCAGCCACAGTCACCTCATGAGCCCATCAGAGTTTGCATCCCTTAATAAACAAACTCTTCTGTCCCAGACTAGTCGCCCTGAGGGTTTGCACACAGCAATCTGACAAATGAATTCACATGCAGGTGCTGGGGGCCAATAATGGCTTAATATGTTAACATTCCACAAGTATTGACATTTTAACAAGGAAAGGCTCTGGATAATGCCTTAATGCATGGAGAGCAAATAGATTCCTTCCTGAGCACCATCTCAGATCAATTAGCAGTGAATTCTCAGAAATAGTTCTGAGAAGGACCCTGAGGCTTTGTCTGGGCTCAGAGGAAAGCTGTCAAGACCCATTGTTAATGTCTGCCCTGGGAGTGGATGGGGCAGGAGAGGCTGGCGCACCCCTCCTTACCCTCTGGCTCTGATCTCAGATCCACCGGAGACCAGCTAGGGAACATCTCCAACCTCCACCCTCCCCACTTTGACCTAATTCAAAGATGAGCAAAGGTGAGCAAGAGGTGGCCAAACAGGGCTTGGACAAGTCACCAGCTTGCCTCCTAGCACTCCAGCATCAGCCTAGGGTTTCTTATCAGCAGCACTAAATGTGAGACTAGATATAATAAAAGCACTTTGGAAATTATAAAACACTGTTCAGTTATGAGGTGTGACTACTGTCATTCCAAGTGCCACAGCCACCTGGGGGTGCGGGTGAGAATCCTGCTCTCTCATGGAATCTGGGGCAGAGATAGCTAATTCTGCCTTTGCTTTATACAGAATGAGGAAGAAGGTTTGTTTCTGGCATCATCTTCTCACCCCCCGCCAACTCCCACTCCGCAGCCCCCAACCCCAGTCTCTCCTCCTTTCTCCACCCTCCAGGAGATAAGCTGGACAAGCTGTCCACACAGCATCTCCTCCTCCCCGAGGCTGCATATTGGCATCATTATCTGAATATCAGCAATAACAGATAAGAGCGGCAGATACCAATGTTTCATTACCTTCGGCGCCTCTGGGGATTGCTGCCCGGATATTTGGATTCACGTGGCTTTCTTGCTCTGAGACTGACTTTGAAAATAAGTGGATTTGCCTCTGTAGGTTAACCAGTGCAGGCCCGAGGGACAGAGTACCTCTGGCCTTTATATGACCCTGGGTACCCTCCGGGGCCATGCCTGGTGTCACCGGTTCTGTCCACAACAAGGCCAGGCTCATATTCCTAAGCGTCATCCCATTGTGTAAAGCCCTGCATTGCTCTTATCCAACTCCAAACCATCCCATCTTCTCATCACTCACCTTCAGCTTCCAGAAACGTGGGCTAGCTGTTCCCACATCCTCATCTGCACACAGCACCCTCTGCTATCTGCTCTCCCTACTACTCCTGGTCTATAGTCGCTACCTTATAAATTCTGCTCTTTGCTCGAAGTCCACTCCACATGGCACCTTCAGACTCTTTTAATCTCGACTCATTTACTCTTCCTTTTATACTTTATAGTAGCAAACAGTGATAAAGTACATGCCTGGGCCCTATGCTGTGCCAACTTCATATCCATGATCTCAGTTAATTCTCACAATAACGGTAGGATTAGTCACTTTTATTTATCCAATTTTATGGATGATCAAACAGAGGCCCAGAGAAATCAAAGAATTTTCCCTCAATAAAGCAATCAGTGCTGGCACTGAGATTAAGACCTAGTTCTCCATCTCCAGGGCCCTTGCCTAGAATGCCCACACTCCAGGGTTTGTTAAGAACAGCCCTGAGACCCAGGAGCTCTTCTCTCATTGATGTAGCTTGTCTTCCACTTGGTATAAAAATTCATTGTGATCTGTCTCCATCCGACTAACTTGATTATAAACTCTGGTATCTAGTCCTTCCTCAGTATCTAAGGGAGACTGGTTCCAGGATCCCCAACGGATAGCAAAATCTTTGGATGCTTAAGACCCTTATTTACAAAACAGCAGAGCACAATTAAACTTCCAAATCATGGAGGCAGAACCTGACCCTAATCAAGAAGAGAATTTATTTTCCTCAACCTTATCTCCCCGACACACAGAAATTGCTGGGTAACTCTAAATTAAACAAACTATATTCTGATTCTCTGATGCCTATCTAGCTCCCGTGGGCTCCACATTATGAAGACTCCTTCACAGCCTAGTCTGTTTATGAGTTTCAAGGAACCAGTTCTCCCTGCAGCCTCTTCCCAAGTACTGTTTTGCTTTCCTGCAGTCTCTTTATTTTTGCCTAGCCAGTTAACTCTCCATTCTCAATCACTTCTGCTTGTCTCTAAAGTTCAAAACTCCACTCCTAGGCCACCTTCTTCTTCCTCTTCCTTTTGATCCTTACAGTGCACAGTGGCCTGTACTGAACTACCAGTCTTCACTAATTAATACTCAGTAACACCCATCATGTACTACGCTCCATATAAGGTACTATGGAGACACAGAAAAAGTATGTATAGCCCATACTTTCTAAGGATCCAACACCAGAGAAACAAGAGTCGTGCACACGGAAATTTAATAAAAAGGCCCAGTCACTTATAAGTGTCGAGTGAACAGTTTAGACAAAAATATATGTTAAAGTTGCTCAGAGGAGGGTGAGAGCATGTCTGTTCTGGAGTTTAGGTTAGAGACTACTTGGAGGAAAAAGGGCCTGGATGATGAGTCCAATCTGGCTAAGTAGGAAGGAATGGGAACACACTACAAACGGGGCAATTATACAATCACTTAGTGAGAATATGAAACAAGAATGACTTGGGAAAGGGGCAATGAAGAGACAAGTTTCATGGGTGAGAAAGTTAGAAAATGGGACAGGGGGAATGAATGCTATTGAAGCCCAATTTGCACGTGGAAATTCTCTTAATCAACTTTCATTCTACATAGGAGATGTGTGTGTATTAGTCGCTTAGTCATGTCTGACTCTTTGAGACCTCATGGACTATAGCTGGCCAGGCTCCTCTGTCCATGGAATTCTCCAGGCAAGGATACTGGAGTGGGTAGCCATTCCCTTCTCCAGGGGATCTTCCCAACCCAGGGATCAAACTTGGTCTCCTGCATTGCAGGCAGATTCTTTACCATCTAAGACACCAAGGAAACTCTCTACATAGGAGATAATAGAGGCCAAAGATGGCCCTATGGCTTAGGAACAACAAAGTTGGGGTAAAACTCGGGTCCATGGAGTCCTGCTGCTGCTGCTGCTGCTGCTGCTGCCAAGTCGCTTCAGTCTTGTCCGACTCTGTGCGATCTCATAGACCACAGCCCACCAGGCTCCCCCATCCCTAGGATTCTCCAGGCAAGAACACTGGAGTGGGTTGCCATTTCCTTCTCCAATGCATGAAAGTGAAAAGTGAAAGTCAAGTCGCTCAGTCGTCTCCGACTCTTAGCGACCCCATGGACTGCAGCCAACCAGGCTCCTAGGTCTGCGCAACTGAGTGGATGGGGACAATAAACAATTTGGGCTAGATGGCTGACCTGAATCTTTCCTGAGAAACAGCACATGTGGTACCAAAGGCTCAAGGATTAGTGATCCTGAGGACAGCCTGGTGTTTCTCTTGGCCAGAAGTTTTAACAATATGTGGCACATCAGGTGTGTATGACAAGAATGGTCTAGAAAATACAACTTTGCAAAAACTTCTCTTGAGAAGTTTTTCAACTTCTCAGAGCATGAGCTTCTTTTTTTTTTTAATTTATTTTTTATTTTACTTTACAATTCTGTATTGGTTTTGCCATACATTGACATGAATCCACCATGGGTGTAGATGCGTTCATCTACTGAGAAAATAAAGTCTATGGTGATAGCTGAAGTCCAGGTCTTAGCAATATTTAATGAGATGATGCTTTACTAGTATGTAGCCCAGTACAGAGAACATAAGGACTTCTCAATATAAATAACCTTTTATATCAAACATGGGTGATAATGCCTCTCCCAAGGAGATATTCAGCCTATGCAGTTAAATAACAAAGAAAGCAAAACCGAGAGTGTAGTGGTCAGGAGTCTATCTCAACTTAGATGTACAGAGAAACACAGCTGTTGTCTGCAGCCACAGATCTGTAACTCCTGCTCTGTCTAGCCCAGGGCACGAGCCATCAGAGATATTTAATAAAGGTTTCTGAACTGAAGGGATTTAAATTGGATCAAATTTAATTGGATCCTTTGTTTAAAATTTAAAAGTCTGCCTCTGAGAAGAAGCTGAATGGAACACTCCTTGGGTCTGGAAATTGTTCATTCCAGCAATTAGAATTGGGCTGTCTTTCTTTTCCATTGATAAGGCCCGACAGAACGCCCCACTATGTTTTCCCTCCTCCACTGCTCAGAGGGTTGATTGAACATGAAATCCACAGCTGTGGTTGGAGTTTGCTGGGAGATGTCACTGGTGATTGCAAAGTTGTATTTTCTAGACCATTCTTGTCATACACCCTTGATGTGCCACATATTGTCAACTGGTAGACCTCTTTTAACCCTGCTCTGCCTTCCTCTCTATTCCAGTGGGTGAAAGCCTGGAAATCGTATGGTCCAAAATCCTTAGCAGCTACAAAGCAGCTTTTGAGAGGCACACACTGGGGCCTGGAAGGCCCTCTCCTCCTCTTGGGTCTGGCAACAAAAGAGGGTTTCACGAAATAGAGGGTTCTGGCAAGATATTGGGAAGTTGACCATCAGAAGTGTGAGCTCTTTTTATTCCTGCTGACAGCAGAGGGCAATGATTCCAATGGCAAAGATATCTTCCTGTTGTGGGTCTCCAGCCACATCAGCGCAAGTGCCAAAATTTACACACTGGGTGAAACCATGCCATCATGTTTTTCCTCCAGCCTTCCAGCATACATCCAATGTCCTATATTGAATCCTCTTCTGCTTGTAATACCTAGAGTTTTCTGTGTTTTTCTCACGAGAAGCTGACTGCTACACCACTGAAAACCTTGTGGAAAAAAAAAGTGAAAGTTGATCACTTGTGTCCAACTCTGTGTGACTTCATGGACTATATAGCTCGCCAGGCTCCTCTCTCCATGGAATTTTCCAGGCAAGAATACTGGAGTGGGTTGCCATTCCAGGGGATCTTCCCAACGGAGGAATCGAACTCAGGGCTCCTGTATTGCAGGCAGATTCTTTACCATCTGAGCCACCAGGAAAGCCCTCTTAGTACATTATAAATTATAAAAACAAATTTTCAGTAAGCTGTTTAGTGATCAGTAACAACAAAATAGTTTAGCATTTCTAAGAGTCGGGCCTTTTCAATGAGGAGCTTAAAGAAAAACATTACTCAAGGTACAAGAGCTTGCTTCAAACTGACACTTGATAAGGAAAGTTTTCACCCCAGGGCCTTTCCCCACATGCTGGAACATCTGGGGAGAAATGGTTGTTGGGGAGGGGAAATTTTCCCCTCTTACCCTTTTGGGTTCTTGTGAATGAAATAATAATAAAGTTGACAAAGATTAACAAGAGAAAAATATACAAATTTTAACCATGTACATGAAAGTCACATAGAAATATAACCTATGATGTGGCAAAAGCAGGCAACTTTTATTTTAGACAAAGAAACAATAAATTTGTGAAGAATTGACAGAACAAGAAACTTAGGTTTTAGGTGCCCCTTAGTAAAGAATCTAAACAACATCTGGCTGGAAAATTAAAGAAGTAACACGCTTTGTTTTTATAGGCTTCTTGGCCCTCAGCTTTTATCTTTGGAGATATGTGTCCTTCTGACTCCAGACGTAGCAAGCGCACTTTTCATGTAGAGAGATTTCATGTAAAGAGATTTGTTATTTCCTGTTTTCAGGGAAATAGAGAGGAGGGTCAGGGTGCCCCTCTTGTATCAGCCATTTCTTAAGTCACTTTAATTCAGAATGTTGACTGAACAAAAATGTACAACCTTAAAGTCAAGAATTATGTTTTTTTCAGTGGGCATTCTGAGCACTTCAAGCCCAGGAGATAGGACTCTCAGATAACACGAAGAGACTGCTCTGAAGACCTAAGGGTGGGTCCAGCATATATGGGAACTTTTGCAACAAAAATCAGATAGATTGCAGTAAATTAAACCAGACACCTCAAGTTAATGAATTTAGCACTTTTCTATGCAAGATTCAAGACGATGCAAGATTCTGGGCTCTCTGAAATCATCCCTTTGCTATGCATCTCAGCTGTCTGGGGCCTGTGTCCTATGCTTTGTCACCCCGAGTCTCCTCAGGGTGCATAGCTCAGGGCGGCTGCAGGGGCTGAGGGCTTGATGGCAGGCATCCTGCCTCCATCCTGAGGTCCTTCTGGGCTCACTTTTGGGGACTATTGTTACGTGATAGCTTGATGATGCACACCCTTTGTTTATTGATACAGTGAGCAGTACTTTTCATTCACAAAAATAATCAGTATGTCATTGAGGCACAGTTTGGAGCAGCCTACACCAGGGTCCTTATACAGCCATCTGTGAAAGAAACACTAAAGGGCAGCAGTGAACTGAACAGCCCGCAGTTCAGAGGACCAGCTGACGCACTGGGTGCGGGTCATAAGATGGAAAGCAAAATGGCAAGGAAGTTTCTTAAGTCCACTGGGAAAACTGTCTGCACTCCCATGGTCAGCCATGGGAGAAGGGCTTGTCCACCTTTGCACTAGCAGGCTTGTGTGGCTGGTGTTAGCAATGGAGCAGGAGGTGGGACTCTGCTCCTGAGACAGGCTTCAGGCTAACCCTGAGGCCAAGATGTAAGCAGAACACCAGTGCCCAGCTCCAGGTGTAATGCCCAGAGCAGCATCTAAGCAATACTTCCAAAAAGCATTCTCTACTCAGTCGGATATCTGCCACTGCCAGGCCTCCGCTTCCTTAGCCAAGCGGGCATCGTTATGCACTGGGGGTGCCTAGAAGGTAAAACCGCAGATCGTAGCGAGATTCACAGCTTTGGAACGATCTGTGCCTTAAAGTTATTGCTTTTTGCTTTGTTTTGTGTTTAGAGGGGGGGAAAAAATAACAACAACAAAAAATCCAAACCTTTAAGAAATCTAATTATATGTTTGAGTTATAGACTGGTTTTTAACAACAACCAAAAAAAAAATTAACAAAAAAGGGGGCTCATTAAGAGTCTTTTGTCTCCAAAACAAGTGTGTTTTCCTAAGCCATAGAGCAAGCAAATTCTAATTGCTGGCTTCATTATACAGAAAAGTCTAAGTGTAACAATCAGAAGCCTTATTACACATACATAATTGAGTTTCATTGCAACTTATGAAAACATAAACTCTCTTAAACACACTTGCAGAAAATGTCGCATCATCAAATCAACACTTTTATTATACAAAAGTAATTGTGTTTAAAGACACCAAACATATGTTACTTATACAAAAAAAAAATGAGTTGTACTATGATTCAGAAGTCTAAATCTTGAATCTGAGAGCAATGCTTTGTTTGCAAATGCAGAGCCAAAAAAAAAAAAAAAGGGCAAATTACAAACTTTACTAATGAGATATAAAGGAACTTGCTGTAGAAATATCCTGCTTTGGAAATTCTGAAATCTCAAATTCCCTTTTCTGGCTAAATCTTTCACGAGCCTCCTTTCTTCCATGCCTGGCTTCTTCCAAATCTTTTTAATTGTGCATCTTTATATTTTTCCTTCTGGTTTGAATTCCTGCTTTCCTAAGTCTAACCCTTGATCACTTGAATATTTCTTTTACCAGCACCAATGGTCTCTGTCCCTTCCAAGTTCCATCATTCTCACCTGTAACACCCACCTCTCACTAATTCTTGCCTTTACTTCCCACACTCCTGTGTCTGGGCTGACTGACCCTCAGAGCAAACTTCCCTGCTCTCGCACCAGGAACCGGTGAGTTCCAAAACCCACTACCCCTTGCAATCTGCTCTGCAGCCCTCTGGCTTCCCCAAGTAACTCTCCTCCCTGGGGCCAGCTACGTTGTGGGCCCCAGTGCAAAATGAGAATGCAAGTCCCTGTGTTCAAAAAGCAGGGGGAAAGCCTCTTTCCTTCTTCCACGTGTTTTCACTTGCTATTTAATATTGCACTCCCTTGCACCCAAGGAAACTTGCTAGTGAGGGCAGAGTCCCTGTTGCTCAGACCCTTACCTTGCATCTCAGTGCTTAGCTATATGCCCAGTTTTTACCTCGCTGACACCTAATTGCTCAGGCTTAGATGAGTGGGAGTTGGGGAACAAGAGGCAGAAGACCTGTCATAGGAGATGGGACTACACGAGCCAGAACCAAGTCCCCATTTCCCATCAGACTCACAAGGCACAGTTCAAAGATAAAAAATTTCTAAAATTTCAAGATGGAGGTCACAGAGAATTAGAGTTCAAGAGAGAGACCCTCTGAACTACCCTAGCCACTGGCCCAGGAACCTGGCCCTTCCCAGTGTCCCCCATTCTCCTCACAGCGCCGCGTTCCCGGTATGTGCCTCCATCCTTGGGTACCAACCACCCTAGCTGCAGACGACCAGATCGCACTCACAGGTGAGTCAGCAGCCATCCCAAGTCATTTGGCTGCTCCCCAACTTGCCTCCTCACTCACTTCAAGCCACACGCCTCTATCTCTTCTCTCAGTAGAAGAAAAAACTCTTGCCTTGCCCTGACACAGGCCTGCTCTGGCCACACAGGGGCCAGGCGTGCCTCTTCCTACCATCCCCAAACCTCTCCTTCCTCAGAAACCTGGTCCTCCCTTCTCTGGCACATGGTTAAGCACTCTCCCAGTCTCTCCTTTGTGCCTCTCAGCAAACCTTTACAGGTTGGGCTTTCCTTACCCTCATTTCTCACTTGAGGCTTGGAAGTTTAGAGTAACTTGCTCACAACTACACTGCTACTAAGAAGCAAACCACAGTTTCAGCCCAGACTTCCAAACCCAATAGCACGTAGCCACCATGCCTTCCTTCCGGCATTTTGGAATCCTCTTTCTACTGGCTTCTTCCTCTCAGATGGAAATGTTCTTGAGCAGTCCACATCCAACAACAGAAAGTCAAATAAAGCCAAAGTCAAAACAAGCCCAAAGACATGATTGTGATCCCACTTGGCTCAAAGGCTAACCCTCTTCCCTTGACTACCATACTTCTTCCTGACATCACAGTGAACGCCCCCACCCTTCCTATATCCCTCTGCACATTACTCCTATGAAGATGTCTGTCTCTGGTGGGGGCAGTCAGGGATGTTCTGAGGGGGCCTATGGGTGTCTGTTAGTGCTTTCCACCTAAATCTCTCTCCCCCTGTCAACCTGTTTCTCAGCCTTTTCCCATCCTTGGCTTGCCTGACTCTCATTCTGTCTCACACATACCTGGAATGGTAGTATCCCAATCTACAGACTTGCCCTCTCTTTCTCTGCCGTGACTCCCACCTGTGTGTAGGCATCTCCCAGATGCCACACACACGCCTATGAGAAAGCAAGACTGGTCACTGTCTGCTCTATGGAAGATATAAATGAGACATTTTACCCTTATCACTTCTTTGAATCCTCACCAGCTCTTCAAAGTAATGAGAAATCTGAAGTCCTGGATCTTGCAGTGCCCTCTCTATAGGCGCCCTCCTGAGGAGCCCAGAGTTGGGGCTCCATCCGTGTCTGCTGGACTCCAAACCCATCTTCCACCACTGCCCAAGGGCCATTGCCCCTGTGATGCATCAGTCACCTTTCACACTAAAATTTCTGGCTTCCTCAAATTTTATCTCAGATACCCCAAAGTTAAAACATGAAGATTTCATTCAAGTGTTTCCTCTGGGGCTTTTTCTATCTTGGTTAATAAGTTAGTTATTCGACTTTACCATCCATTCTCTTGTTCAAAATCCCTCAGGGACTCTCTGATTCCCTTAAGATAAAGTGGAAAATTTTTCTCCAGGATCTGCAAAGCCATCCAAGGCCTGGCCCTCATCTACCTGTGTGCTTTTCTTCAGCCACGATGGTTGAAATTGTTCAGATCAACCAGTCTGCTTGGAACATCCAGCATTCTACCATACACCTTTCATCCAGTCATTCATTTGACAAATAATTGTGTATGAGTGTCTATGGGGTGCCAGGTTCTGTTGCTGGTATCTGTGAACAAAGGAGCCAAGTTCTCACCATCTTTGAGCTTTTAATCTAGTGCAGAGGGGCAGACAACAAATGGTGAGTGATAGTTATACAGTACATAATAAAGGGATAAGCAATATAGAAAAAAAAACAGGTAAAGGGGAATCCTGAGTGCTTCCATGGTGCACAGTCCCGTAGCACACTCAGGGCGCACCTCACCAGAAAGGAGCATCAAGGAGTTGAAGGAGGGGGCCATGCAGACACTTGGGTGAAGCGTGTCCCAGGTAAAAGGAACAGAAGACGCAAAGGGCCTAAGGTAGGTGTGGTACCCAGAGAGAATCAAAGAAGACTAGTTGTGACTGGAGCAGAGACAGCAAAGGGGAGCGTAAGAGCAGAGGAGGTTACAAAGGTTATGGGGGCAGGTAGTGAAAGATCTTAGACACTGTGAGGACTTCGCCTTTCCTCTGAGTGAAATGGGATCCCATAGAGAGTGACCTGATGTGACTTCCACTTTAAAAGAACCACTCTGGGCACTGGGATGAAACAGACTACACACAGGCAAGGACAGAAGCTGGGAGCCAGAAGACTATTGCAGTCACTTGGCAAGGGATGACAATAGATCAAACAAGGATTGTAGCAGTGAAGGTGGGAAGAAGTGGTCTGAACTTCAACACATAATATCCTCTTGGTCTGGAATGTTCTTGTCACATAACCCATCCAGGTGGCAGACTCACCTGACCTTCAAAAATATCCTCATCTCTGGGAAGCCTGCTCAAGCCTGTTATTGTTGGTTAAATTCAGAATTTCTTCTCTTTGCTCTCCCTCCAAAACTCCTGTTATACTACAGCACTTCATTATTAGAGCACATATCTGTCTATGTCAAAGTTATTGATGTTATTGTCTGTCTCCCACCAGACTGTGAGTGCCTTGAGGCCATACTGCCTTATACTTCTTTGTATGTTCAGGATGCACTTTTCTTAAATTCTCAGTAAAAGATGGTGATGGAATAAATGACATAATTGGAAAAATCAGGCTACTCTCCATCTCTATCTAGGCACCAAACCCCAGTGTCAGGAATTCAGGCACTGGTCAGTTCTCAGAAGATAAATGTTCAGCAGTGATTATTCACACAAAAGTCCTGCCAATTAGGGCTGCCTGGACCAGCAGAGCAGACCACCACCCTTTCCTCAGCTGCTGAGTTAAGGAAAATCAGAAGAGCTGGTGATGAATCTGCCAAGTAACTAGTTGGGAAGATGTATGCGTTCCATCACCTCTATTCACCCTATTGGTGAAGACAGAGATCCCTCACATTAGGTAGAATGAAATCGCCAAACACATGACACCTTACCCTGTGCACAATGAAATGAGATTAACAACATTTATTAGTCACACACAGGCACAGCCCAGGGGAAGACGTCACCTGCCATGCATTCAAGAACTAACTGAACCAGCAGGAGCTGTGAGAGGCAAGCTTTGTGGCAATAAGACCAGGAGGTGACACCTAGTTTCCATGTAATTGGCTTATTTAAATGATTTCATGGCTGGCCATCAGGTTGAAGGCCTGGTGAAGTACAGCTTGGTCCTGCTGATAAAGGGAACTAGGTAGAGGGAGAGCCTTTTCCACTGAGTAGGGGACATATCTGGTGAGAGAAGAAGGACTTATGGTTATAGGCCTTAGGGACCCTGTGAGGCTCAAAGATGTCAAAGCAGCATTTAATACTGCAAGTTAATTTCAAGCCTCCCATTACAACATGAAAACAAGAGAATTGTTTAGCTCTAAGATTGGAAAAGGAAGAATATTGAAGGAGACAAAATTAGAGTTGGTTTGAAATTTGGGGACAGCCTTGAGATAAGGGCTTATGACTGATGCAATGGATCCAGACTAAGAACAAAAGACAGTCAGCTACCAACCTGGGCCACAAATCCAGGATAGATGGACAAACTCATTCTAAAGCACCCTGGATAGACAACTCAGGGAGGCTTTGAATAGACTTCCTGCTTCAGTCTGAAACCTCATGGAAAACTGAATAGAGGTTAGTTGACTATGAGATAAATGTGTGGACCCAAGAACTTATTTTTTTTAATTGAAGTATAGTTGATTTACAATGTTGTGTTAGTTTCAGGTGTACAGCAAAGTGATTCAAGTTTATATTCTTTTGCAGACTTTTCTCCGTTATAGGTTATTACAAGATATTGAATATAGTTTATTGTGTTATACAGTAGATCCTTGTTGTTTATCAATTTTTTATATAGCAGTGTATATCTATGAATCCAAAACTCCTAATTTATCTTTCTTCCCCCATCCTTTCTTTTCTCCTTTAGCAATGATAAGTCTGTGAGTCTGCTTCTGTTTTGTGAACAAGTTCATGTCTATCATTTTTTTAGATTTCCCATATAAGTGACATAAAATGATATTTGTCTTTCTCTTTCTGACTTACTTCACTTAGTATGATAATATCTAGGTCCATCAATGTTGCTGCAATGGCATTATTTTATTCTTTTTTGTAGCTGAGTAATACTCCATTACATATATGTATCATATCTTCTTTATCCAGTCATCTGTTGGTCAGTGGACATTTGGGTGGCTTTCATGTCTTGGCTATTGTAAATAGTGCCGCAGTGAACATTGGGATGCATGTGTCCTTTCAAATTAGAGATTTCATCTTTTCCAGATGCATGCCCAAGAGGAGAATTGCTGGGTCGTATGTTAACTCTATTTTTAGTTTTCAAAAGAACCTCCACACTGCTTTCCACAATGGTTGCACCAGTTGACATATCCACCAACGGTGTACAAGAGTTCTCTTTTCTCCACATCCTCTCCAGAATTTATTATGGGAGAACCTATTTTAATATCACATTTAATATCACACTCAGAGCAATATTAGAAAACTGAGAACTTCCACCACCAATAGACATATCCTATCAGGGCTTTCCCATTTCTTAAACAATAAACTATGAATCCCTGAACCTGTTGGTAAATGCCCCCATAGAAGTCAGTTTGACTTATTTTAACCTTAGCTTTCATTGTTCTCCTGCAACCAGCCTTTGTCAAGTCCTACCTTCTTTGTAAAGCCTTCCAAAGAAATAAGGCTAACAGGGATGACTTTTTACATGATTAATCTCCAACTATAAGAAATACAGTTTGGGTACCTACCCCATGCCAATACTATCCTAGAAGTTGAGGATACAAAAAGACACAAGATAAGTTCTTGCCTGCAAGGGGCTATGAATCTATCTGAAGCGCAAGGCATTCTCAAGTAAGTCAGAACAATGTAAGGTTAACACATGCTGGGTTGAAATAAGCAATGTAAGAAAGATCACTGAACTAGTTTAGAGGGAGCAGGGACCTGTGCTTTGTCTGTTCTTCTTAATTATATATGGTAAAAAACAAACAAACAGGATATCATCTATTTATGTACTGCCAGAACCTAACAGTGTCTAGATTACTGATTGATTGACTGCACAATTGACTGATATATGGATATTTGATTACCCACTTTGGAATCTTTCAAATATGCCTATTTCAGTTCTCTAATCATATCAGTAACTTTCAAATTAACTCATCTTAAAGGGTCTCAGCACCCTTGGGAAATTTAGTATTACTAACAATATCTTACCTTCTCATGCTGAGAGATAGGTATCATTACTGCCATAATTAAAACCATATTAATTAGGTTTTTTTTAGTCACCTGTATTTCAGCAGACTCCAACACTGAGGATCAGGTTGCTATCTATGTTATGAGATATGAAAGGCATGGCAAGGCCTCCCTGACCCCAAGATATCACACCCAGCTGGACTTCTACAGTAGCTAATGTTGGAAAACAACCCCATGAGGTAACACAATTCTTGCTCATCCAGGAATTGTTTTTGCAATGTTAATGCCTCTAGTATAGGTAAAACCAAGTCAATAAGTATTTGGAGGCTTGGAGTTTGTTTGTGATCTTTTTAAGAGCTTCTCCAATATACCAGATTTGTGCTGGACATCATGCAGATACATTGATTAAACACTGGCTCCTCCTTTAAAGATATCACTCTCTAGTTAGTTGGAAGAAGCCTACAGTTACCCAGCCCTGCAGTGGATATTTACAAGGTAGCAGCACATAAGTGCTGATTGCCAAGCAACTGTGGGAAGAGGACATGGTTAGGAAGATCTGGGATCTAGCCTAGATTCTGTCATTAAGGCATTGAGCTACCTTGCAGGCTACTTGCATCCAAAGATATGCCCTGGGTCTGATGTCCTCTGCTTTCACTGGGTGATCTCTGGAGGTAGTTCAGAACATCCTTGATGACATCAGAAGAGAGAGATCAGAGCTTAGCCAATGCCTTACCCATGGCTGATACCAGCATCTTAGTTCTTAGCCCCAGAATGACTCGAAATGACCACCTCTCCAAGCAGAGTGAACAAAGAAATAACGGTGATCTGTAGTGGCCAGGAGATCTTCAGAGATAAGAAGAAACCTAAGATGGACTTGAAGTGGGATTTGGAAGGAGTGGCATGGCAAGTTGGGTAAAAGCCTAGTACATAAATCTCACTGCAAATAATCTTTATCAGACAGAGCTCTTTATAAGTGATGGCTTTAGATACCTTTGGGGGAACATTAGCAATCACAATTAGTTCTAAGAAATGAAGACTTAGAGTTGAAGCTTACAGCATCATAGATGCATTCTGCTTTCCACCATGACACCCCTGTCTGCCTGAAGAGGTGGAAGGTTTTATCTGTGAGTACGGCAAGCCCTGAAACCCATGTCCCAGTCCAGCCTTTGCAGCCCATTGTTTCCTACTGTGCATGAAGGTCTGCCCAAGTCTGAGGGAACTCTGGCAATTCATATTGAAAAAACAGTCTTCACGAGAAAACCAACTGTAGCCCTTCAGCCACTGCACTCAAACCTTTGCTGCTGTCTTACTGTCTGTTTGGTTGTGCTGTTGTTTTTCAGGGGAGGGGTGGATACCGAAGGCAGAGACATGCTGTTCCATAAGTATTCCCTTTAGCTGATGTCTTAGTTGTGCTATTTCATCTTTTCCTCGCTGAAATTCTCAGGTGTAAGCATTGGATGCCTGTTTTACAGTTGAGGAAAATGAGACTCCATGAGGTTAAATGATTCTCTGAAGGCCTCAGGTAGGAAGAAGCTGAATCATGATTTTGCCCTGCAAGCAGAAGCAGAAGTAGGGTAAGACAAGAGAATCAACCACGGTGCAAAACGTCAGAAGGCCCTCACCCCCAGATCCTGCCCCCGAGGTAAGTGCTTTGTTTCACCCTATTTCTGGTGGCTAGGACCCACAAGGCTGTCTGGCTTCAAAACCCATATGCTTAAACACACACACACACACAGTCTCTACAACTAGCTTTTCAACAGTAACATCAGCCCCTTAGGAGCCTATAAGGAGAAATCATTCGTAAGCAAACCGTGGTTTGGGAATCTTAGCTCTCAACTGCCTGCTAACTATAATCCCAGATGATGGAAAGACAAGGCAGAGCAGGAAAATAAAGACAAATGAATCACTGTCAGCTAGAACTATTCCTGGAGGTGCATTGTAACACTCACATGGAAAGGGACACTTGGGTATGATGTAGCCTCTGCTGGAGCTAAAGAGGGGTGTAAAAGGGTTAGCTCCCCATATACACACTTTTTATTAAAGAATCAGAACACCTACAAAAGAACGTGTGCTTTCCAGTGTTCATGGATATCCTAGTTCCTTTAGCTTATATAGACACTGCACACAGCATTCCCTTAGGAAAAATGACCCTATTGGTGCAGGAAATTGTTTTAAAATATAAAATAACTAAAAGCAGAAAAATCACTAGTCCCAGCCCAGACCCAATCCAGAAACAGACACAGCTATCTTACACAGGGGGCCTCACACCCCTTCCCACTCCTCATGCATTTGGGACAAAAAGAGACTCCATGCCAAATGGCAATCTGCAGATAGTAAGTTGGACAGCAGGGCCGTAAAGCCACCACAGAAGGGGGACGTTAAAGAGGCAGCATAAATCCCTTGATGGCAGCAGTAAGTCTCTGTCAACACTAGCATCAGGCTGTGCAAAACACACGGAGGTTCAAGATGCTCACGACAGATATGTTCAGAGTTAGTAGAAAAAAAAAAAAGACATTGGAGAGGATAGAACCTAAAAAATTACTTTCTTTGATTGTTCTGTGTCCACATGGTCTCAACCCACTCCCCATCCAGACTATTCTGCTTCAGACTATTCCAAATCATTTCACCTCATCTTATCCTCTCCCACTGAATTCCATTTCAATCTATCTTGCCTCAGTCTCATTCTGATTCATATGCTGAGTACAACTATTCTGTTCAGTCTTATCCCATAATCTACCATTCAGTTCAACCTAAAACCTATACATTCTTACCAAGCTAGCCCATTCCATATACAACAATAATATTAGTAACCTTTCTAATCTGATGTGCTTATGGAAAAAGTCATATAAGCATGGAGAAACTGGTACCATAGTTAGATGGACTCCAAACCTACCTACCATGTTCAAAGACCCTAAATTATTAAGTAAGGTCAATATGAGAAAGATCTCTAGTGGTTCAATTCTCAACCTTTCTTGAATAGGCAATTTTATCCTCATATGGGACAGCAATATAGAAAGGGAAGAAGAATGGACACTAGAGTAAATTCTGCTGTGAACTAAGATATGTTTAACATGCAATATTTCATCTTATCCTCACTACAAAAGCTATCATTTCTATCCCCATTTTACAAATAACTGAGGCTCAAAGTTAAAAACCTTTGGCCATCTTACACAGCTAAGATGTGATTCTAGATCCATTAGGACTGGCTACATGGAGCCCATGATCATTCCAGAGCTTCTGTACTGTGACTGATGACATGAGTGTGTGGTGCTGGTATCTTGAGCTGTGGAAGCATTAGCAGTGGTGACAGCTGTCATCATCCTCATGCAAAATTGTCTCCCATATTATGGATGATGACATAAGCCATGGAGAAGATATAAATGATGAAATGTACAGTATATAAAATAGCCATACACATATATATGTTGAATGAGAAGCAACTCCTCCCAGATCTGCCTAATACCCTAGTCTGTTCTGTTTCACTCTGTGTACTGTTTATTTGTTTTTTTTTTAATTTATCTTTAATTGGAAGATAATTGCTTTACAATGTTGTGTTGATTTTTGATGTACAACAACGTGAATCAGCTATAAGTATACATATATCCCTCTTGAGAGCACCCAACACCCATCCCACCCTTCCAGTTAATCACAGAGAACCAACCTGAACTCCCTGTGTTGATGGTCGCTCTCTTCCAACTGTAATATAAGCTTAAAGAGGGAAAAAACATTGTTTCGTTCACTGGCACATCAATTCAGTTAAGTTCAGTTTCTCAGTCGTGTCTGATTCTTTGCAATCCCACAGACTGCAGCACACCAGGCTTCCCTGTCCTTCACCAACTCCTGGAGCTTGTTTGAACTCATGTGCATTGAATCGGTAATGCCATCCAACCATCTCATCCTATGTCATCTCCTTCTGCCTTCAATCTTGCCCACCATCAGGGTCTTTTCCAATGAGTCAGTCCTTTGCAATAGGTGGCTAAAGTATTGGAGTTTCAGGTGCAGCATCAATCCTTCCAATGAATATTCAGGACTGATTTCCTTTAGGATTGACTGGTTTGAACTCCTTGCAGTCCAAGGGACTCTCAAGAGTCTTCTCCAACACCACAGCTCAAAAACATCAATTCTTCAACACTCAGCTTTCTTTATAGTCCAACTCTCACATCCATACATGACTACTGGAAAAACTATAGCTTTGACTAGACGGATCTTTGTTGGCAAAGTAATACTCATCCCTAAAAGATGAATACATACTCAATCCCTAAAAGAGTCCCTAGCACATGGTCATGGCTGAATATTGTTATTTGCTAAATAAATGAATGAATGGTAGAACACATTTCTAAAAGAAGTTCTTGATATTTGAATAAGTATAAGGTAAAACTAGAGATCTCTTCAAGAAAATTAGAGATACCAAGGGAACATTTCATGCAATGATGGGTTCAATAAAGGACGGAGATGGTATGGACCAAGCAGAAGATATTAAGAAGAGGTGTACACAGAAGAACTGTACAAAAAAGATCTTCACGACCCAGATAATCATGATGGTGTGATCACCAACCTAGACCCAGACATCCTGGAATGTGGAGTCAAGTGAGCCTTAGAAAGCATCACTATGAACAAAGCTAGTGGAGGTGATGGAATTGCAGTTTAGCTATCTCAAATCCTGAAAGATGATGCTGTGAAAGTGCTGCACTCAATATGCCAGCAAATTTGGAAAACTCAGCAGTGGCCACAGGACTTGGAAAGGTCAATTTTCATTCCAATCCCAAAGAAAGGCAATGCTAAAGAATGCTCAAACTACCACACAATTGCACTCATCTCACACGCTAGTAAAGTAATGCTCAAAATTCTCCAAGTCAGGCTATAACAATATGTGAACCGTGAAATTCCAGATGTTCAAGCTGGTTTTGGAAAAGGCAGAGGAACCAGAGATCAAATTGCCAACATCTGCTAGATCATCGAAAAAGCAAGAGAGTTCCAGAAAAACATCTATTTCTGCTTTATTGACTATGTCAAAGCCTTTGACTATGTGGATCACAATAAACTGTGAAAATTCTGAAAGAAATGGGAATATCAGACCACCTGACCTGCCTCTTGAGAAATCTGTATGCAGGTCAGGAAGCAACAGTTAGAACTCAACAGACATGGAACAACAGACTGGTTCCAAATAGGAATAGGAGTACGTCAAGGCTGTATATTGTCACCCTACTTATTTAACTTATATGCAGAGTACATCATGAGAAACGCCGGGCTGGAAGAACCACAAGCTGGAAGCAAGATTGCCAGCAGAAATATCAATCACCTCAAATATGCACATGACACCACCCTTATGGCAGAAAGTGAAGAGGAGCTAAAAAGCCTCTTGATGAGAGTGAAAGAGGAGAGTGAAAAAGTTGGCTTAAAGCTCAACATTCAGAAAACGAAGATCATGGCATCTGGTCCCATCACTTCATGGGAAATAGATGGGGAAACAGTGGAAACAGTGTCAGACTTTATTTTGGGGGGGCTCTAAAATCACTGTAGATGGTGACTGCAGCCATGAAATTAAAAGACTCTTACTCCTTGGAAGGAAAGTTATGACCAACCTAGATATCATGTTCAAAAGCAGAGACTGCCAACAAATGTCCATCTAGTTAAGGCTATGGTTTTTCCAGTGGTCATGTATGGATGTGAGAATTGGACTGTGAAGAAAGATGAGTGCCAAAGAATTGATGCTTTTGAACTGTGGTGTTGGAGAAGACTCTTGAGACTCCCTTGGACTGCAAGGAGATCTAACCAGTCCATTCTAAAGATCAGCCCTGGGTGTTCTTTGGAAGGACTGATGCTAAAGCTGAAACTCCAATATTTTGGCCACCTGATCTGAAGAGTTGACTCACTGGAAAAGACTCTGATGCTGGGAGGGATTGGGGGCAGGAAGAGAATGGGATGACAGAGGATGGGATGGCTGGATGGCATCACCGACTTGATGGACATGAGTTTGAGTGAACTCCGGGAGTTGGTGATGGACAGGGAGGCCTGGTGTACTGCAATTTACGGGGTCTCAAAGAGTCAGACATGACTGAGCAACTGACCTGGCCTGAACTGACCTGAACAGAATTGAACTGAAGGTCTAATAAAGAAACTGTTCTACACAAATATAAGATGGGAAATATATGATGCTATTCAGTATAAACTACTAGAGCACAAATAAATAAGAAAAGACACTCCCACCTCCACTAAACTGCTGGTCAGAATTCCCTAGAACTCTAAGGAACAGTGAGAAATTGGAGGATGTTCACGGAGAGTGTCAGGTTGCCAAGAATATTCTAGACTCAAAAAATGAAGAATCAGTATGTGGGAAGGGTCATAGCATATTGGGGACAGTTCCAAAGGCAGAACAAGGGCCTCTGGGTGGAAATTACTTGGATTTCCATTATATCGTAATAATTCCATCATTCATTCTGATGTATTTGAAAACAGAACTGGTTAATTCTCTCTGGAAACCTTTTTTATCCAAGGAGTTCTGCTGAATCAGAGGCTGGATACTGGTTTCCCTGGTTGTAGTCCAGACTTTAGATGGAGATTAGACTAAATGAATGCTAAGATTCTGTCCACTCTGAAACTTGATGGATCTCTGTATCTCTTGGTCTTGCTCATCTGGCCATCCTCAGGAGCACCTAGCAGAAGACTTCAATGAAGTCCAGTCCCTGACAACAAAGCCCACAGACTTGATGGGCTTAGCCCTCTCCTCAAGACATCCTGAATCTCCTGCTGTGGACAATTGACATCCCTGTGAAACTCTCCCTTAACCTTCCTGCAGACTCCACTGTAGACGCCCTTCTCTTCCTCCATCTTCTTTGCCTCCTCCCTTTTACATCCCCATCATCTATACACGCCTTGTGTCTGGTCCCTCCGGAGCCTGCTCTGTGCTGCATGCCCACTAATTATTTATAAAGGAAATCAATCGCTGTTTATGTGTGAGTGAATATGAGACAGAATGTCTCACCCAGAGAAAATGCACATGCCTCTTGAAGGTTGTGTATTACAAAGTAAATCCCAAAGAATCTCAGGTCTCATAAAAACTCATAAGTAAACATAATAAAGGGCAACAGAAACTACAATAAGGATTGAAGGCTGTAGTCCAATTTTGGAGGGGGACTAGAGGATCCTGTTTGAAGTTTCAATTGCTTTGCAAGAATATTTTAATCACTTAAACTTTCTATTGATTTGCAGTAACTTTTGTTGTTCAGTTGTCCAGTCATGTCCAACCCCTTGTGATCCCATGGACTGCAACATGCCAGGCTTCCCTGTCCTTCACCATCTTCCAGAACTTGCTCAAACTCATGTCCATTGATTTGGTGATGCCATCCAACCATCTCATCCTCTGTCATCCCCTGCTCCTCCTGCCTTCAATCTTTCCCAGCATCAGGGTCTTTTCCAATGAGTCAGCCCTTTGCATCAGGTAGTCAAAGTATTGGAGCTTCAGCTTTAGCATCAGGGTTGATTTCCTTTAGGATTGACAGATTTGGTCTCCTTGCATTCCAAGGAACTCTCAAGAGTCTTCTCTAACACCACAGTTCAAAAGCATCAATTCTTTGTTGCTCAGCCTTCTTTATGGTCCAACTCTCACATCCATACATGACTACTGGAAAAATCATAGCTTTGACTATACAGACCTCTGCTTACAAAGTAACATCTCTGCTTTTGAATAAACTGTCTAGATTTGTCACAGCTTTTCTGCTAAGGAGCAAACATCTTTTAATTTCATGGCTGCAATCACCATCTGCAGTGATTTTGGAGCCCAAGAAAATAGTCTGTCATTGTTTCCATTGCTTCCCCATCTATTTTCCTTGAAGTGAAGACTTCTTGAAGCAGTAACTTTAGAAGTGATTTATGGAGACAATGGAAGATTCTAGATCTCCAAGCCCAATCTTGGTGCTGTCACTGATTTGGGAGTGGGAAAAAGAGATGGCCCTCAACTCTTATCTTGTTAAAATGACAATAAGGGTATCTGAAGTGAAAGATAGGTCAGAAAGAAAATACTGATCACGGTCACTGGGAGGATGTGGGCATCTTTTCTGTGAGCACAATTTCTATTGCCAGTGTGCAGTAAAAAGCATTGCCAAAGCCACCCTCTCTCCAGCAAAAAAAGACTTCTTTCCAAAGTATGGATAACAGGAATATAACCTTAGGGATAAAAGGTTGAGTGAAATATGTTGGAGGAAGTGGGCAAAGATGGGAGGATTCAGTAAACAGAATTCTAAAACTATTCAGTGCTTTAGCAGTAAAATAGTGAGGCAAAAGAAGAGGTGGAGGAAGCTGTGGGGAAGGTGAGGAAGAGGAGAGGAGAAGCAGAAGAAGGAGACAACTGTAGGAATTATTTTATCATTATTTTCAGCTAATTCAGATCATTATATGTTGAAGCTACACTCAAAGTGTTGATCTGGACCCAGCGGGGAATTGGTTAGTAAATTGCATTGCTAATCCAAATCACAGACAAGCTAGAAGAGGCCAGGGAAACTGCCCCAGCAGCCTAATGACATGGCCCCCAGTTATAACATGACTTGGAAGTTTATATAAGTACCCAGGGAACTCAGTTTTGCAGGCACTCACACCATGTTAAGGAAGGAAGCTTCATATTGAAACTCAGAGCAAAAAGGCAGATGTTCCTATGGTCCAGAGAGAGTAGAGTTCAGAGAGGAACAAGGTTGCTTGCCCATCACTGAGTTCAAGGCTGCAGTGGTTGTGAGAGGGGATGCTATGAGATTGCGTGCCCTGTTCTCTGAGGCCCATGACTCACGTCAGGCCACCTGTCCTCAGTCACCTTAACTATACTTCTCAAAAAAGTAACTGTGGTTCTTCCTCTCCTTCTGTTCTTTATCAATAACCCAACCTGGCCTCCAAGTCCATGAGGTGATATTCATCAATAACAAGTCATAGGCAAAGAAATACTTATGAGGTCTTCATGGATGGCACTAGGTAAACCTCACTGCTTTGGCAAACATTTGTTAGGAACCTCTTACATACCCAATTCAGTTTTGCAGTCATTAAAACTACTCTGGCAGAAGAATAGCAAATAAGTCTTAACTCTTCTCAAAATCTTCCTGGTGAAGCCTGAGGGTCAAGAACAAGATGGGCTTTTGCAGGGTTTGGGGGTCAGGGAGGCTTGGACATCAGGCCACCTCACTGCCATGCTTACCACTCTCTTGTTCATTTTTCAATAGCTGTGTTTTCATACCTTGAAAACAGATCAGCAGTGCCTGCTCTGTGCCAGGCAGTGAGGAAGAGGCTGGAGAGCTGAACCAAGCAAGTTGATCTGGCCCTAGGCCCCAAGGCACCATCCTTTAACTCCCTGTTTCCCTGATATTAAGTCCCAGCGAACCAGCTTATACATTTCCCTGGCTGGACTGGTCTAATCTTAAAGCACAGGTACCCCTCCTCCCAGCTCAGGGGCTTTCTTCTTCACTGATTGAGTTGAATAATTCGATTTAAGAAATCAGGAGAATTTGCAGTGGGTTTTGCACTTTCATTAGGGAAGATATATGTGGTGTGGCTGCTGTGTGGCCGTGTGTTTAATTAAATTAATGTATTAACATCTTTGGTGCTGAGGACTCCAGGTGCACAGACCCCTCTGTTCTTTAGTCCCCAAGCTTTATTCAGTAAGATTCCTAAATTTACCATAAATAGATTTAGAGGAAAGAGCTGGGACTTGTTGTTCTTGCACTAAAAGAATGGGACCTAGTGTTCCCAAAGTGGAGGGTTTTCACCAGTTTGTGCATTTGAGGTTAATCCTACCTAGCCCAGGCATTCCCAACCTGTCCTGATCCCTAATCACTCCTCGTTCAGAGCCCTCACTCACTCCTCCTATTCACAGGGGGACACTCAGTCCCACACACTCATTCCCCTTGAGGAGACCCTGCATGATCATAGCTTGACCATGGAGTTCTTCTAGTGAGAGAGACACTTCAATGGGGACTAAAGGGATCCTTTACCAGTTATTGTTGCTGTTGTTCAGTTGCTCAGTCATGTCCAGCTCCTTGAGACCCCATGGACCGCAGCACGTCAGGCTTCCCTGTCCTTCACCATCTCCCAGAGCTTGCTCAACCTCATGTCCATCGAGTGGGTGATGCCATCCAAGCATCTAATCCACTGTCTTCCCCTTCTCCTCCTGCCCTCAATCTTTCCCAGCATCAGAGTCTTTTCTAATGATTTGGCTCTTCACATCAGGTGGCCAGAGTATTGGAGCTTCAGCTTCAGCATCAATCCTTCCAATGAATATTCAAGGTTGATTTCCTTTAAGATTGACTGTTTGATCTCCTTGCTGTCCAGGGGACTCTCAAGAGTCTTCTCCAGCATCACAGTTTGAAGGCATCAGTTACTGCTTCCTAGAACAGGTAGTCTGACTACCCAGGAGGCCCCACTGGCTCCATCGTCACTTGCTAGAGTCCATGACTCATGTTTTCTGTGACTTTAACTGGCTGCTGGAGTCCTGCATGAAGCAAATGGAGCTGTAATCAAGGTCTTTGTTACTCTCCCACATTTGCATGTAAGCGTGGGGACAGCTCATCAGCCCTTGACTTGCTCAGAAAAAGAGTTTTTTAAAGAAACACAAGAAAGACAACTTTCAAACGATCCTAAGCATTTGGGGACTCTATGAATTTGAAGACTTGCAGACAAAAATACTCTAATTCTTCTTTGGTTTACTTTGCATAATAGATTAGTCCAAACAAGCCAAGGACTGGACACCAAGCAGAGAGGCAGTACCTCCATTTGCAATGCAAATAGGATGCTTCACAGATCAGAGAGGAGGCTGCCCAACATGCAGTGCATGCGGCTCCTGAGTCAAGGAGAGCACCCTGAAATCTCGCTCAACAACAGTCATCAAAACAAGGACGAAGTGTCCTGAAGTCAAAGGGAGAGGCTGTGCCAGGCACTGCAAAAGACACAAGTGTCAATTCAGTCCTTAAGGCCTGGCTTCAGGCTTTAGAAATAATGTGGCATCACCTATATCCTGCTTATGTAGTTTAACTACATTCATGGTTTACAAATTCTTTCTGTGGCATCATTTATTATTATATAGGCTAGAATAAAATTAGAATAGAATATGTATTACAATGAAGCCCTATGCATAATTCAGACAGAGAGGATGTAAAGTCTGAATTCATAATTCAGACAGATTTGGTCTTTCCTACTCTGACCAAACTCTTCTTACCAGCTTTCCTGGAGATACAGGTATGGATTGCCTTAGAGACATTGTGCAAGTCCCTGGATTAGATGGTAAGTAAAGGTCTGTTCAATCACAACAAGCTTTAACTGAGCTACCAACCCAGACTTCCCAGACATGGTGAAATTTCTAGGCTAATTTGGCATGGGAAAGGGGGGAAGGTTGAAGCCAATTTCCTATTGACACAGAAGATAATAGAAAATGATGGTCAGCTTTTCTGCTT
The DNA here is from genome assembly GCF_014754425.2 of Oryx dammah. Taxonomy (NCBI): domain Eukaryota; kingdom Metazoa; phylum Chordata; class Mammalia; order Artiodactyla; family Bovidae; genus Oryx; species Oryx dammah. The sequence continues at coordinate 42,451,927 of NW_024070206.1, read as the reverse complement.
TCTGGAAAACTGATCCTCTGTGTCTCCACTGTGGTGGCCACTACTGGTATTCATCCAATATGTGCAGTTCTCCACCTTTTGGATATGTGGTAGGGTTGTACTGCCTGCATCTCTCCCAGTTAGATGGGATCACACAGTTTTGACCAATGAATTGTGGCCAGTGAGCCTGTGATTACTGATGTCAGACCCTACACAGCTCTCTTTGCTCTCTGTCACAGCAACCAGCAGTGTCTGGGTGGGAACTGCCAGGGTTCCTGGATGACAACAATGAATACATTCTCTTCTCTACAAAGTTCCATGGTGGCTACATAGCAAGAGGAGGAAAGACATTTTGCTATTTTAAGATTTGGGGACTGTTTAAGGACTGAGATTTGGGGACTATTTCTTCATCTAGCCAATCCTAATTACACATCTATTCATGACATCCACACAGTTCCATGAAACAGAGGTCATGATTAGCTCTGTGTTAGGTGGACAACTAACCAGTTCATTAATTAGTATTTCTTAAACCCTAAAAAGGGTTTCCCCAGGGGCTCAGCAGTAAAGAATCTGCTTGCAATGCATGAGACTCTGCTTGCAAATGCAGGTTTGATCCCTGAGTCCAGAAGATCCCCTGGAGAAGGAAATGGCAACCCACTATAGTATTCTTTCCTGGGAAATCCCGTGGACTGAGGAGCCTGGTGGGCTACAATCCATGGGGTTTCAAAGAGTCAGACATGATTGAGCAACTAAACAACAAACCCTAAAAAATGCCCTGTCTCATGCTGCTGCTACTGCTGCTGCTAAGTCGCTTCAGTCGTGTCCAACCCTGTGCGACCCCAGAGATGGCAGCCCACCAGGCTCCGCCATCCCTGGGATTCTGCAGGCAAGAACACTGGAGTGGGTTGCCATTTCCTTGTCCAATGCATGATAGTGAAAAGTGAAAGAAGTCGTTCAGTCATGTCCAACTCTTTGCAGCCCCATGGACTGCAGCCTTCCAGGCTCCTCCGTCCGTGGGATTTTCCAGGCAAGAGTACTGGAGTGGGGTGCCATGTAGTACAGAAAAGGGAAAAACAGGTCCCTGGCTCTGAGGCTTACTCCATTTGCTGAAAATACACACTTCATGCAAGAGGGTAATGGAAAACATTCAAATGTTAAAATGTGAAGGTGTTTGTTTTAAATAGAGAGGAAGTTTTGTATCAGAGACTGGTATGGACTGAAAGGATGCATTTCCTCCTCAGTTCATGTGTTGAGGCCCTAATGAACCTAGTGGGGCTGTTTGAGGAGGAAGAAAGTAACTAAGGTTAAATTTAAGGTTAAAAAAGTGAAAAGGGTGGACCTGATGGATTAGCATCCATATAAGAAAGGACACCTGAGAGCTTGCCTTTCTCTCCAGGAGCACGTGCTAAGGAGGGGCCCTGTGTGGACTTGGTAAGAAGGTGGCTGTCTACAAGCCAGGAAGAGAGCTCTCACCAGAAACCCGTCCCGTTGGACCTCCATCTGGAACTTCCAGCCACTGCAACTGTGTGAAAATTAGTCTCTGAGCCACCTAGCCTGTGTTATTTTGTTTTGGCAACTGAGCAGACTAAAAGAGAGGAAGAAATCTAATTCTCGACTCAGCTTTCAGGAGGATCTTCTGAAACAGGCAGTATTTTCTCTGGCTTTAAGGAAGAGAACAAAGGGTAGCTTTACCTATACTATCACTTTAGGTTCACTTTATATATATTATCTTATTTAATTTTCACAATACAATAATACAATGCAGGAGTTAGCATCTCCTCTTGCAAACGAGGCTGAACAAGGTAGAGAGTAGGCGGCACATAAGATCTACTGATTGTCCAGGCCTGGCCCACCTCACAATGCTGGATGAATGGAAGATGTTTGGCAGAGGGGCAGGGGAGCTCTAGATGCCTAGGGGATGGCATTTCAGGAGTCAAGTAGAAAGCAGATCTGAATGGGACTAAAGATGCTTATCTGGAAGCAATGGCAGATACAGGGGAGGAAGGCTAGGATGAGATCAGATGTGGCCATGAAGAGTCCCCATAAAAATATCCAAATATTTTAAAATATGTTCTTGGAATTGTGATTGACCTCTGTAGACTCTTCATAGATATGCTTTTTTTTCTGGCCATCTTAAAAATTGATCCAAATCAGCTCTTAAGAGGTCCTAAAAACCCATTTTCACTGTTTTTCGATTGGCTACATTTCATCATCTTGACACAGCCTTGGAACAGAAGACTCATCCAGGAAATAGTGGACTGCTTTAAGTTGACTGTTTTAAACCATTAATCTAAAAAGGGAGAAGGTGAGAGGGTGCAAGTCACAAAAAATGCCCAAATTTCATTATTGCTGAACATTTCATACACTAAATGAACAAAACTCCAGTGCCCCGAAATGAGACTTCTCCAGAGCTTGGGCTTTCTAGAGAGTGGATTGCCACTCTGCCCAGCAGCTGGCTCAGCCTTCCTTCCTGCTGCTTTAATTGCCTTTCAGGTAATAACCTGTTTTATGAAGACAAAGACCCAAACCCTTTAAGCCCTAGCAGAGATGAGCTTAAAAATGAGAAGCTCCAGGTGGCCTTGGTGAGCTACTGAAACTTTTCTGTTCCTGTTTTCCTCCGTTTTACCTTCCGCTAGGGCAGCTGTTCCTGATCAGGAAATTACAGAGTGGTTTTGGCAGTCCATTAGCTCCATAAAATTTCAAACAAAATATTCAATAACTGTGCATTTTTTTTTCCAGGGAGAAGGTCTATAATTAAAATATCAAAGGGCTCTGAAAGAAAGTGAAAGTGAAGTCGCTCAGTTATGTTGGACTCTTTGCAACCCCGTGAACTGTAGCCCACCAGGTTCCTCCATCCATGGGATTCCTTCTCCAGGGGATCTTCCCAACCCAGGGATCGAACCCAGGTCTCCCGCATTGCAGGCAGACGCTTTAACCTCTGAGCTACCAGGGAAGCCCCTCAAAGGGCTCTAAGCCTACATAAAGCCTACATAAAGAGCCACAGCCCTCGGAGTCCTTATCTTGACTGCCCCTGAGACCACCGGAGTCCAAAGAGCCAAGGTGATTGAGCAAAAGAGGCGTTGAATGTGGACACAGGCAGAACCAGGGCAGACCCTAGTTTCATCTGTACTGTCTGTGGCTGTAGGCAGGGAATTGCCCCACTGAGGTCAATGTCCTCTTGCCAGCTTCCTTCTTTGCAGGGTGTGGCCAAGAATCAATATAAAATGTACAACAGGCACTAAGTAAAGCTGTTCTGGAATAAAATAGCATCATTTGCTCAGCAGAGATATATCCTTCATCCACATCTACAAAACTCTTTCAGTGTACACTTCAGTAAACTCTGCTGTGTGCATCTGTGGAGGCAAGGATGCCATTCAGTGGTGGGCCTAATGAAGGAAAGGATCAACACAGTGATGGGTTTACCAGCCACCACTGGCCAAAGATTCACCATTACCTTCCCACAATGTGACTAAAGACCACGAGGAGCTGCCATGCTCAGGTTCCAGGGGAGCTCTACGTCTGTCATCATTGAGAATTCCTTCAACCAATGGCTTCTCATCTTTTCAGCCAAATGAGAGAAAAATAATACCTGCTCTGCCTTTTACACAGGACAGTGCTGAAGACAAGAGAAAACCTTGGCTTGTATTAAATAATGAGTGTGAAACAGCTTCAGAAGTGTTTTAAGGGCTGCAAAAGTAAGGAATGATCATTACTATCAACACTATTGTTGTTTAGTCTCTAAGTTGTGTCCAACTCTTTGCAATTCCTTGGACTGTAGTCTGCCAGGCTCCTCTGTCCATGGGATTTCCCAGGCAAGAACACTGGAGTGGGTTGCCATTTCCTTCTCCAGAGGATTTTCCCAATCCAGTGACTGAGCCCACTTCTGCATTGGCAGGCGAGTTCTTTACCACCGAGTTACCAGGGAAGCCCTGATTTCCATCATCAATTCACAAAGTTATTTACAGGACAAATAACCAAACCAGGTTAGAGACAAAAGAATAGTGCTGTCCAGACAAGCAGAGGGTCTGGCCTCAGACAGTGGAAGGCAAGCCATCTGTTCCTTTCCTTCTTTGGATTTTCTCCAAGACATAAGGAAATGTCGCATGACTCTGTATGTGGGCACTCATCTGCTCTGTGACCAATGTGTGCTGATGTCCTTGTCTTATATATCCATCAAATGATGCCATTGACCAGCTCCTTATGTCATTCTAAGAAAGAGAGCCTCCCCTTCCCATTACTGCTCCCCAACTTGTCACACCTGTGTGTATTCCTATCGGTCTTTCTCTATTCATGCTTGTCTAACTTCTCTACCCACAAGGATACCTGAACTCTCTATGGAAAAAAATTCCTGCTCATCCCTCAAGGTCTAGCTCAGAAGCTACCTAATGTGGACTTCTCTACTCATCAGCACACCCCAGCCCACACTGGCCCCTCCATCCTCTGCCCTCTTACAGTGTGGCATCTGGGGACATGGACCATGCAATTCACCATCCATCCTGGAACACTTTTAAGAATCAAACAGGTAACTGTTAATTATAACCCCCAGGACAAGAGGTATTTGTTGTTGTTCAGTCACTCAGTCATGTCCAACTCTTTGTGACCCCACCAACTGCAGCACCCCAGGCTTCCCTGTCCTTCACCATCTCCCAGAGCTTGCTCAAACTCATATACACTGAGTTGGTGATGTCATGCAACCATCTCTTCCTCTGTCATCCCCTTCTCTCCTGCCTTCAATCTTTCCCAGCATCAGGGTCTTTAATGAGTCAGCTCTTCTCATCAAGTGGCCAAAATATTGGAGCTTCAGCTTCAGCATCAGTCCTTCCAATGAATATTCAGGCTTGATTTCCTTTAGGATGGACTGGTTGGATCTCCTTGCTGTCCAAGGGACTCTCAAGAGTCTTCTCCAACATCACAGTTTAAAAGCATCAGTTCTTCAGCTGTCAGTCTTCTTTATGGTTCAGCTTTTATATCCATCCATGACTACTGGAAAAACCACATATGGACTTTTGTCAGCAAAGTAATGTCACTGCTTTTTAAAACACTGTCTAGTTTGTCATAGCTTTTCTTCTAAGGAGCAAGTGTCTTTTAATTTCCCGGCTGCAGTCACCATCTGCAGTGATTTCGGAGCCTAAGAAAATAGAGTCTGTCACTATTTACATTGTTTCCCCATCTACTTGCCATGAAGTGATGGGACCAGAAGCCATGATCTTCATTTTTTTAATGTTGAGTTTTAAGCCAGCATTTTCACTCTCCTTTTTCACCTTCATCAAGAGACTCTTTAGTTCCTCTTCACTTTCTGCCATATGGGTGGTATCATCTGCATATGTGAGGTTATTGATATTTCTGCTGGCAATTTTGATTCTAGCTTGTGCTTTGTCCAGTCTGGCATTTCACCTGATGTACTCTGCATATAAGTTAAATAAGCAGGATGGCAATACACAACCTTGACATATTCTTTTCCCAATTTGGAACCAGTCCATTGTTCCATGTCTGTGATTAACTGTTGCTTCTTAACCTGCATGCAGGTTTCTCAGGAATCAGGTAAGGTGGTCTGGTATTCCCATCTCTTTAAGAATTTTCCAGTTTGTTGTGATGCATAGTCAAAGGCTTTAGTCAATGAAGAAGTAGTTGTTTTGTCTTGCTTTTTCTCTGATCCAATGGAGGTTGGCAATTTGATCTCTGGAACAGAATTACATCTGCAAAATCCCTTCACAGTAGTACTTAGATTGATGTTGAATTGAATAACTAAGAGAAAGTGTGTATATGCCTGGGGTTGAGGATCTTCAGAGGAAATAACCAGTAAAGAATCCACTATAGCCAGTTACTGAAAATCACTGAACTGCAAAGTTAGGGACACCTAGGGCATGAGTGCCAGTTCTTTTCACTGTCACCTGTGATATCTTTTCTTACCACGTGCCTCAACTTGAGTAGTACAGAACTCCCGTTCCCATCAGGATTCTAAATGAAAAGATTGTTCCCACATTCATACCTGCCTACCTCTATCTCTTAGAAATCCAGGCCCAAACAGTTAAGTAAGTAAGTGTTAGTTGCTCAGTCATGCCTGACTCTTTGTGACCCCATGGACTGTAGCCCACCAGGCTCCTCTGTCCCTGAGATTTTCCAGGCAAGGATACTGGAGTGGGTTGCCATTTCCTTCTCCAGGGGATCTTCCCAACCCAGGGATTGAACCTGGGTCTTTTACACTGCAGGCAGATTCTTTACCAACTGAGCTACAAGGGAAGCCAGGCCCAAACTGAGTCACATGCAAACACAGTCAAAACAAGTCTGGCATGTCCAGAAATATGATACTCAGCAATGAAGGAAAAGAAAACACTACATATTCCCCCAAAAGGAATTCTTTCAACAGTTGATTCAGTACGTTAGAATAGTGGCTAGGTGGTTAGGCCCCAGAGTTTTGCCAGTGTTCAAAGCTTCATTCTATTGCTTATTGTGTATATATGGGCAAGTTATTAACCACTTTTTGCAGCAGTTTTCTCATCTGTAAAGTGAGCATAATACCCTCCTGGTGGGATTTCTGTGAAAATTAAATGAGATAGTACAAGCATATGGTCTATTTCCCATTTCCCTTCCAGATACATTCTGCATCCTTCTCTGTCTTTCTGGTTCTGAGCCCTGCTGCTGCTGCTGTTAAGTCACTTTAGTTGTGTCCGAATCAGTGCAACCCCATAGAGAGCGGCCCACCAGGCTCCGCGGTCCCTGGGATTCTCCAGGCAAGAATACTGGAGTGGGTTGCCATTTCCTTCTCCAATGCATGAAAGTGAAGAGTGAAAGTGAGGTCACTCAGTCATGTCTGACTCTTAGCGATGCCATGGACTGCAGCCCACCAGGCTCCTTCATCCATGGGATTTTCCAGGCAAGAGCACTGGAGTGGGGTGCCATTGTCTTCTCCGGTTCTGAGCTGCAATCAACTATATAAATGGGTCTGCTTGCCCTCTGTCTTCTAATTGGATCTAGTTATTTGCTATTCTGTGCTTAGTAGGGCTTCCCTGGTAGTTCAGCTGGTAAAGAATCTGCCTCCAATGCAGGAGACCTGAGTTAATCCCTCGGTTGGGAAAATCCCCTGGAGGAGGGCATGGCATGGCAACCCACTCTGGCAGTCAAAACAAGTCTTCGAATTTGGTCTAGCCAGTTAGGCTTCTAACTGGATCTAGCTAATGGGACACATTAAAAGACACATTAAAAATCTTGTTCCTTGGAAAGAAAGCTATTGCAAACCCAGACAATACATTAAAAAGCAAAGACATCATTTTGCCAACAAAGGTCTGTATAGTCAAAGCTATGGTTTTTCCAATAGTCATGTATGGATGTAAGTGTTGAACCATAAAAAAGGCTGAGCAGCAAAAATTGATACTCTCAAACTGAGAATACTGTGGACAGCAAGGAGATCAAACCAGTCACTTCTAAAGGAAATCAACCTTGAATATTCACTGGAAGGACTGATGCTGAAGCTGAAGCTCCTATACTTTGGACACCTGATGTGAAGAGCCAACCCATTGGAAAAGACCATAATGGTAGGAAAGATTGAAGGCAGGAGGAGAAGGGGGTGATAGAGGAAGAGATGGTTGGATGGCATCACTGATTCAGTGGACATGAATTTGAGAAAACTCCAGCAGATGATGAAGGACAGGGAAGACTGACATGCTGCAGTCCATAGGATTGCAAAGAGTCAGACATGACTTAGCAACTGAACAATAACAACAAGGGGTATTAACAACAGTGTAATTACTGGCCAAAGGTGGCTTGGTTTGCAGAGCCCTCTTAGCCATAGATCTCCATCCCTCTGCCTCAATCCCACCTCATTTAACAAAGTACCAAGGTCTAGATAGAATGAGATGAGGACCTTGCAACATCTGGAGAGTTCCTGGTCTTCTCTGTAGGCCCAGCTAGGGCTCCTCTTCTGCCTAGAGACTGCCTCCCGGAGCCCCAGGCTTTATTGCCTTTCCCTGTGGGCCTCTCACAAACTCTTATCTCCTACAGGGGGAAGTACTTTCTGATCTGGTCTCCAGAGTATCCAGCATTCATGGGGCAGCCCTCCCTCTTAACTTCCTCTCACAGGTATCTGTGGTAAACTCTCCATTCAACCTGCTGCTGCTGCTGCTAAGTTGTTTCAGTCGTGTCCGACTCTGTGCGACCCCATAGACGGCAACCTACCAGGCTCCGCCGTCCCTGGGATTCTCCAGGCAAGAACACTGGAGTGGGTTGCCATTTCCTTCTCCAATGCATGAAAGTGAAAAGTGAAAGTGAAGTCGCTCGTTATATCTGACTCTTAGCGACCCCATGGACTGCAGCCTACCAGGCTCCTCCGTCCATAGGGTTTTCCAGGCAAGAGTACTGGAGTGGGGTGCCATTGCCTTCTCTGTCCATTCAATCTGCTTCCCCCTTTTTCTCTGTGTCTTCCAGAAGCATTTATTAAACTTGTTGGTTGTCAAAGATGGGATGTTAAATGCTTATGTAAAGTTACAGGGAACTGCCTTCAAGGCCAGTGTCTTATATGTCAAGACCAAGCCACCTACAGCTGACAGACAGCAAAAGGACAGTCACTCAACAGGTTAAGCTGAGACCCCAGTCACCCTGGACTGACTGAGAAAGTCAAACCCAGCCAGAACTGACCGGGCCTTGGGAATGGTGACCCCAAGGCAGGAGCACCTTCACCGCAGTCCTACAATCTCCCCTACAGAAGATGACCCCACTCGACCCAAAACACATACACTCATGGCAAGATGAAAGGTCATTTTACAGCACACTATATCAGCCAGTTTCCTTTATTAGGCAGGAAATCACATTTTTACGTTGCGTCAACAGTCTATCCATTCAGGAAAAAATGATTTTTCTGAGAAAATGAAGATCATTAATTTATCCTGAAATTTTGCTGGGGAGAAATTCAGTTGTATTTGAATACAGATGGGAGATAAAAAATGCTGGAGTATTCCATTCTTCCTTTATTAATGAGGTAGGATGCATAAAACCCCATTAAAATTACACAGAAGCCTCATAAGCATCTTTCCCATCTTCTTACTCAGTCACTTTTCATGGATTTAGAGGGTGAGAAGGTGCTACCCAAGCACAGGGACACCCACTCTCACATTCACAGAACTTGGTCATATTTGTCCATTTGTTTGTTACTGTCATAGGTATTTTTGAACACTAAGTGTGTGCCAGATATTGTCCTAGTTCCTGGGACCGTAAATTAAATTTCCTATTCTTAAGGTGCCCACAGTTTACGGGAGAAAAATGAAGAGACAAATAGGCAATTGAGGGTAGGGAAATCCCTGAGTCTTGGAAGTTCAAATAAAGAACATCTAACTCAGACTTGGAACAAGAGGATAAGGGAAGGCTTCTAGATCAAGACCTATCTGAGGAAAAGGAGGAAATGACAGAGAGCAGAGTGTTCCAGCCCAAGGAAAAGCATCTAACAGGACTGATGGAAATCTTGCTGTAGTTCAGTAATACTGGAGCAAAGTGTTCAATGGGAATGGAAGGAGGCTCTTGGAGAAGGGAAAGGTTTGAGGTAAACAATGGTAGGTAATGAGACTGGAGAAGTAGGAGAAAGTCCAAGGCTGATTAGGGAAGCCTTTCTGGAGGCCAAGGGTTTTGATCTGGGAGTTGAAAATCATTTTCATGTTAGATGCATTCTTCGGTGTAGAGCGTTTGCTTTTAGACCCAGAAGAAGTGCATTTGCAGAAAATCACTCATGCTGCTGAGACCTAAGTTTATTCATTTACTTATCCATCCATTCATTCATTAAATTTTGATTGGTCTTCTAGAATGTGACAAGTCTATGGTAGGCTCAAAAGAGAGCTAGGAGGAATCAGACACAAATTTATGACTTTGTCTTAAACTCAAGCACAAAGTCAAGCTTTGCTGTCTTGGGAGCTATTCTATGATTGGAGATGGGGGAGCAGTGGAAAAACTTGTAGGATACACTTAAAGGGTTGATGGGGAATAAAGTTCCCTCCCTGACCCTGGAAACCATTACTTTGAGAAGAAACAAGTGATACTTTCTGTTTCTCTTGAAAACTGTCTGATCTTTCCACTTTAGGTCATTATCCTAAAGTAAAAGCTACCCGAGCCACTACTCCAGGCTCCCTCTTGACCCTCCCTAGTCACATGCTTCAGCCCATAGACAGAGAGCACATTGCTTCTTTCCTGTGTAGGTCAGGGGTTCAAATTCCTCCTCTAACACTATGGATGTTTGACTTTGATGCCATTAGTTCATCACTCTGAACCTCAGTTATTTTAATCTCTAAAAATGGAAACGATAATACCCACCTTGCAAGTTTATTAAAAGCATAATACATGATAGCTATTTATAATAGTTAAATCTTTAAAAGAAAAGGTTATCAGTGAGTGCCAAAAGTTCTATATAAATTCTGGTGGAGTAAGATGGGTGAACAAAGGCAAGGGAGAAAGTTTCAGAAGATGCTTCCTAGCTGGAACTTGAAAATCATCAGAAGAATCCATATGAGTCACTTTCAAGATTGCCTTACCTAGGGGCAGAGTCTTTCCAGACATTAATTCATTTATTCCTTCAAGAAATAAGAATCATCCCAGTATGTGCCTCTATTGACCCCATCGTCTGGTATATCTATCTCCCATTTTATCCTGTAAAGTTTTGTCCATCTGATCCATCTTCCAGCACTAGACACACCGTTGACCTCCATTCACCCACTTGCCTGTCTTTATAGTGTGGTCATACTTTCATGGCCATGTGCTTTACATTATCCTGAGATTATTTTCTATTTACATATCTCCTCTTCTTGGGGTGCAATATCATTGAGAGCAGGGATCATTGCTCTTCTTCAAGCAATGTGAGGTGCCTAATAAATGTTTGTGCTGAACCAAGTATGTGTGCTTGGTGCTCTGTAGTTTACAAAGTGTTTTTATGTTTACTATCTCAGAAAAATTTAGGCACTCTTCAGAACAACCCTTGAAGTGGAAAGGATCCATGTCTTAGCTCCATTTTGGAGATTTAAAACCAAAATGAAGTTCAGATGCTTCTCAAGAGCATTGATTCTGAAGTCTACACAGTGGGCAAGTCACGGAGCTCACACTCTAAAAGATCTAAGGGAGATAAGACAAGGAGAGAGGTGGCATGTTTCACACAAAAATACAGTGTTACAAAATTTTAGAGGAGCTTTAGCAAGACCTCTTGGAAAAAGAGAGAAAGTATGGATTTGAGCTTGGGGGAAAAAAAAAGGAATACAAGGCACTAATTCCTTCCCTGCCATTTCTAGGCTGAGTGAAGTTTAGGAGAAAGAGAGAAATTGACCCAACTGTTTATTGTCTCTTTTCTCATCTGCAAAAGGAGGACAGTAATATCTCTCTTACAAGTTATTGTAAAAATTAATTTTAATGTAAAACATACTGTTTTCAAGCAAATATTCAGTAAATAATAACTCTCCCCTCCAACCTTCCTTCGTAGTTTGACAAATAGGGTAAGATTATACTGGGAAAGAATCAATGGGGAATTCTAGAAATAGGTAACATCTAAACTAGACTTTCGTGACTGATCCAGCAGAGATGGGAATACAAAGTTTTCAAGAGAAGACAGATAAGCACAACGTGTGTTTTTCAAAGAATGGTTATGTGGGAATGAATTTATATCTGTGATGTATGTGTGTCTGAGTATATGTGTGCAAGTGTGTACACGTATATACATGTGTATATGAGCATGTGTGTGTGTGTGCAGTGGGTTAGTACAGTGTGAATGCATTTTTGTGTGCAAAGCAGAGAAATGGGGAATGAAGTTGGAAATATGGGGTCAGACTAGGGAATCCCCCATATGGGCATGACCCACAGAGGAAGAGGTTCAATCTGTGGCATTTGAAGTGATTGGAGCAAACGTCCAGTCAAGGAAAGGTACAAGCATGTCAGCCTTGCAGAAGGGGAGAGTAGCATTAGCTTTTCTGGCATCCTGGAAGAAGGAGAGAGCAGATCCAAAGAAAAGAGGGAGATGGTGACGATGGTGGGCTGGATGGAGGGATTCCACACAGGCCTGGGATGAAAGAACAGCCACGGAAGGGGTAACACTGAAAGTAGTTTTCAAATGGCCGGTTACTAGGGAGAGGAGGGGTTAATGCTGATTCCAAGATGCGAGACAGAGTCACTAGGCAAGCAGGGTGACTTGCATGGCGACTCAAATGCTTACAGATCAGAGAAATGTTGATAGGACCAGGGCCACGTTGCCTACTAGGCTCTTTCATTTGGGAGTGGGAGGAAGGAATCATCTTAAAACAACATATTAAAGTTGAAGCTCTCATTTAAAAAAAAAAAAAAACAATCCCCTCCTGGACTTTCTATCATAAGAACTTTATTCTGATAGAACCTTCAAGATCCTTTGGTTTCCCAGAGAACTCTCATTTGGGTCTTCCAATGTGGATCAGTGGTCAAGAATCTGCCTGTGATGCAGGGGACCTGGGTTTGATCTCTGGGTTGGGAAGATCCCCTGGAGAAGCGAAGGGCAACCACTCCAGTATTCCTGCTGGAGAATTGCATGAAAAGAGAAGCCTGGTGGACCTCAGTCCATGGGACTGCAAAAAGTCCAACATGACTGAGTGACTAACACTTTCACTTTCACAGGAGAGATAACATTGCTTCCCATTGGAACACTGGGTTAAGCAATGTCTCAGGGAGGAGGTAATGCTCATTAGTCATCAGGGGGAGCTCTCAGCATAGGATGTACCCCACAGACAGCGAATTGTGCGAGAGCCATAAGAAAGAGGCCAGTGAGATGCTGCAGTGCTCTGGGGTCAAGAGAGGAATGATTACATGCCTGGGCGATGAGATCTCCCCATGAGGTCCTAGCACTTCATCTGGGGCAGAAGAGGGCTGAAATGGGAGAGAGGGCAGAGCTGGGCATTACGAATTTTACCAAGGGCCCCTGAGCACATCAGGAACCAACAGAAGAGCAGTTTCCTTAATCTTCAGCACATTCCAAAGAGATAGAGTAACTGTGATCTGATTTTAGACCCCAGGTTACAGTGGAGACGCATTTCCTTTGCCCACTCAGAGTGAACTAGGCATGAGTTCCCTTCACGAGGTAGCCCTGAGTGAGAGTCACCACCTTCCCACTCTGATTTCACCCAATATGACCATGTGACCATTTGTTGTTGCTGTTCAGTCACTCAGTCGTGTCTGACTCTTTGCAACCCCATGGACTGCAGCGTGCCAGGCTTCCCTGTCCTTCACCACCTCCCAGAGTTTGCTCAAACTCATGTCCATTGGGTCAGTGATGCCATCCAACTGTCTCATCCTCTGTTGTCCCCTTCTCCTCTTGCCTTCAATCTTTCCCAGCATCATTGTCTTTTCCAATGAGTCAGCTCTTCACATCAGGGCAAAGTATTCAAAACTTCAGCTTCAGCATCAGGCCTTCCAATGAATATTCAGGGTTGATTTCCTTTAGGATTGACTGGTTTGATCTCCTTGCTGTCCAAGGGACTCTCAAGAGTCTTCTCTAGCATCACAGTTTGAAGGCATCAATACTTCGGCATTCAGCCTTTTTTATTATCCAGCTTTCACATCTATACATGATTTCCTTACAAAACACACACAGTTGTGGACTGCCAGGGCTCAGCACACCACCCCCAGCTGAAAAGCAACCCCTACTGTGTGTAGTACACAGCAGCACAGCTTCATGGTTAGTCAATTTCATAATGTCATTGCAAATATCCTCCCATAGAAAACCACATAGTAGTGCCTCAGTACATACAAACCCTTTCAGTAAACAACACCCACAGAAGTATGTACTGGTTCTTCCAGTAAAAGTGGATAACTCCAAAGTTACTAATTCTGAATTCTGGAATGAATTATATGGCTTTACTAGATTATTGCTCCCTTTGCAATTTTCTTTTCTTTTATACAGAATACTATCCATTCATTCAACTGAAATGTTATTGAACATACATTATTAGTCAATAATAATATTTAACTTTTATTGTATGCTCATTTCAGCATTGGGCATAACTATAGAGGTGAAGAGGTGTGGATGAAGAATCTTACCTGCCATATCAGTTAACAAAGGACATCAGCCTTCATGCTTTAAGCTTCTGCAGCTGCCCCAGACCATGCACCAGAGGGAATTCATGATGGAAAAAGGCAGGATATTGACCCCAGATCATTAATGTGTATATCACAGGAAAGTTTCAATGAGGCCAGATGCTTGCATCATCTCATATATAGAAAAATGATAAATTCATTAACTTGAGATGTCAGATTTTCTTTAATTAGACTTTCTGACTATCTGGGATTTTTGTTGCAAGAACTCCTATGTATCCTGGCTCTCCATTTAACTCTTCTGAGCAGATCCTCAGAGCTTATCTGAGAGGCTGTTTCCGGGGCTTAAGTCTTCAGAGAGTCCACTGAGTAAAATACTATTCTCAACTTTTAGATTGTGCATTTTTTCAGTCAAAAGAGGCACGCTAAGGATGCCCAGAATGGCAAACTCAAGAGGTTTGGAAATCCATTCCAGAATTCCAATCTCCCCACTAGAACACTATGACCCTTCCTTTAGCCATTCCAAGCCAACATCAACCCCAGCAATCCATGACAATGAACACATATTCTTTCAGTAAAAGCCCAAGCTGTTGTCAAGTGGCTACAATCTATGCCAATCCTTCCAAAGCCCTTAGAACTTATTCCATGTGTGCTGGGATTTTTCAGCTGGAAAAGAAAAAAATAACTTAAACATATACAGACCCATTCTGTCCTTTTCTCCATACAATGACAGCTAATTTCATTATAGCTTTCCTGCTGTCTTGGTCTTTTCTTTCTCTTATTAAATAGATCCCTCTCTTTCAACTTTCCTTACATATAGAATATGTAAGAGGATAAGAATAAACCCACAGATCAAGCACTGTAAAGATTGGTAGTAACAAACCATGGCTGCTAATCACAGTGAGGTCACCAGGATCTGTTGCTAATACATGATCCAAAACTATGAAAGGGATGCAGGCAGGCTCCAGAGGTCCAAAAGCCTCATCCTATTGTTTGTGTCTATAACATTTGCCTCTAGTAGGTCATCATTTCCAGATTTCTAGGCCTGGAAAAATTGGCCAAATTATCTACTTCTTGCTGTATTTTGCTGTGTTTCACTTTTAAACTATGAATACTGTCCCCCTTCTGCTATGTAGGGCAGGAACAACAAGGAAGAGGCCAGGTTGGTGGTGAAATGCAAACACTTGTTGGGCTCATCCATCATTATTCTGTGGTATGAACACTACAAATGTCACACATTATATCTTCCTTTCATTGACTGATTTCTCACCTCAATGCATAACCCATCCTAATTATGCTTTGCATTTTCTGCTGAAGAGTTTTATGTTCTTTGATTAGTAGCAATGATTTCAAAATTGCTATGAGAAAGTGTATCACAGTATGGACCTAACAGAAGCAGAAGGTATTCAGAAGAGGTGGCAAGAATACACAGAAGAACTATATTAAAAAGATCTTAATGACTCAGATAACCATCATGGTGTGATCACTCACACAGAGCCAGATATCCTGGAGTGCAAAGTCAAGTGGGCCTTAGGAAGCATCACTATGAACAAAACTAGTGGAGCTGATGGAATTCCAGCTGAGTTATCTCAACTCCTAAGAGATGATGTCATTAAAGTGCTGCATGCAACATGCCAGCAAATTTGGAAAACTCCACAGTGACCACGTGACTGGAAAAGGTCAGTTTTCATTTCAATCCCCAAGAAGGACAATGCCAAAGAATGTTCAAACTACCACACAATTCCACTCATTTCACATGCTAGCAAGGTGATGATCAAAATCCTTCAAGCTAGGCTTCAACAGTACATGAACCAAGAACTTTCAAATGTACAGCTGGGTTTATAAAAGGCAGAGGAACCAGAGATCAAATTGCCAATATCTGTTGGATCATAGAAAAAGCTAGAGAATTCCAGAAAACATCTACTTTTGCTTCACTGACTATGCTAAACCCTTTGACTGCGTGGATCACAACAAACTGTGGAAAATTCTTAAATATATCAAAATACTAGACCACCTTACCTGCTTCCTGAGGAACCCACATGCAGGTCAAGAAGCAACAGTTAGAACAGTATGTGGAACAATGGACTGGTTCAAAATTGGGAAAGGAAAATGCCAAAGCTTGACACCCTAATTATTTAACTCATATGCAGAGTACATCATGTGAACTGCTGGGCTGGATGAAGTACTAGCTGGAATCAAGACTGCAGGGAGAAATATCAATAACCTCAGATATGCAGATGACACCACCCTTATGGCAGAAAGCAAAGAGAAACTAAACAGCCTCTTGATGAAGATGAAAGAGAAGAATGAAAAAACTGGCTTAAAACTCAATATCCAAAAAACAAAGATCATGGCATCTGGTCCCATCACTTCATGGCAAATAGGTTTGGAAAAAGTGGAAATGATGTCAGATTTCATTTACTTCGGCTCCAAAATCAATGTGGATGGTGACTGCATCCATGAAATTAAAAGATGCTTGCTGCTTGGAAGAATAGCTATGACAAATCTAGATAGTGTATTAAAAAGCAGAGACATCACTTTGCCAGCAAAGGTCCATATAGTCAAAGCTATGGTTTTTCCAGTAGTCATGTATGGATGTGAGATTTAGACCATAAAGAAGGCCAAGCACTGAAGAACTGATGCTTTTGAAATGTGGTGCTGGAGAAGACTCTAGAGAGTCCCTTGGCCATCAAGGAGATCAAACCAGTCAACCCTAAAGGAAATCAACACTGAATATTCATTAGAAGGACTGGTGCTGAAGCTCCAACATTTTGGCCACCTGATGTGAACAGTCAACTCATTTGAAAAGACCCTGATGCTGGGATAGACTGAGGGCAAGAGGAGAAGAGGACAAAGAATGAGATGGTTGGATGGCATCACAGAGTCAAAGGGCATGAGTGTGAGCAAACTCAGGGAGATAGGGCAGGGAAGCCTGACATGCTGCAGTTCATGGGGCCACTAAGAGATAGACACAACTTAGCGACTGAAAAATAACTATATATATATGTGCGTGTGTGTGTTTGTGTGTGTAATTAAAATGTTAAGCTGTACACATTGTATTAATAAATCGACTGTAGTTCAATTTAAAATATGCATATATATGTGTGTGTGTGTGTGTGTGTGTGTGTGTGCATGTCACTCAGTTGTGTCTGACTCTTTGAGACCCCATGGACTGCAGCCCATCAGGCTCCTCTGTCCATGGGATTCTCCAGGTAGGAATACTGAAGTGAGTTTCCATTGCCTTCTCCAGGGGATCTTCCCAACCCAAGGACCGAACCTGGGTCTTTTACATTGCAGGCAGATTCTTTACTGTCTGAGCCACAGGGAATTTCATATATATGTGTGTGTGTGTGTGTATATATATATATATATATATATATATGAGAATATATAACCTCTGAGCTACCAGGGAAGCCATATGTATATATAGTGAGAATATATATATAATACGCATATATGAAGCCATGAGTAACCAATCAATGGATACTGAGAATCAATATCAAATCAATATTTGATGTATATATGTATACATCAAATCTCATATATAAATATACATCCAGAAATAGAACTTCAATTATATCCCTCATATTACTAATTTCCTTTTTGTTTTTTAAATTATTTGGTGTGTGCATGATTTCTGCTACCTAAACCATATGATTCTTGGAGGCAGACTCTGGGCCCTGTTTATCCTCAAACCCCACCTCTGACATGGTCCCTCAGTTGTCCCTGGTGTAAAACACACTCATTAAAGAGTAAATGTTACCCCAGAGCTTCACTGCTTCACTGGAGTTCCATGCAACCTAGAAATAATCAAGGGCCCACAGAGAGGAAGACAGTATAAGAAGCTCAACTCAGAAAGAGAAAAGATGTTCTAGCTGGCTGTCAATCAACTAAGATTTAAAGAGGAAAAGAATGCTGTATCCTCAGTTGGGGAAGGGAGAGCTTTCATCCACTCCTCCACCCAAGGGTGACTATACCCGTGACTATGACATGCAACTTCAGGGAGGAAGAAGAAAGTTCAGACCAGGAGGGCTGGAGGGGCTGAAGATGTTGGGGCTACTGGGCAAGTCCCTTGAGAGGTAGAGGGGGACGGTTGATTGAAAGAAGAGAAATTCATGGCTTTGTCCCAGTTCCATGAAGAAAACAGCTTTTCACATTCATCATTATACCTTTAGCACTTAGCATACTGACTGTAACTACTAAATGTGAGCTGCCTGGGTCTATGAAGCCATGAGCAATCAATTAATGGATACTGAGAATCAATGAATGAATTCTGGACCAACTGTAGGTGTAGGCTTAAAAGACAGGTCAACCAAAAGGTTTCTGATCCCCTTGTGTTTGTTTGGCCACTTCTCTAGTTTAGTAGGAAAGGCAGGGACCCAAGACTCAGAGAAGAACCAGGTTGTGTGGTAGAGAGCCTTCACTGCTACCATACTTTTGGGCAACAATGAAAAAATATGAAAAAAAAAATTTTTTTGGCTGCCCACATACCATGTGGGATCTTAGTTCCCCAACCAGGGATTGAACCCACAGCTCCTGCAGTGGAAGCACAGAGTTTTAACCACTGGGCTAACAAGGGAAGTCCTGAAAAATTCTCAGTGTCGGACCCTTGTCTACATTTGGATTGAATAAGGTCAAATGGGATGAACAGAACTGATTTGCAACATGGAAATAAACGGCATGCAAACAGGTATGGATCCAGTCCAGCTAAAGAGACAGGAAATTCCACACAAACTTTCAGATCAGCTTTGCCCAGTTAGGGCTGTAGTATGTCAAACACATCTGGATTATCCAACAATTTTTGTAATCGTGGAAGGCATGCAAAGGCATGTGACTGCCAGCTACACCATCTGGGGTCACCAGGGTCAGTCCCTCCCTGTGCTGGCCTGCAGCCCCCTCTGGGCATGTGTTATCTGCCTGCACCACATGCTGTTCCGAGATTTATGTGTGAACTTCAGGGGAAAGCATCCAACTGTGTGGAAGAAATGAAAGATCTTTTCTCCTTTTTCCTTTTTTCTTTTTTTTCCTTGCCTTCTGCCTTTTGCCCTCCTAGAGAAGCAAAGCATATTGGAGAACTATCAAGAATTCATGCAGAAAAGAACAGTAAAAACTACCAACCAGCCCTAAACTCCTACCTTTCCCATAAAGGAAGGGTTGGGGGCTTCAGGTCCTGGCCCTTTTCTGGAAAAAGCCAGAAGGGAACCAGAATGAGATCTGGGAAGGAAAGGAGGGGTGGCAGGGGAAGGGTGGGAGTCTGGGGCCAAGCGTTGGTGATGAATGAGGAATGCTGTGCCGAAGAATCACGTTCCTGGAACACGTTTGTCCTTCCCGTCTGATGGGGCTGTAATTACAGGAGGATTGAGCTAACGAGGCACGGAGGACCTTTTCCGCTTACGTTCACATCTTTCCTCTGTAATCATCTTTGAGAAAAAAGTTAACTTGGAGATGGATAAATGGCCCAGAAACTCAGATCATCAGCCCAGTGGGTGTGGAGTCCCTGCCACTGAGCTGAGTTTATCCATCACCCCCTGTTTCATGGTCAGAAGATCTGATTTTCCTACGATTGTGCTTCTCCAGGATCTGGGGTGTATCACTGAGATGAAAGACAGCACTCTGAACCGTCTGTCCCCCTCCGGACTCCATTTGGACAGTACTGTCTTCCAGAACACAGACAGGCAACACGGAAGCTACTTATGAAGCAAGTGTGCTGCTTGCTCAGAGTGTGGTTGACAAAAACAAGCCTCAGCCCATGAAGAGGTCAGCACAGCAAGGATGGAGCTCAGCCTTGGGCAGTGGGACATCAGTGTGACCTGGATCAATAGATGAATGCTCCTTGCAATAGGAAAGACTTTATCTAGGCCCTGAAAACTGAAAAAGAAGACCCAGAGCTGGCTTTCCAGGTGGTTCAATGACAGAACGAACAAAGGTAAGAGAGTTGAAGGGAGCCTCGCAAGAGAGGGAACGCTGAGCAAATTCCTTTGACAACCTCCATCCTTTGAGACCTCAAATACTCGTTTCCCCATGGATATTTTCCTCATTATCCCTGCTAGGCATGTCTTCTGTTTTCTCTAAACTCTGGTAGCACATTGCTTTTATGCCTTTCAAGGTGTGCATTGCAATGTATATTGCCTTATGCTGAGTTTATTTACTTCCCTCACTGAAATTCCTTCCTAGACCCTAATATGCACAATGTCCCTAATACGTGCCTCACCCAGATTAGAAATTTGGCAGAGCTATTATTTGGCAGAGCTAAATAATTAACCTATTATTGAATGAAGTAGGTATGTTTGGCAGGCATGGTAGATGGAGCTCTGACTATAGTTTGCAGGTATGATCTAACTCAGGAACGTGAAAACCAGAGCATCTAAAGAGAGCAAAATTCTCATCACTCCTGTGCCTTGCTGATCAGCACACTACATAGGGTGTTTCTCCCTTTATTTTGTGTCTTGCAGACTCGAGTCTGGGGCCAGCCTTCTTAGTGGTTCACTGCAAATAGCTGTCTGCAAGCTCCTCCCCAGTGAACACCTCGAAGGACACACAGAACTGTCTGGAGAGAAGTAGTAAAGCTGAAGTTATGGCCTGGCAGTAGCTTAAACTTTAGCATATATTTCAATATATGGAGCATTTAAATAATATTGTAGGACAGAAAACTTATGATCCTAATGTAGAAAGAAAAAATTACATCATATAATAATGTATGATGTATAATAGTATATGTAAATAATATAATGATAAATAATAAATTAAATTCATGATGCATTTTTTGTCAATTTCCCTTTTATGGAATACTTCTCTTCTACTCATAATCTGACAGGAGGGAAGGGGGCAGGGCACAACTCTTAAAAGAATGACATAGAAGTTGAGGTTAACCATATATTGGTTAGAACCAATTAGGCCCAAGATGGTAGAAGATTCAACTTCAGCACACCTTAAGCCTCATTATACATTCATTCTAACACATTCAGTTCAGTCAGTTCAGTTCAGTCGCTCAGTCGTGTCTGACTCTGCGATCCCATGGACTGCAGCATGCCAGGCCTCCCTGTCCATCACCAACTCCCACAGTTTACACAAACTCATATCCATTGAGTCGGTGATGCAAATGCTAAATGATACCCCCACTGCTCCAAGCCTGAAGGCTGTCCATAAAAGGCCAAAAAGTGGGCAGTGGCTCAGTTCCTGGAAATCCCCAACCCTTCTCCAAAATAGTTGGCATAATCCTCCCGCTTATTAGCCTATGAAATTACCCAGCCCGTAAACTAACCACCCCATATCTCGAGGTTTCCAGGACAACTCCATGCCTTGCAGCCACCTCTTGCCTTCTGAGACACACCACACTGTCTATGGAGCATGCACCTCCTGAATAAATCTGCTTTCCCTCTATTCAACGTACTCTCAAATTCCTTCCTGTGTAAACCAAGGACCCTTCCTTGGGGGCTCATCCCAGGGACTCATCAGAGACCAGGGATGTCATGACCATTCTCTCCCTCGCCATTTTCCTGGAATACTAGCTGGTCTGAGCTCCACTCACACTGCTTGGCCCCAGGTTGATCTCCATGGACTAAATCACACAGGCTCTCTAGCACTCTGGCTTCCTGGGCCCCTGGCAAGAGATGAGGAGGTGGGATGGGAGAGCAGACAGGCATATTCCTCCAGCTCCTTCCCTGCATTCCACACACTGGCTGCGGTTGTGTTTCCCCCACTGAAACCTTCTCTGCAACTGCAACTACAAGTCTCTCTGGACCTACTCCTCCTGGCCGGAGCCACTAATGCTGGTATTTCCCTGATTTTGAATGCTCTGAGGAATTTTGACAACTTTTGTTGATTTTCCTTAATGCTGCCTAACCACCCACCCCATCTGGGTGCTTCCTCTCCCTATTTCCTCAAAGGACCTTGACTGACAATAGATTCCACTGACCCAAACATTGTTCAGGGAGAAAAAGGATGATCCAGGACTAATCTGATTTTTGAGATGGTACATAGCAGCACTGGGCTACTGGGTATTTGAGCTGGCTGGAAACTTGCCTCTATAACTTGTTCAGAATCCGAAGCCTCCATCTTATCTTATTGAAGCATTATTGATGTACAACGTTATTTAAGTTATAGGTGTATAATACAGTGATGCACAATTTTTAAAGTTCTTACTCCATTTACAGGTATTATAAACTATTAGCTATGTTCCTCATGCTGTAGTTTATTTGATACCTAGTAGTTTGAACCCCCGGAGAAGGCAATGGCACCCCACTCCAGTACTCTTGCCTGGAAAATCCCATGGACGGGGGAGCCTGGTAGGCTGCAGTCCATGGGGTCATGAAGAGTCGGACACGACTGAGCGACTTCACTTTCACTTTGCACTTTCATGCACTGGAGAAGGAAATGGCAACCCACTCCAGGGTTCTTGCTTGGAGAATCTCAGGGACAGGGGAGCCTGGTGGGCTGCCGTCTATGGGGTTGCACAGAGTCGGACATGACTGAAGCTACTTAGCAGCAGCAGCAGTTTGAACCCCTCACTCCCCTACCCCTGTGTTGCCCTGCCCCCTCCCTCTCCCCAGTGGTAAACACTAGTTTACTCTCCCTATTCCTGAGTCTGTGAACCCTCCATCTTAACTTATCAAATACAATCCTGAAAGCTGCATCAGTACGTTCATGATGAGCACAGTAGAAAATCTCAGAGGAAACAAACTCCTAGGCCCCGCACTCCATGGGAGGAGGTCTCTTATCCATGCTGTCCCCAGTCCACATTCTTATCCTGGAGCCAATAGACTTTTCGGAAAGGAGGGCTTGTGCTGAACCCATGAGAGCTTTGTTACTTATTCCTACTCTAAAATTTGAAACAGAAAACCAGAATACATATGTAAAAAGTAATTCCAGGCCATACACATGAAGTCTCTTAATCTTGTAGTAGGAAATTTAGGCTACAGAATTAGCTCGTTTAGCTGTTGCCCATTAGGGAGACAATTTTGCAAGAGGATGTCCCCATAGTCTTTTTATGGCAGGGTCAAGGCCAAGGAGACTACTAATCTAATACTCCTTAAGTGAAAAGCTGACTATGATGTATGAAACTCACCAGATGGTTGGGGGCTCCTCTTCCTGGATCTGAGGGGCAATCTCTAGGGGTCTCAGGATGCCCATTATTCTGAACACTCCTCTCCCAACACAAGACTCCCACTCCCTGTGGCCTTTGGTCTCCCTGCTGTGCAAGCTCACTCCATCGATTGATTTCATGGGCAAACTGTTCTATGCTTGTTGAGTTGTCATAATGGCTTTTAAGTTTGTTAACATAAGGAGCTAGATGCCACAGCTTATACGCTCCTCGGGGCAGGTATCCTGTGTTTTCTGTCACCTCATACAAAGCTCAAGTAGAGAGGGAGGTGGGGTTAAGAAACAGTGAGGTTTCTCCAAAACTATGCAAATTTAGATTATTAACACCATCATTATTAACAAATAAAGATGATGGGAATGACAATGACGATGATTGTAATAATCCCTCAGAAAACATTCCTCCTTCCTTCACTTTAGAATGCATAGGCTGGCCTGGTCAGTGGTTGACTGCAAAACATACACTTGAGGAATCCGGGTAAAAGCTTACCTGATTTCCCTGAGCTTCTGGTCAAGTGCACAAGAGGCATGTAAGTGTGTGTGTGTGTGTGCACCTGTGTATGTGTGTGTGCACATGCTTGTGGATGCATATGTACTTGCAGGCCTGCAGACACGTAGATGGATTGCCTTCTGTCTATAACAGGAAATGACTCCAAGATAAGGCACCAGGGGAGGCTGGGCCAGCTGCAAGCTCTGGGGTGTAACCATAACCATAAGGGCTGAGGATTTGGGGAAAAATAGTTTGCAGTGTGGGAGATGTTCCTGCATTTGGGGGGGAGTGTTTCTTCAGGCCATTGTGGACCAATAAACAGTTCAATTTTTTCATTGTTCTAATTAATTTAATTAAGTTAACTTCCAAGGTGTGTTAAGAAGCAATGCCTTGGGTGATTAACTGTTCCCATATCAAGGTGTTTTCACAAACACATTTACCCTGATTAGTGTACACATTATTATGTAATTAAATACCTCACACAGAGGAATTTATTAGTGCCTCCTTGTCTCATAACAAATAAAGCAGGCCTGAGAATCTCTTGGAATAAGACGATTCCAGTTGCTAGAAGATAGGCACAGACATAAAGACATACTGAGATCTAGCCTGAGAAGGAAGAACTCACTGCTCCTCCCAGGGGTTTGCAGCCTGACCCCTCCTGGACCTGTTGTCTTTCCTCTGCTCCCCACCTGGTATAGAAAAGAATCCCATCACCTACCAGCAAGGCTCCTCCTCCTCCTCCTTCTTCTCATTTTACATAAAGGGATAAAGTGGAGGCTTTCAATGGGAAGGAATGTGGAGGCCTTCATCTGTGCACACCCCTCTGAGCTCTCCTGAACAAAACTCATGAAGTTCACAAAGTTTAACTTCTTCCACCTCCTTCTGGTCCATCCAGCACATGCCACAAACTGTTCAGCCAGTTTCTTCTATAAGGCCCACTCCCTATTGTTTAGAAGAGAAAGACTACCTTAGTCTGTTCAGGCTGCTATAATAAAACACCACAGACTTGGTAGCTTACAAGCAACAAAAGTTTCTTTCTTAGCGTCTGGAGACTGGGAAGTCCGAGATCAAGGTGCTGGCGGATTGGGTGTCTGGTGAAGGCCTGCTTCCTGCTTCATAGATGCTTGTCTCTCATTGTGTCCTCACATGATGGAAAGGACTGGGGAGTTGTGTAGGGTCCCTTTTATAAGGAATTTAATCCCACTCAAAGACTTCACCCTCATGACCTATTCACCTCCCAAAGGCCCAACTTCCAAATACCACCCCATTGGAGATTAGGTCTCAACACATGAATTCTGAGAGGAAGTTAGTCTATGGTAGGCTCTTATTCTGAGATTTTTCAGCTAAGGGAGTGTTGGCCAGATGTTAGATTCTGAGACAAGTTAGAAGAGTAGTTCAATGACAACCCACTCCAGTATTCTTGCCTGGAAAATCCCATGGACAGAGGAACCTGGCAGGCTACAGTCCAGAGGGTTGCAAAAGAGTCAGACATGACTTAGTGATTAAACAGCAACATGGGTTTATCACTTTCTGTTATGTGAATAGTGCAAGAAACTAAATAATGAAAAGGCTTATTTGTGATTAAAAAAAAGAAGAATAGTTCTTTCTAAACAGGTCACTTCCTCAAGGCCATTCCCCTCATGGCCACTGACATTATAATAAATACAGTCAACCCTATACATCTTGTCTCCTAATAATCACAGTGTTAATAGCTTACACTCACTGATCATACTGCCCTATACCGTACAAAGCAACTTTGCCTGGATCTAATTTAATCCTAAAACTCCATGATGTAGATGCTATTACTATCACTATTTAACAGAAGAGACAACTGAGGCATTAAGCGATTGGGTATCATGTTCAAGATCACACAGCTCGGAAGTGTTA
Organism: Oryx dammah; assembly: GCF_014754425.2. Taxonomy (NCBI): domain Eukaryota; kingdom Metazoa; phylum Chordata; class Mammalia; order Artiodactyla; family Bovidae; genus Oryx; species Oryx dammah. The sequence continues at coordinate 42,426,462 of NW_024070206.1, read as the reverse complement.
GAATTCCTGGAAACCACTCAAGGCTGTGGGACATAACAGGCCATATCACCTGGGCTTGATCCCCTGCCCCATCCTCAGAGAAGGACACAGGAGCCTGGAGCGGAGTCCTGACTTTCAGCCTAGGGGTCCAAGGCCTGTGCCTTTGAGCCAAAAAAGCAGACACGTTTCTCTGCTCGCCTGCCCCATTTGATGCAGTGAGACCCAGGCGACTTAGCCACCTTGGAGAGAATAAATTAAGTGACATTTCTGGGGAATGTAGAAAATACTACTGAAGGCCAAGTGAATCAATGCTGAACGCAGAACAAAACAGTTCCCACCACTGGGATCAGACTGTTCAGGTTGGTGGCAGGGAGAGAGAATTATGTGAGCCGGGGGCCAGCTCCTGAGGGAGCCGAGATTGATTCTGTATGATTGATGGCTCGGAGACAGAATGCCAAGTCATCAATTGCCTCGGCTCACGCCACGGACGGCATCAAGATCACTTTTCCCTGGTGCCCAGCCTGAAAGATTTCTCTTCTGTTTGTTTGTTTGGCCTGGGGCAGTCGCCTGCCAGGCTCAGCTGTGTAACTTTACCAAGGCCTTCTGAGAAAAGACAGGTGACAACTTCTGGCAGGAGGGCATTGAACTTGAAGGAGAAGCAGCAGAATTAGGAATGGGGGTGGAGCTGCATGTGTGTGTATGACACGGAGAAAGAAAGAAGTGATAACAGTTCCACCCTAGGAATCCTGACTTCCATCTAGTGCCACATATGCCAGTGGGCAATATTTGGCCAACTAAGGTATTTTCTCTGTGATTGCATTTCTGCATATAATGAATCAGAATAACCAAGCTATTCTTTCTATCTCACCAAGATGTTAGGGAAAGACCCTGAACCCTCTCCAAAATTTGCTCATGATGACCTAAAGCTTTAATGTTTCTTTCCTTGAGCTTTATTATGCTTTTCTGGGTAAATGTATTGATATAGTTTGCTTACACAACCTCACATCTGATTTACCCTGTTGGATGGCCCACCATGGTTCCCAGTATGGAAGTCCTACCACCCAACTAACCTAGATGCTTTCTGAATTTACACAGCTGAATTACCACAGCTTTTCCTGAATCTTTTATAAGCCTGGAGCTTTGCAGACCTCATACTCCATAAGTATGTCCCCAGACCAATTTCATACAGATATGTGTGTGTGTGTGTGTGTGTGTGTGCATGCATGCGTGTGTGTGACTGGGCTTCCCAGGTGGCTCAGATGGTAAAGAATCTGCCTGCAACGTGGGAGACCCAGGTTGGATCCCTGGGTCACAAAGATTCCCTGGAGAAGGCAATAGTTACCCACTACAATATTGCTGCCTTGAGAACTCCATGGACAAAGGAGCCTGGCAGGCTACAGTCCATGGGGTCACCAAGAGTTGGACATGACTGAGTAACTAACACTTTTGCTTTTCATATGTATATGTATGCATTCTAAGTGTCTTATGAATCCCATGAACCTATGTAACTGGTAAACTATTGTCAAGAAGGCCACACCTTGGAGGAAACTGAAGATATTAAAATTTTCCCAAAAAAACAGCAAGTGTGATTTTAAAGACAATAGGAGAGGATAAGCTATAGATTTGGGAAGGTAACATCAGGTTAAGAGAGAGTAGTGAGAAATCTTTGTCTAACTTTTTGTTTTGCTCTGTTACCTCTCACAATGTTAATAAACTTTAACTTGTGGGGTAGGATAATGTAACTAAGAAAGAATTAAAGTCCAATATAAGTTAAAGGATGATGGTAAACTCACTCACTTTTTAAAAATCCCTATGTCTCGTTATAAAATGGGTAACTCATGCACATAATAAAGAAACTAGAATAAAAGAAAAAGGTAAAAAGAAGAAATTAACAAATCCTCAATCCACTCTTCTAGAGAAGGCCATGGCAACGCACTCCAGTGCTCTTGCCTGGAAAATCCCATGGACGGAGGAGGCTGGTAGGCTGCAGTCCATGGGGTCGCTAAGAGTCAGACATGACTGAGCAACTTTCCTTTCACTTTTCACTTTCATGCATTGGAGAAGGAAATGGCAACCCACTCCAGTGTTCTTGCCTGGAGAATCCCAGGGAGGGCGGAGCCTGGTAGGTTGCCGTCTATGGGGTCGCACAGAGTCGGACGCGACTGAAGCGACTTAGCAGCAGCAGCAGCAGCAAGCCACTCTTCAGTGCTATTATTAAATGTTAATCATATTTCTTTATCATGCCATCACTGCATATGTCTATGTGTGCCTGTGTGTGTACATTTATTAACAATTAGGATTTTAATATTTAGTCACCTTAAACAAATTCAGGTCTCTGGGTTCAGGTTGAAACTCTATCCCAGGGTGGAAAAAGCAATTGGAATCTCTTTTTATAAGAAAGTGATCATAGAAATCCTATGCAAGTTAACTAGAAAAATATAAAAACAATCTCATTTTCTTCTTAGAGAAATTATATCTTAATTTTTAAGTGATTTAATGAAACAACTCATGATATTCTTTAAGATAAGATAGAGAAATATGGGATGACATACAGCCCAGGGATGCAAGAAGTGAATTCACAGCTGTATGTATTGACCACACCTGCAGATTATTGGATCATAAAGACTTCCTGACCCAGTCCTTCATTTGGGTAAAGAAAATGGGTCAAATAGTCACTCATCTGTTTATAATTCCAGCAGTTACTTATTAAGGGCCTGTCCTGGGCCAGACTCTGCTATAAGGTCCCAGGGTATAGCAACCAGATCAAATTCATATAAAGTAATTTCTTCAGGCATCTGCCTAAGATGAATCCATGCAGTGAGTAGGTTGGCACCCTACATTGAAGACACTGTCTGATATTAACAATACTAAGATTGAGAGGAGAAAATGTTGAGAAATGTGTATTAGTCAGGGTTCTCCAGAGGGGAAAAAAATAGGAGATGTTAATAATTTATCATAAGATGTTGGGTCATATCCCACAGCCTGCCATCTCCAATCTGGAGAAACCAGTGATGTGGTATGAAGGCCTGAGAGCCAGTGGTTGAGATTCCAGTCTGAGTCAGACCAGGGACAAAAGGGTCCCAGTTGCGGCCGCTGGGTCTGGTCCATTGGCAGGCAAGCTGGCCCCTGAGTACCCCGAGTGGTCAGGATGTCAGTCTCAGCAAAGAAGAGTCCCCACCAGAGTCGCCATTTGTTGCAGGAAGGGGGACCCCTTCTAGGGTCCGAAACTGGGTTCTTGTCTAACACTCAGAAATGAATTGTTCGGAAAAAAAAAAAAAAAAATGAATTGTCCGAGGGGACACATGTGCTGACAAAGCAAGAGATTTTATTGGGAAAGGGCACCCGGGTGGAGAGCAGTAGGATAAGGAAACACGGACAACTGGCCAGAGTGCCCTGACCAGTTAGGAAGGAGCAAATTTATTGACCTCTCTTCCCTTCCCTCTCTCTTTCCTCTCCTTAACCCTTCCTATCCTTCCCTCTTTTTCTAGTCCCCTAGTCCTGGACACAGGAATCTGGTCGAAGGGCCCTCAGCCTGAGCTGAGGATTGGAGACTGATCACCTCCTCTTGGCAGAGAACTCGAATTCTGGTTCTGGTCTGGTCTGATTTCTGGTAGGGCCGAGTTCCAGTCCTCCCTTCTCTGGAGGCCCAGGGAAAAGTCCCATAATGCCTGGGTATCTGTAGGTGGCAGGAGACATCTGTAAGTCTACCCCTTTCGCTCCCCCTCTCCCGCCTCCTCCCCCTTCTTCTTTCAACCTGGCTTCCTTTCCTCCCTTGAAATCTATGATGTTAGTACTTGGATCTGAAGTTCTGTGTCTCTACAGGAGGTTTTCTGGGAGACTATATTCTTGTATTTAAGGGCTTCCCTAGTGGTGCAGAGGTGAAAGCCTCTGCCTGCAATGTGGGAGACCTGGGTTCGATCCCTGGGTCGGAAAGATCCCCTAGAGAAGGAAATGGCAACCCACTCCAGTATTCTTGCATGGAGAATCCCATGGACAGAGGAGCTTGGTGGGCTACAGTCCACGGGTTGCAAAGAGTCGGACACGACTGAGTAACTTCACATTCACTGAGTCAGAAGGCCTGACAATCAGGAAGGTCAAGGACAAGAGGAAGAGGGATGCCTGAGCTGAAGCATTCAGATAGAGGTCATTAAACCTTCCTCTGCCTGTTGGTTCTTTTCAGGCTTTCAGTGGGTTGGACGATGCACACCTACATTAGAGATGGTCACTAATTCAGATCTTAATCTCTTCCAGAAAGGCTATCCCAATGCACCCAACGTAATATTTAACCAAATAACTAGGTGCGTGATGGCCTAGTCAAGTTAATCATCACAGCTTCCATCTAAATTTTAAAAATCAACCCCTTGGGAACATGATTAAAGAAAACTAATTTAAGAGCCATTCACATAAAGAAAGACTGAGACATTTATCTTGAGTGCAAGCTTAACAACAGTTGGAGGCAGCTGCTAGAGAAAGGCTAATGGCGTCCTGGTCAAGAAAAGTGTAACTGCCACGTCAGCCTCGACAGAGGAAAAGCCCGGTGTTCCTTCTGCTCTGGGTTATTATGCTGAGTTCTGGGCCTGGAATTTAAGAAGAGACTCTGACAGCCCAAAATAAGTAAATTCAGATTCAGGGCCAGGGAGGTTAGGTTTAGAAGCCTGGTTAGGAGAGAAAATAGAAGAAAACTGGAAGGTTTAACTAGAGTAGAAAAGCCACATGAGATGGAAGAGCAGAGCCAAGGGGGCCGTGATGGATGCTTCCCTCTAAGCCCTGGGTAGACTGTTTAGGGAGAAGTAGTGGATTAAGCCTGCATTGTTCCCAGAATAAAGGGTGAAAATTACTGGAACACTGAAAGTTTTAAGTCAATATAGAGAAAAACTTTCCATTTAGCCAGAACGCTCCCTAAAAGGACTTGGCTTGATTGTGAGATGGCGAATTCTGTTCCGCAAGAGTATTTGCAAAACCAGGGTCACAATGTATCAGGAGTGTTCAGTGCTGGTCAGAGGTTGGAGAACGTACTCCAAGGGGCCTTCCTGTTAGAGAGTTCAAGAGTCTCTGCTGAAATCTGGCTCTAGAGAAGGGATCGGTAAACTGGGGAGCTGACCCTTTTTGGCGTCTTCCTTTCAGTTCTCTCTCACACCCATAATATCCTACTAGCTTAAAAAAAAGTGTTAGTCACTCAGTCATGTCTGACTCTTTGTGGACCCGTAGACTGTGGCCCACCGCGCTCCTCTGTTTGTGGAATCACACAGGCAGGAGTACTGCATTGGGTAGCCGTTCCCTTCTCCAGGGCATCTTCCCAATGCAGGGATCGAACCCAGGCCTCCTACATTGCAGGCAGACTTTCTACCATCTGAATCACCAAGGAAGACCACAAAGCTTTGCAGAAAACCCTGTTCTCAGTTATCCAGGAACTGGGAAAGAGCTCCTGTGAGCTTCGTTCTCTAGGGACTCACCCACAGGGCTATTAACACATTCAATGAGATTGAAATCTAAGTTTATAAGCTCAACTCCCACCAGTGGCATGTTGATCATCAGACATTGGTGGGCAGGGTAAAACATTTTCTAGGGAAGTGTGGACTTCTGAAAACCCTCACATCAGGCTACCTGGGCTGTACTTGTGCTTAAGCTGGCCCTGGTGAGAATTCAACTTGTGTTATCAAATCACTTCCTACAGTCACATCTCCACATCTTCCAGAAGACTTACCAGGGGCAGCTCTGAACACTGAGACTACCTCCCTTTACCACAGCCCCCGCAAATTCAGCGGTAAAGTGATGAACTGATGAATTCAGCTGAGGAAGGAAAAATCTGTTTCAGAGTAGTGGTGCATCAAAATACATTAGAGAAATTCAGTTTGGAGAACTAAAGCCATGGGATGTTACAATGGAAGGAGAGATGAACAAAATCCTTTCCTCAAATGTAATCTTATTAGGAAGCATAACTTTATCAAGCAGATAAAAGCACATGTGCTCTGCCCAAAGCAGAGCTTAGGGGTGAAAGAGGCTTCATGCAGTTCACCCTCTGCAACTCCTCCCATCCCTCAGGGGCCCCAAAAAAGCCTCTGCAGAACCTGGTTTGAAAACCACTTGAGTCACTTCACGTATGGGAAACCTGAGGCAAAACACCCAGAAAAGTGAATCCCCCAAATAAACAGCTAATTACTATGTAAAGAGTTTATTCTGGCTACCACAGTGGTCATGTTCTATGCATGATTATGTGCCTAAATAAAGAAAATAGGAAAGACATATGTGCAACCAGAAATGATGAGGCATGTTTAAAAATATGCTTGTCATTCATTAGATCTGGGATTAGTTACATTTATTTCCCCAAAAGAATATGCATGGTGGTGAAAACAGGGGGTTGAATGGGTGGGGGAGAGATGAGAGAAAATTCTGCCTTGGCAACACAAAAGTATATTTCTTACAAATTTGCTTCCAGGCATGAATTTGGCTTTTTTTCCCATGGAATGTCAGCATCTTTAGTCTCAAGAACAGCTTTCTCAGCAAAATAATAGTTCTTGGTCCATGGAAGTTGACCTTTGTTCTTGCAAAACAGAAGTTTGAATCTCAATGAAAAATGGAAGGTCTGTCCCTTCTTCCCCCTCTTTCCTGGGATTCAAGAATCTGGCTTTGTAAGACAGGGGCTGCATCCAGAGAGACACTGAAGGAAAGCAGGGGAAGATCTCCCTGTAAAGTCAAATAGTTCAGCACAGTAGAGGTCTCCTTTTTTTAAAGAAATAAGAAATTATTTATATTATAAAGGAACTATGACTATATTTATATTTTTTCATTTTTCATTGAATATAGTTGATTTACAATGTGTTAATTTCTGTTGTACAGCAAAGTGAGTCAAATATATATATACATATATATATATATATATATATATACATTCTTTCTTATATTCTTTTTCATTGTGGTTCCTCACAGAATATTGAATATAGTTCCCAGTGCTCTACAGTAGGTCCTTGTTGTTTATCCACTCTCTAAATAATAGTTTGCACCTGCTAATCCCACTTCACCCCCACCTCCTACCACCTTGGCAACCACAAATATGATCTCTATGTCTGTGAGTCTGTTAGAGTTTTGTAAATAGGTTTCTTTGAGTCATATTTTAGGTTATATGTATAAGTGATATATGGTATTTGTCTTTTTCTCCCAGATTTACTTCACTCGATATGATAATCTGTAAGACCCTCCATGTTGCTTCAAATGGCATTATTTCATTCTTTATTATGGTTGAGTAGTATTGCACTGAATGCATGTACCACAGTGGATATCCACTTTTATGTTTTCTGTGACCTACAGAGGCCAGTTACCAGATGGGACCCAGGGGACAGGTGAGCTAACCTCCTCCCTTTGGACTTTACATAGTTAGCACTTAATGAAAGCTGCATAAATAATTGAAAAGTAATTGAAGTCAAGGGTATGATACAATCTCCACCATACTTCCTCATTCTCATTCTTGTCTTCTCTCCTCTTTCTCCTCCAGTTTGTGAACTTGAGCAGATTACTTATCTGCTCTGGGCCTTAATCTCTCCATTGGCAAATGGGAACACACATCCTTTCATCACAGGCTCTTTGCAAAGTCAGATACAATGATGCAGAAGGGCAGCAAGAATGATCACTGCAAGTTAATGTCTTTCTTTGCCTTCCTGCTTCAGCTTTTCTCCTTTTTCTTTCCACAGTCTTTTTCAGTACAGGTACACAGAAAAGGTCTAAACGTGTCTCGTTAACTGAATGAATACCTGTATACACAGAGTTCCTTGCCAAAAGTGGTGGTATGCTCCCACATCTAGCTTTATCTTCCCAGGGGTGTATGTTTAAGAGAACACTAAGCTGCCAAGCCTTAGAAGCTGGTGCTAAGGGTTAGGAGAAGAGACTTACAAACTAGAGATGTCTTAATAATGTTGGAATCTGATGACCATTGCTGCAGGTAAGGAGCTGGATCCCACAGAGCTGTGTACTCAAATCAAAAGAGTTTAGGATAATGGCCCGTCAAACCCTCTGGGTGAGGAGAGTGAAAAAGCTAGCTTAAAATTCAACATTCAAAAAACTAAGATCATGGCATCCAGTCCCATCACATCATGGCAAATTGATGGGGAAAAAGTGAAAACAGAGACAGATTTTATTTTCTTGGGTTCCAAAATCACTACAGATGGTGACTGCAGCCATGAAAATTCTTCCAAGCCATGCTTGCTCCTTGGAAGAAAAGCTATGACAAACCTAGACAACATGCTAGAAAGCAGAGACATCACTTTGTCAACAAAGGTCCATACAGTCAAAGGTACAGTTTTTCCAGTAGTCGTGTAGGTGTGACAGTTGGACCATAAAGAAGGCTGAGCACTAAAGAATTGATGTTTTTTGAACTGTGGTGCTGGAGAAGACTCTTGAGAGTCCCTTGGACTGCAAGGAGATCCAACCAGTCGATCCTAAAGGTAATCAACCCTCAATATTCATTGGAAGGACTGGTGCTGAAGCTTAAGTTCCAATAGTTGGTCACTTGATATAAAGAGCCAACTCTTTGGAAAAGACCCTGATGCTGGGAAAGACTGAGGGCAAGAGGCAAAGGGGGTGACAGAGGATGAGATGATTGGATGGCATTAGCAACTCAATGGATGAGTTAGAGCAAACTGGGAGATAGTGAAGGTCGGGGAAACCTGGGGTGCTGCAGTTCATAGGGTCTCAAGAGTCTGACATGACTTAGCAACTGAAAAACAACAAACAAAATGATGGCTTGCCAAAACCAGTTATAAATGCACAGGTTCCAGAGGAAAGAGTGAAATTGGAGCCCTGAATATTCTCTAAGAACCAAGAAGACACATGCAGCCTAAAAGATGAAAATCCCAGGGTAAGCACCTGTGGCCTGTGGCCACCCTTCAGATCTGCCCAGCCTCCTTCTGGAATAGACTGTAGCCTTCTGCTACTAGGTAGGGCATCTTCAACCAAGCTCAACCAAGCAGAGCTCGTAACCAGCTTTATTACATCAATCCAAGACTTGTTATTTTCAAAACATCTTTACTGTGAGCCCAGCAGGGTTTTAAATGCTTTGCCTAGATCATCCCAATAACCCTGTGAGTTATATAAGATTATTATAATATAATGAAAGAAAGAAAGTGAAGTCGCTCAGTCGTGTCCAATTCTTTGCAACCCTGTGGACTGTAGCCCACCAGGCTCCTCTGTCTATGGGATTCTCCAGGCAAGTATACTGGAGTGGGTTGCCATTTCCTTCTCCAGGGGATCTTCCCAACCCAGGGATCGAACCCAGGTCTCCCGCATTGCAGGCAGACGCTTTAACCTCTGAGCCACCAGGGAAGCCCTTTATAATATAATACTACTATATTATTATTCCCCTTTATTATTCCCTTGTAAAGGAAATTAAAGCAAAGAGAAATTAGGTAAACCTACAAATGATCTTACAGCCAGTATATGGCATATACACTAAGACAGGCTGATCAGAGACCTTTCCTGGGATTTTTCCAGATTTGTTCAAGGAAGGGAAGACGCAGGGGCTGCACTGTACAATGTGAGGGTGCCGTTTGGGTCCGCTCGTGTCTTTCTCTTCGTTTTCCAGAGTGAGGCTGTCAGGATGTAAGTCAGAAGCTGCCTGTAGCCATAATTCTTAGCATAGAAGCTTGGCTATCACCCAAACATCAGAAAGGAGATGGAAGGCTCTGATGAGGTCTGACCCCAGGTCCAGTCATCCCCAAGGCCAGCTCTGTTCCGGGTCTGCCTTTCCCTGTGGTTTGATGCTGTGATCCAAAAGAAGCAGCCTCCTTCTCCATAAACACATTTTATTTTTGAAGTAAGCTGGTTTGAGGGTTTGGGTTTTTTCTTTATTATTTACTTTGTCATTTGCAGCCAAAGTCTTGTTGGAGGCGGTAACTCCGACAGCTTCCTGTCTCTCACTCAGCTGCCTTTAATGTCCTCGGCTGGTGACACACAGTGATGGTCTATACAACCTGGCACCTGAAAGTACCAGGGGGTGGGGAGGATGGAGGTCAACAAAAGATGCTGTGGAGGGAACCACAGAGGACAGAGGCTCTGGTTACCAGTGAGCGAGGAGGGGACCAAAGGAGAGCCTTTCTTCTGGATGGCCCCATACAATGTGATAGATCCCTCTCCCACACCCATACATGCCCACCCCAGGCCAGCTGTGGTCTTCACAGCACCCTAGAGAATCACACATACTGCCACTGATGTGTTCATACCTGGAATACCCTCAGATAGTCTTTGGTCAAAGACCTACTATTAGCCCTTTAATGTTTTTAATTTTTCTAACACCAAAAACATTTTGTATTGGGGTATAACCGATTAACAATGTTGTGATAGCTTCAGGTGAACTGTGAAGGGGCTCAGCCATACATAAACTTGTATCCATTCTCCCTCAAACGCCCCTCCCATCCTGGCTGGCGCTTAACACTGAGCAGAGTTCCATGTGCTATACAATAGGCTTTTGTTGGTTATCCATTTTAAATATAGCAGTAGCACTTTACATTTGTAAGGAAAGTTGCAGTCCATCTAAAAGGAGCTCTCCCAAAGCAAGAAACCCTGCACTAGGATCTGTGATAAAAGGTCATCTAGTGCCGTCTATGGGGTCAAACAGAGTCAGACACAACTGAAGTGACTTAGCAGCAGCAGCAGCAGCAGCAGTACCTGTCTGGCCACCCACAACAGGGACAGCAAATTCACTCATTCGTGAGAAAGCACTAACAAGGCTAAATTGTCTGGATGTTCACTTCTCTTCACTGTTTTTTTTTTCTTTTAAAATCTATATAATTTATTCACTCACCACATCTTTATCCAAATGGTGATATATTGAAGAAAAAAATTTCACTTGTATTCACACTATCCAAACCTTACAGATATTTATATTTTGATAGAACTGTGTCAGATGGTTTTTCTTCTGAGAAAATAGATGGTTGCACACACGAGTGAAGTGCCCTGTGTACCCTCCTCCAGCCCCACTCATCTGAATGTATCCTCAGATATAACCACATCGCGCTCTCTCTGGACCTTGACTTTTACGGCAAGTGCCTAGCCATAAAAACCTAGACATTATTTGCAAGTTTTTCATCTTTATGTATCACATTCTTTACACAATAGTAAGGTTTCAGATCATCCATATGTATGCAGGCCATTCGTTGTGATGGATGTGAAAGTGTATTAGGTAAACATATAATTTACAATATACAATTTATCCACTCTCATATTGATAGACATATATATTGTTTCCAATCTTTTGCTACTGAAGTCATCCTGGAAAAGATACCCTTGTAGACATCTACTTCTACATCTGAGTCTGAGTTTTTCTAAGGTATACTCAAAGTAGTAGAATTGTGACATTGTAAAGTATTTTTGACTTTAGTGCACATTGCTAAATTTGCTCTCCAAAATCCTTACCTACTTATTCTCCTATAAATAATGTATAAAAATCCCTGGCCTTCATATCTTCATCAAGACTTGCAATTATTAAACCTTTTGACTTGTGAAGAATTTGTTCTAAGGTGGTTTTTATTAATCACTGATGCATTTGAACTCTTGTTCATGTGGACGGGCTTTCTTAGTTTCCTTTTGTGTTAATTGACTATTAGATCATTTCCTTAGCACATTTTCCTATTAACCTGTTTAATTTTCCTTATTGGCTTTAGGACTTTATATATTCTGATTACCAACTTTTGTTGTTGATTAAAGATATCACAACCATCTTCCTATCTGTGGCTTATTTTTTTATTTAACTTTTTATTTTGTATTGGAATATAGCTGATAACAGTGTTGTAATAGTTTCAACTGGATAGTAAAGGGGCTCAGTTCAGTTCAGTTCAGTTCAGTTCAGTCACTCAGTCATGTCTGACTCTTTGCGACCCCTTGGACTGCAGCATGCCAGGTCTCGCTGTCCATCACCAACTCCCAGCATTTAGTTTTACATGTACTTGTATCCATTCTCCCCCAAACTCACCTCCCATCCAGGCTTCCACATAATACTGATCAGAGTTCTCTGTGGTAGACAGTAGGTCCTTGCTGGTAAGCCATTTTAAATACAGCAGTGTGTACTTGGCCGTCCCAAACTCTCAAACTATCCCTTGCCCCCATCCTTTCCCTTGGCAATCATAAGTTCATTGTCTAAATCCACGAGTCAGTTTCTGTTCTGTAAATAAGTTCATCTATATCATGTCTTGTTATAATCCACATACAAGAGATGTCATACAGTGTTTCTTCTTCTCTGTCTGACTTACTTCACACAATATGACAACCTCTAAGGCCATCCACATTGCTGCAAATGATATCACTTCAGTCTTGTTAATGGTTGTATAATATTCCATTCGGAGAAGGCAATGGCACCCCACTCCAGTACTCTTGCCTGGAAAATCCCATGGATGGAGGAGCCTGGTAGGCTGCAGTCCATAGAGTCGCTAAGAGTCAGACACAACTGAGTGACTTCACTCTCACTTTTCACTTTCATGCATTGGAGAAGGAAATGGCAACCCACTCCAGTGTTCTTGCCTGGAGTATCCCAGGGACGGGGGAGCCTGGTGGGCTGCCGTCTATGGGGTCGCACAGAGTTGAACACAACTGAAGTGACTTAGCAATATTCCATTGTATATATGTATTTCATCTTTTTTTTCCATGCCTCTGTCAATGGACATTTAGGTTGTTTTCATGTCTTAGCTATGGTAAAACAGGGCTACAAGGTACAATGGGGTGCATGTACCCTCTCGGGCCATGTTTTCGGGCACGTTTTTCTCTTGTTATATGCCTAGGAGTAGGATTGCAGGATCATATGTTATCTCTATTTTTAGTTTTTTAAGGAACCTCCATACTGTTCTCCATAGTGGCTGTATAAAGTTACACCACCATGTGTGACTTATTTTTGAACTTTGAATACAGTGTCTTCAGTCATTCAGATTTAATATTCAATGTTAGAAAAATGCAAGATTTTTCTTTATAACTTCTATTTGACATATCTTATTTAAGGAATTGTTACCTCCCTCTATGTCATAAAGATATACTTCTATATTCTCTTCTATAAGCACTAAACTTTGCTTTCTACATTTTCTCTGTGATCCACATGACTTTTTTTGTTTCTTCTTGGTATGGAATTGGGATCAATTTTATCTCCATATGGAAAACCAATTATACCAGTACAATTATTTACATCACTACTGCTTGATAACTTTATTTGTAATTCCTTTCTTCAACTTTTTGAACCCACATCAATCAAGATTTTATTCTCGTTATTCCTATAAAAATGCTCTTAACAAGGATGTGAGAACCTTCCTCTTTGCTAAATACAAGTACAGAAGTTTCTCAGTCCTCATCTTACTTGACCCATCTTACAACTGATCACTCCCACTTCTTTGAAGCAGTAATGGATTTCTTATGGCTTTCCTCCTACCTCACTTATTGATTTTTCTATCTTTTTCCTGGTTTCTCCTCAACTCTCTCATATGCCCCAGGGTCCAATTCCCGGGTCACTTTCCTTGTCTATTTATAATTATTCCCCTTGGTGACCTTGCAAGCCAAGTCTCATAGCTAAATGATGTCTAAATATTGGTGCATTTCTAATTTATCTCTAGTCCATATCTCTTCATTAAATTCTAATTTTACACACCCAACTACCTACATGACACCTTGACATCTTTGATACTAAAAAGGCACTTCAAAATTAAAGGTTTAAAACTGAAATCCTAAAAATGCCTGTTTCCCCAAACCTGCTTCTCTCACAATCTTCCCCAGCTCAGTAAGTGGCAACATACCCTTCTTATTACTCAAGTGAAAAATTCTGGGATCCTTTTTGTCTCCTCTCTTTCAATCACACCCCCCCAAAAAATCAGAGCATCCAGTTCATTCTGCCTCCAAAGTCCATCCAGATGATCACTACTTACCATCTTCATCATGGCAAGCTGGTCAGCATGACCTCACCTTGTACTTCAATTACATTCTCGAAACCCAACTAACTGAAACTATCTTTTTCACCCTCTCATCCCGTCAACCCAGAAGTCCGAGTGATCCTGTTAAATTGACACCACTTATCTGCTCAAAATCCAGAGCCTCCCCACCATACTCAGGTAAAAGCCAAAGTCCTTTCAGGGACCTATGGAATCTGGTCTCCTGATATCTTTTTGATCTCTTCTCCTATTACTATTCCTCTCACTTACTCCACTCCACTTCTTCCAACATCCTCACCAGGCATGTCCCTCTTTCTGGGTCTTCACCCTTGCACTTCCTTTACTCAGAAATGTTCTTTTCCCAGATATCCTCATGGCTCACCCCTTCATTTCCTTCAGGTGTTTGTTCTGAAGCCCGCTGACGGACTGGTGTCTTTCTTGGAACCCTGTCTAACATGGCAATGTCCACCTCCATATGCTCTCATCACTTTCCATCCCACTTCCCCCCTTACTTCCTCTCCATAGAATGACCTTGTGCTGTCATCTCTCCCTCTAGGACAAAAGTGCCATAAAAGGCAGGGATTTTTGTCTAATTAGCTCATCACTATATCTCCAGGGCCCAGAGCATAGCTGGGACACGAGTGCTCTCCACACTTCACCTTGTCAATTTGGCTTCAGGTGAGATGTTCAAATATGTACATTATTTCTCCCCATAGTTGAAGACCTCATGACCTTTACATAATTGTCATTCTAGGGAAAAAAGTGTATGTTTATTCAACAAACATGCACGAAGTATCTACTAAGTGTCAGATGCTTGGAACACATGGTCAGCAAGTTACACAAGGCCTCTACCCTCATGGTTATCAAATTCCTCCTTCCAACACAAGAAAATTAATAGTTCAGAGATAGATTACTGTTGAATGGGTAAGAAAATATTTTTTAAGAAATACTATATAACAGATCATATTATGGTCATCAATATTAATCAACAAATTAATTTGATTAATTAACAAACTGAAGTATGTTTAAAATATGGCTCATATGTGGGCAGAATACTGTCTTAAATGCTTTAAAGTGTTAAGGTATCAGCCCCTTGCCTTGTAAGGAACTCCACAGCAGTTGTAAAACCAATTACACATCTTGTGTGTGTGTTCAGCTGCTCAGTTGCTCCTCTGTCCATTGGATAATCCCAGCAAGAATACCAGAGTGGGTTGCCATGCCCTTCTCCAAGGGATCTTCCCCACGCAGGGATCAAACCAGCATCCCCTGCACTGGCAGGCAGATTCTTTACCACTGGGCCATCTGGGAAGCCCCAACCACACATCATATAAAGTGACAAATCAGGGAGTATGTACTGGCATCTATCCTGTGTGTATGGAGCATCCATCTGGGGACTGGAAGGAGGAATGAGTCAGTTTAGCCCTAGTACACGGTGCCTCCTTTAACCCTCACTGCTGGTTTAAAAGGAAGGAATCTCCAGGCTCCTTTCACCATGAGGAGCCAAACATCAGAAAGCAGTCCCCCTACCTTTAGTAATCAGGTGAGGAATAAAATAGGTGAAAGTTAGATTCCAAGCCCTGCCACAGATTTTCATCTTTTCTATTCAGAGCTCGTCTGTTACTGTGTTTCAGCCCAGTAAATTGGCACAAGTCTAAAGTCTGGAAATTTGTCTTTCTGCTCTTCTCCTCTCGACCACCCCGACCAATCACTCATCATCTTCCTTCTCCTTCCCTATCGATCAGTATCTATTCACTAAAGTCCTTCATCCATTCTCCTGAAGCCCAATAGCAGCTGCAAAATCCAGAATATCCTCAGAGCAGATGCTTTTGACATCCTTCAGAACTTTAAGCTAGGGCCAAAAGTTTTAATGATGCCATTTTACTTGCTTTCCTTCGTCTGTATGAGAAGTGTTGATGCATTTGAACTCTCCCCGTGATTCCTAGAAACACTGCCTGGGGAAATCTGGCGCTGAGAGGAACTCCAAGGAACCTGTAAAAGTGTCCTCCGGCCTCAGCTGGGAGCAGTGGAGGCTGCAAGGAGCCAATACCTGGATCTTCTCCCCACAGTTCGCAAGCACAGCTGCCCCCATGACATGAGGTGCAGGTGTCACCGGCCCTAGAGGGACCATGCTCACTCTAGCACACACGTTTCCTGTGCAGGGCCCTTCAGTGAGTATTGTGAGAAGGTACAGGTGGTTTCTGCAGGGCGCTGACACACAGTAGGCACTCAGTAGATGACAGCGGTGGTTAATGGTTCTCCCTTTCCTAACTAAAGGTTTTAGGTCCAGAAGTCCTCAAAACTGTTTAATAAAGTCAAGAAACCCTTTGAATAAAAATGGTGATGGAGTATATTGCCTAATTAACTGTGTTGGTAATTAAATTGCAACAGAAATGGCCTGTATGCACTTAACTAGGCATTTATTATAGCTTAGTAAGGTAACAACTGTATGATAAATGCATACCACTTGATTCCAAGGAAGAGATTCTCTGAGCATTAACAAATGCCAGTGAGGGGAAAAACTGTTGCAAAGTTTTTGGACTTTCTCCCCTTTACTCCCTCGCACAGTTCGTTACTGTTTTTCCCATTGAAACTATTGAATTGATTAGACAAGCATGATGAAATAATGAGGTTGGTCCCTTTTGCCACAGTTTACTTCCACTGCTGGTTTTATGATTAAGCCTGGTGGAGTCAAGTGCCATGGGGAATGGTCACTTAGAACCCTGGGAGGCCAACTGGCTCATATCCTCAGGACAAACCCAAAAACCAAGAGGCTGCTTGCCCATGGTCACAGAGGCAAGAGCCTCAGGACAAGAACCTGGCCTTTATGACTTCTTTTTGTGTGTTCCTTCTTCCACACAGCAGGGATATGTGTATCTGAAAGTCAGTCTTCTCTTATTCCTTGGACGAGCTTTTTTACCTGCTCATTGACAGGGAAAGCCCTTTTCTCTTTCAAAACAGAAAGGCATTGTGTCTGAGACAGGAAGCTAAGGAGCTGGAATTCATACTAAAATAGAAATGACTGATAAACAATCTTGTTCCTACAGTAAGTTTTAACAGATAGTAGGAGAAACTGACAGCAGTAGGGTCAGTGATAACTTCATAGGATCTGATTACAAAATCCAAATATACATGCTCCTTCCCTGTTCCACAGAGAAATCAGATGGTAGCTTAAAATAAGCCCTTGTACTGGTAATAATAACACAATGGACATCAGCAAATACTATAAATTGGGGATTTGCTTTTCAAAAAAACTGGTTTAACAGGAAACTACTAATTGAGGCTCTATGGATCTAAAGTGAGTGGGTAACAAGGAGCAAAGTGGGGTGTCGAGGCTGACTGTGGCTGAGTTTGACTTAGGGCAACAGGTCCCATTTTCCTACTGGGAAACAAGCATTGTTTGTGGGCACAGCTTTTAACTCCAGAATCTTTCTGATTCAAATCCACCTGCACAAACATTTTTTTTTTAATTAAAGAACTGAACACAAAAAGGAGCCTAATGGGGCTACAGGAGAAGACAGTTCAGAATACATTTTTGCTTGATTACTGCTGATTAGTTGTCCCCAAAAATATATAACTGAGAGACTCTTTATTGGTTGGGTATGAAATGTGGTGTTTGCCAGAAAGCATTGTAGATTTTTTAAGCTTTGTAGAACTGAGGTATACAACTCCAAAAATTGCTGCTCTCATAATCACCTGTCACATAATTAAAGCCCAATAATTGCCTTATGAGATCAAAGGAAATCCTTTCTGAATGCATGCAATAGACGAAAAGGGCCCAAAGTTAATTTTTCATTTGAATCAAGCCATTTGGTTCTTTGTCATATGAAAAGGCTAAAGGATAATAATAATGGTATTATCCCAATCATGTGAGTCAGCATTGCAAGATAGGAATTCAAAATTAAAAGAATGTTGTATCAAGTGAGGAATCATATGTTTAAATCAATGACTTACCTGCTTTATGACTAACAGACATTAAAGCCAAGGAGATTTAGACAGTGACTAGCACCGTTTTCCCTTCATATTATTTTTGGGCTGTTTGAAGTTGAGGCTCTGGGAGATTGAAGCAACCTGTCTGACTCCTTGAGACTTCCCTGGTAGCTTAGTGGTAAAGAATCAGCCTGCTAATGCAGGAAACGTGGGTTCAATCTCCGTGTGGGGAAGATCCCCTGGAAAAGGAAATGGCTACCCACTCCAGTATTCTTGCCTGGGAAATCCCCATGGACAGAGGAGAACAGAGGTCCACGGGGTTGCAAAGAGTCCAACACGACTGAGCAATTAAACTACAACAATGAGGTTTACTCCTTGTGACAGCAGAGAACACAGGCTCTTCCCACGTCGGGCCCAGGAGCTGATGCCCCATCTATCTTCAGGACCCAGACCAGAACTCTGGAGCTCTGTGGAATGCAGGGCGAGTTCAAACTCCCCAGGTGACTTGAACGTGTAGCCAAGATGGGAACCACCCCTCCTGGCTCCTGTCAATGTCACTATGATCTGCTCCCTCTTCAAAGATGACGGTCTCTCATGGTTATTATCAGCAGCACAGGCGGCCCTTCCCTTTTCCCCTGTGATATGGATCTACTAAAAGTAATGTTCTTCAATGTTATATCATATTATTACCTCATTAAAAGCTCGAAATCATTATGCCAGGCAGCTGTAATTATTAATCCCATTTGATAATAAGGATAGTTCAAAAGCACCTGCCCAAACTAGGATAGTTCAGTTCAGTTCAGTCACTCAGTCGTGTCTGACTCTTTCAGACCCCATGGAGTGTAGCACTCCAGGCTTCCCTGTCTATCACCAGCTCCTGAAGCTTACTTAAACTCATGTCCATCAAGTTGGTGATGCCATCCAACCATCTAATCCTCTGTCATCCCTTCTCTTCCTGCCTTCAACCTTTCCAGCATCAGAGTCTTTTCCAATGAGTCAGTTCTTCACATCAGGTGACCAAAGTATTGGAATTTCAGCTTTAGCATCAGTCCTTCCAATGAATATGCAGGGCAGCTTTCCTTCAAGATTGACTGGTTGGATTGCTGTGCAGTCCAAGGGACTCTCAAGAGTCTTCTCCAACACCATAGTTCAAAAGCATCAATTCTTTGTTGCTCAGCTTTCTTTATAGTCCAACTCTCCCATCCATACATCAGTTCAGTTCAGTTGCTCAGTTGTGTCTGACTCTTTGCGATCCCGGGGACTGCAGCACGCCAGGCTTCCCTATCCATCACCAACTCCCGGAGTTTACTCAAACTCATGTCCATTGAGTCGGTGATGCCATCCAGCCAGCTCATCCTCTGTCTTCCCCTTCTCCTCTCACCTTCAATCTTTTCCAGCCTCAGGGTCATTTCAAATGAGTCAGTTCTTCTCATCAGGTGGCCAGATTATTGGAGTTTCAGCTTCAGCATCAGTCCTTCCAATGAATATTCAGGACTGATTTCCTTTAGGGTGGACTGGTTTGATCTCCTTGCAGTCCAAGGGATTCTCAAGAGTCTTCTCCAACACCACAGTTCAAAAGCATCAATTCTTCAGCACTCAGCTTTCTTTATAGTCCAACTCTCACATCCATACATGACTAGTGGAAAAACCATAGCTTTGACTAGACTGACTTTTGTTGGCAAAGTAATATATATGCTTTTTAATATGCTGTCTAGGTTGGTTATCGGAGAAGGCAATGGCACCCCACTCCAGTCCTCCTGCCTAGAAAATCCCATGGACAGAGGAGCCTGGTAGGCTGCAGTCCATGGGGTCGCTAAGAGTCGGGCATGACTGAGTGACTTTACTTCCCCTTTTCACTTTCATGCATTGGAGAAGGAAATGGCAACCCACTCCAGTATTCTTGCCTGGAGAATCCCAGGGACAGAGGGCCCTAGTGGGCTGCTGTCTATGGGGTCACACAGAGTCGGACACAACTGAAGCGACTTAGCAGCAGTAGCAGCAGGTTGGTTATAGCTTTTTTTCCAAGGAGCAAGCATCTTTTAATTTCATGGCTACAGTCACCATCTGCAGTGATTTTAGAGCCCCCCAAAATAAGCTCTCTCAATGTTTCCATTGTTTCCCAATCTATTTGCCACAAAGTGGTGGGACCAGATGCCATGATCTTTGTTTCCTGAATGTTGAGTTTTAAGCCAACTCTTTCACTCTCCTCTTTCACTTTCATCAAGAGGCTCTTTAGTTCTTCTTCGCTTTCTGCCCTCAGATATCTGCATATCTGAGGTTATTGATATTTCTTCCAGCAATCTTGATCTCAGCTTGTGCTTCATCCAGCCTGCCATTTCACATGATGTACTCTGCATACAAGTTAAATAAGTAGGGTGACAATATACAGCCTTGACATATTCCTTTCCTGATTTGGAACCAGTCTGTTGCTCCATGTCCAGTTCTAACTGTTGCTTCTTGACTTGCATACAGATTTTTCAGAAGGCAGGTAAGGTGGTCTGGTATTCCCATCTCTAAGAATTTTTTTAAAGTTTATTGTGATCCAGACAGAAAAAGGCTTTAGCATAGTCAATAAAGCAGAAGTAGATGTTTTTCTGGAACTCTCTTGCTTTTTTGATGATCCAGCAGATGTTGGCATTTTGATCTCTGGTTCCTCTGCCTTTTCTAAAACCAGCTTGAACATCTGGAAGTTCATGGTTCACATACTGTTGAAGCCTGGCTTGGAGAACTTTGAGCATTACTTTGCTAGCTTGTGAGATGAGTGAAATTGTACAATAGTTTAAACATTCTTTAAAACTGACCTTTTCCAGTCTTGTGGCCATTGCTGAATTTTCCAAATTTGCTGGCATGTTGAGTGCAGCACTTTAATGACATCATCTTTTAGGATTTGAAATAGCTCAACTGGAATTCCATCACCTCCACTAGCTTTGTTCGTAGTGATGCTTCCTAAGGCCCACTTGACTTCGCACTCCAGGATGTCTGGCTCTAGGTGAGTAATCAACCATCATGGTTATCTGGGTCATGAAGATCTGTTTTGTATCATTCTTCTGTGTATTCTTGCCACCTCTTCTTAATATCTTCTGCTTCTGTTAGCTCCATGCCATTTCTGTCCTTTATTGTGCTCATCTTTGCATGAAATGTTCCTTTTGTATCTCTAATTTTCTTGAAGAGATCTCTAGTCATTCCCATTCTATTGTTTTCCTCTATTTCTTTGCATTGATAGGATAATACCTGCCCAAATAATGATAGGTCCAGACTCTACTCAAGTATGATTTGAGACTCAGAGCACCTCAACCTAAGGCAGATTCTTTACCATCTGAGCCATGAGGCCAGATTCTTTCCCAACAGAGCCACTTACAAAAATGCTGATGCCTAAACCTTACTCCACAAGATTTTGACTTAATGGATGGAAAACAATTCCAAAGGAGATTCTAATAGGCAACCAGTGTTGAGAACTATCACATCAGATATGTTTAAAATTCATGATCATCCCAACAAGCACAGGAAAAGATTTTTAACATCAGTAATCAATAAGGAAGTACAAATCAAAACTACAGTGAAATATCATTTGATCCCATTAGGATGACAAGTATCAAAAGAACAGAAAATGCTGGCTATGATGTAGAGATATTTGGAAGATTTATGCTTTGCTGGTGAGGATGTGAAATGGTGCAGCCACTGTAGAAAGCAGTATGGCAGTTCCTCACAAAATAAACATTGAGTCATCCGGTAATTCCACTCCTGGATACATATCAAAAAGAACTGAAAAGTCAGGACATGTGCCCTGTTGCTTGAAATCTATGATAACTCCTGCCATAATACCTTGACTAATGAGATGTTAGGCATTTTTTTTTTTCTCCTGTGACTTTCCAGGATCTCAGAATCAAGGAAGTCATCTAAGTCAGCCATTTGGGGTGTTGGTATGAATAGGGTTTTTTTTTTTTCTTTTAAAAATCAGGATGTCAAATCTTTATGAGATGTTCTCAGGACTCCTTGGTGGCAGAAATGCAAAGCCAGTGGATCTCTGCTCCTCCTGGGAGGGAATTCTGTCTGAGGTCACTGTACTGCCCTCCATGTTCAGAAGCATATCCAGTTATTCCGAGGAGCCCAATCTGTGCCTTTAACCAGAACAGAAGTTAAACACACAAACCCGAGGAAATTGCATTCTTAAAGGCTTTTCTTCCCAAAGCAAGGAGTGTATGAGGGTGAATAACCTCGAACTCCCAAGACAGTGTTCTAGATGTCTGCTTCTTCATAATTCAGAGGACTTTCAGCCTAGAAAAATCTTCATGCCGCAAAGAGGAGAACAAGCCTCACTGAATTCCTCTAGAATTTCTCTCCAGAGATGCTTTTAAAAATTGCACCAAAATCCCCAGATTCAGCTGAGTGGAATTGGATACATGGAGGCACGCACTTTCTCCATGCGCAGGGGGAAGGGGCAGCTTTGAACAAGCCCATCACTGCTCGGGGCCTCCGTTTCCCCCAAACAGAAGAAGGTAACAAAGTCCCACACTCGCATCCCAGAAGACAAGAGGTCAGCATGTCATTAAATGTACCTTACCAAGGTCCTTATAAAAAAGGCCTAACAAACTCTACAAACACAATGTGTTTTCACACTCACACTGCTCCTAGTACCCATAATGCAGGCCCCAGTCTCTCCTGGGGGTGCAGAACTGAGGGGTGGCTTGTGCCATTCAGCAACAATTTACACCGTGGATAAATACACCCACCTTGACATTTTCAGAGCCTGGCCGAGAAGAAAAAGTCCTTTTTTCCCCTGAAGCATTAAGAGAAAATGTGCGTGATTATCATCTGCCTGGGGAGAAAAAAAACAGATGGTTAAAGAAAGAGGGAGGAGAAAAGGGAATACAGCTGAACTGACAACGAGAAACTCACCATTTTATTCTGCACAATTGAACTTCATTAATCATAGAAAATCAGAGATGGAAGAGACCTATTGGGTCACCCCATCTATCCCTCTGAAAGCATTAAAAGCTTTCAAATGAGACAGAAATCGGAGGTCCTGATTGCTGATGGTCATTAAAGATGTTTTTTGTGAAGAAAAATGTTAACCTTCGTGTCCCTGACAAATTACACTCTGGGTGGTGACAGGCTGCCTTTGCCAGGGCGCCCCGGCTCCAGGGTTGGAGGTCATCACCCCTTAGCATGAGTGCTGCTAAATGGCTTCATCAGGGGCCCCTGTTAGATCGCCACTCGCTGGCTGAGAAGGCCCGCTTCCCTGCTCCTGCTCTGCAATCCCTACAGGAGAGGAGGAGCTCAGCTTTCCTTCCCAGGCGCCACGTTTCACAGGGAGTCGCTCTGCCTTCGCTAGCTCACCATGCTCCCCCCACCAAGCCTTCATGGCCTTAGGTTCAGGGCTCACAGGGCATCCCCGACCTGGGATGAGCACCTACCATTTCAGGATGTGCCGGACCTTGTGTCCCTCCCCCCGAGGAGAGTCCCCACTCTTTATTTTATTGATTATTATTATTTTGACTGTGCTGGGTCTTTGTTGCAGCACTCAGGGAATTCTCATCGCAGAGCACGGGCTCTCTAGTGTTGCACGTGGGTTCAGTTACCCCACAGCATGTGGCATCTTAGTGCATTGCCTTGGAAGGCAGGTTTTTAACCTCTGGACCACCAGGGAAGTCCCCCCACTCTTTATTTTAGAGAGCTGTCCTTCTCTCATTCCAGGTGACTCTGCAAGTCAGGACCCTACTTTCCAGTTCATAGTTTCCATGACCAGGCCCGCCTACTCTCATAGTTCAACAAGCTGACTGCACTTACTGACCAGGAATGAGCAGAGGACCCAAACTACTCCAGTATGGGCTATTCTCTGGAACTGTATATTTCAACTCTAAGGAAAAGGAGCTTTCTCTTTCCTCTGATGTTGCTAATGTGGCATGACACAAACCTGAAACTGTGGTGGCCACCCCAGGGCATGGCAATAGACCATCAGATCAGAATAGGATGAGGAGAGTACTTGGGAAAGTAAAGAGAGAAAATTATGTGCATCTCCTGGACCCCTAAAGACAACCATTCCTGTTTCCCAGTTTTGGAAGCCAATAAATTAAGCTTCTTCACTTAAGCTACTTTGGGCGTGGTTTCGTTCCCTGGGAAACCATGGAGCTTTGACTACTACAGGGTCACTATATGTTTCCGCCACTCTGTGCTTATTTAAGGACAGCTCCCACTGGAGGAAAAAGCCATTCTTTCTTCTTTGCAGTGCCACAGACCAAGCTCCACCTAGGAGGTAATTGGTACATCACTGGGGCTTCCCAAGTGGTACTAGTCATAAAGAACCTGCCTGCCAATGCAGGAGATGTAAGAGATGAAGGTTGGATCCCTGAGTTGGGAAGATCCCTTGGAGGAGGGCATGCCAACCCACTCCAGTATTCTTGCATGGAGAATTCCCACGGACAGAGGAGCCTGGCAGGCTGCAGTCTGTATGGTTGTGCAGAGTCAGACACAACTGAAGTGACTTAGCACTCAAGTAGCAGATCATTGGATTGTATCCAGCTATCTTTGCCAATAGGAGCTTGCCTTTACTTTTCTCCCCTACAGGGACTGCTGGTAGCTGGGAAGCATCGTGAGTCAACTCACTGGTTAATGACACCCAAAGAAAGGCAATTCAGTCCCTCCCAGGACATTCATTCTCCTCTAAGGATACAATAAACATGAGTGGGCTGACTGAAGTGCCTCTCAACCCAGCTGGTCACTCCCAGCTGACCCCTCCTTTTCTCTAGGATATCTTGTGCTCTGGCTTTTCATTCGAGCTTTGGCTTTGCACTTTACATACCATGTATGAATATCATGCATGTGTGAATATCACACGAACCTTTTTCTCACAACTTCTGATTGCCATATATCAGGCCCAATTTGGAGACCTGCCCTTCAAGATCAAGAACAGAATTTGGAGAAGAAACTTTTCACAAGAGCCAAGGAGCAGTTGGCATCAGCAACCCTTCAGCCCAAAGGCTGAAGGTGACAAGAAAAATGAGTCTCACTGACATAAGAAATAACTGAAGTTAAGACCTTAAACAAAATCATAACATTTGTATGCCCTCTCCCTCCCTGTGGCATCACCCCTGTCTGCACCCCCTTCTCTGATGTCTCATTCTCCAAAGTCACCCCCTCCTTTTTGTCTCCTAAGGTCTCCCAGAACCTTCATGTGACCAACCTCAGACAGGCATCAATAACTTTTGTTTCATAATGAATGCCAATATTTATTCATCATCCCAGTGGTGAGATGTATATTTTGATCTTTAATAATGATCAAATGATGTGTTTGATCTTTAATAATGAGTCACAAAGTCTAATAATAATAGTATCAATGGGAACAACAAACAGTTGCATAGCACTTCCTAGGTGCCAGGCACTGTCCTAACTACTTTACAAAGATCAACCTATAAAATCTGCACAATAAACCTTAAAGGGAGAACTAGCAAAGGAGAAACAGACACAAAGAACAGACTTTTGGACGCAGTGGGAGAAGGAGAGGGTGAGATGATTTGAGAGAATAGCACCGAAACTACATTTTCTGTTTTATATACCATATGTAAAACCGATAGCCAGTGGGAGTTTGATGTATGATGCAGGTATCCCAAAGCCAGTGCTCTGTGAAAACCTGGAGGGATGGAGTGGGGAGGGAGGTAGGAGGGGTTCAGAAGGGAGGAGACGCATGTATGCTTATGGCCAATTCTTATTCTTATAACATGCTTATGCCATGTTAATGAATGGCAAAAAACTTCACAATATTATAAAGTAATCACCCTCCAATTAAAACAAATAAGCATTTTTTTTAAAGGGAGCTAATATTATTAGCAGCAGTGAGGCTAGGTCATTTGCTCCCATCCACATGGCTGATAAACAACAGTGCTAGGATTTCTTTTTATCAAGTAGGTATCTATCAGTTCAGTTCAGTCTCTCAGTCATGTCCGACTCTTTGTAACCCCATGAATCGCAGCACGCCAGGCCTCCCTGTCCGTCACCAACTCCCGGAGTTCAGTAAAACACGTCCATCGAGTCAGTGATGCCATCCAGCCACCCCATCCTGTCCTCCCCTTCTCCTCCTGCCCCCAATCCCTCCCAGCACCAGAGTCTTTTCCGATGAGTCAACTCTTTGCATGAGGTGGCCAAAGTACTGGAGTTTCAGCTTCAGCATCAGTCCTTCCAATGAACACCCAGAACTAATCTCCTTTAGGATGGACTGGTTGGATCTCCTTGCAATCCAAGGGACTCTCAAGAGTCTTCTCCAACACCACAGTTCAAAAGCATCAATTCTTCAGTGCTCAGCTTTCTTCACAGTCCAACTCTCACATCCATACATGACCACTGGAAAAACCATAGCCTTGACTAGATGGACCTTTGTTGGCAAAGTAGTGTCTCTGCTTTTCAACATGCTATCTAGGTTGGTCATAACTTTCCTTCCAAAGAGTAAGCATCTTTTCATTTCATAGCTGCAATCACCATCAACAGTGATTCTAGAGCCAAAAAAAGAAAAAGTCTGCCACTGTTTCTACTGTTTCCCCATCTATTTTCCATGAAGTGATGGGACTGGATGCCATAATCTTAGTTTTCTGAATGTTGACCTTTAAGCCAACTTTTTCCACTCTCCTCTTTCACTTTCATCAAGAGGCTTTTTAGTTCCTCTTCACTTTCTGTCATAAGGGTGGTGTCATCTGCATATCTTAGGTTGATATTTCTCCCAGCAATCTTGATTCCAGCTTGTGCTTCTTCCAGCCCAGCGTTTCTCATGATGTACTCTGCATATAAGTTAAATAAGCAGGGTGACAATATTCAGCCTTGACGTACTCCTTTTCCTATTTGGAACCAGTCTGTTGTTCCATGTCCAGTTCTAACTGTTGCTTCCTGACCTGCATTAGGTTTCTCAAGAGGCAGGTCAGGTGCTCTGGTATTCCCATCTCCTTCAGAATTTTCCACAGTTTATTGTGATCCACATAGTCAAAGGCTTTGGCATAGTCAATAAAGCAGAAATAGATGTTTTTCTGGAACTCTTGCTTTTTCAATGATCCAGCGGATGTTGGCAATTTGATCTCTGGTTCCTCTGCCTTTTCTAAAACCAGCTTGAACATTTGGAAGTTCACAGTTCACATATTGCTGAAGCCTGGCTTGGAGAATTTTGAGCATTACTTTACTAGCGTGTGAGATTAGTGCAATTGTGCAGTAGTTTGAGTAGATATCTATAGTCAATGAAATTAGAAAGATGCATTATTTTAAACTGGGGATCAATGGAGGTATTGGCAGTTTGGAAACAAGCTAAAAAGGAGAGTTGGGAAATGGAACTTGGAGAGAGAAGTCGGAATGGGCAGGTGACTGGAGCTCTTGCTGAGATGAGTAACAAGAGGAAAGGAGACAGGAAGTCAGACACTGAGAAGTCTAGATATGCATCCAGCAAGTCATCTGAAGGCAGGACAGCAGACACTGTCATAAGGGAGGAGCACAGGAATCAGAGATACTTCACAGATGCAGTGACCTCAACTGGCCCCTGAAGGATGGCCCAGACCAAGGAATAGATACCCTGAGCAGCACTCCACTACTGAGTTAGCACTCAGGTTCTTCTCAACTAGGACTTTGTCCTCTCTATACAGAAATATAATCTGAGTTTCAAATGATAACATCATGGTTAAAACACAGATTCTATATATTATAACAATAAATTATTTTGATAATTTTAATTATCAGTAAAACAGATGATTTATATTTAATTGTCTTACTACAATAAAATTAAATGGTTACAACTATAATCATTATATATAATATAAAATGCACACTATAAATTAAACAGTTCTGGTACCATAAACAAACACATGATTTAGTTAACCATTGCACATTTCAGATGCTTGAACCTGAGAGGTTTTTTGCTTCCAATCTGATTCAAAGATTTCTCAGGCAGAAGTCTAATCTCTGAAATTCTATTTCTTGTGGCCAAGTTGGGAGGCATATGTCCCTTGCCTGGGTAACTGGTGGGTTGACTGTCAGGAGGAAATGATCTCCTGATCTTTCACAAGCTGGTCTCAACAAAGGAATAGCCTATCTCCATTTTATTTGTTTATTTATTTAGGCCATACTACGTGTCATGTAGAATCTTAGTTCCCTGAACAAGGATCGAACCTGCACCTCTTGCATTGGAAGCATGGAGTCTTAACCAATGGACCATTAGGGAAGTCCCTTATCTCCATTTTAGAAAGCTACTTTATTAAGGTACACTTTGATTTCCCTGGTGGCTCAGACGGTAAAGCGTCTGCCTACAATGCAGGAGACCCGGGTTCAATCCCTGGGTAGGGAAGATCTCCTGGAGAAGGAAATGGCAACCCACTCCAGTATTCTTGCCTGGAAAATTCCATGGACAGAGAAGCCTGGTAGTCTACAGTCCATGGGGTCGCAAAGAGTCAGACATGACTGAGCGACTTCACTTTCACTTACTTTACTTTATTAACTCTAGAAGTCGTGTCCGACTCTTTGCGACCCCGTGGACTGTAGACTATCTGTAGATGACTATCTACTTGAATACAAACAAATGTAAACACTTGTAACACAAAGAGGATTCCTAATGATAAGGAATGGGATTCCCGGGTGACTCAGTGGTGAAGAATCCACCTACCAGTGCAGGAGATGCAGGTTTGATCCCTGGATTGGGAAGATCCCCTGGAGGAAGAAGCAGCAACCCACTCCAGTATTCTTGCCTGGAGAATCATGGGTAGAAGAGCCTGGTGGGCTACAGCCCACGGGGTCACAAAGACTTGGACATGACTGAGCACACATGCACACACAGTAATGATAAGGAATGGAATAAAGAAATTCAATCCAAATCAACACACATTTGGTAGATGATGAATTCAAAAGCACCTAGGACAATGACTAGCACATTAGGCTCAATAATAATTTTATATACAAAGTGAAATTGCTTCTATGTGCCTGAGAGTGTGTTAGACTCTGTAAGTGCAGGACCAAAAAAATGATGATGCAAACAATTGAAAGAGCAGGTAGAAAAAGATGCAAACTTTGAGAGAGGGCTACGTTGGTGTGGAAAGTAAGGAAAGAAATTTTCCTAACTTTTTCCTAAATTTTCTTTCCACACATTGATGTGGAAAGAAATGAGGAAGTCCAAATGCAGAAATTTGAAAATTGATCAGGGTAGCATTTGATAGAAACTAATATGTGTTCAAAGGATACCTATAGGAGAATAATAGGGGTGGGGGGAAAGCTAAGAAAATAAGTTAGCAAGCATTTGAGAAGTCCCCCTACCCAAGATGCCTTGACTAGTTCTCTGATGACAATTATTCCACCTCCAGAAGCCAAGGCATTCATTTTGCTCAAAACTTTATTTATTAAAATGCAAATATATGCATGGAGCTTTGCTATATGATGCTCTCAACCCGTATGCAGGTCAAGAAGCAACACTTAGGACTGGACATGAAACAAGGGACTGGTTCCAAATTGGAAAAGGAGTATGTCAAGGCTGGATATAATGCTGGGCTGGATAAAGCGCAAGCTGGAATCAAGATTACCAGGAGAAATATCAGTAACCTCAGATGACAGAAAGCAAAGAAGAACTAAAGAGCCTCTTGAAGGTGAAAGAGGAGAGTGGAAAAGCTGGCTTAAAACTCAACATTCAGAAAACTAAGATCATAGCATCTAGTCCCATCTCTTCATGGCAAATAGATGGGAAAACAATGGAAACAGTGACAGACTTTATTTTTTTGAGTTCCAAAATCACTGCAGATAATGACTGCAGCCATGAAATTAAAAGATACTTGCTCCTTGGAAGAAAAGCTATGACAAACCTGGACAGCATATTAAAGAGCAGAGCCATTACTTTGCTGACAAAAGTCTGTATAGTTAAAGCTATGGTTTTTCCAGTAGTCATGTGTGGATGTGAGAGTTGGACAATAAAGAACATTGAGCACTGAAGAACTGATGCTTCAAACTGTGGTGTTGAAGAAGACTCTTGAAAGACCTTTGGACTGCAAGGAGATCAAACTAGTCAATCCAAAAGGAAATCAAGCCTGAATATTCATTGGAAGGACTGATGCTGAAGCTGAAGCCCCAGTACTTTGGCCATCTGCTGCAAAGAGCCGACTCACTGGAAAAGACCCTGATGCTGGGGAAGATTGAAGACAAGAGGAGAAGAGGACAACAGAGGATGAGATGGTTGGATGGCATCACCGATTCAATGGACATGAGTTTGAGCAAGCTCTGGGAGATGGTGAAGGACAGGGAAGCCTGGCATGCTGCAGTCCATGGTGTCACAAAGAGTCAAACATGACTCAGCAACTGAACAACAACAGTGCTATATGATGCTCCAGGCTTTTGTTCTAAGGATAAATGTGGAAGGGGGGTTTGGAGTAGGAAAGAAGAGTATAAGTTACTAAATATCCAAGAAGAAAAAGAGAGAGATAAGTCAAAAAGGGGTCCAGGAGCAGGAACCCAGGAGACCTTAATGGCATTCCCTAATGTAAAAGTCCTGCTTCAATAAACCTTAAGACTCAAGGTGCTGGAATGATCCAAGTATGAGAACATGGCTTACAGCCCTACCTTCTGATTCTGCCATATGACTGCTACTCATCACTGGCTGAGACCTCTCTCAAAGTGGCAGCTCTCTGTAGGACCCTTTATGTTCCTGTGGTGGGAGCCTGTATCCCAAGAGGTTAAGCCTTGGCTGCCATCACCAATGTGACTACCAATGAAGTCCAAATTGTTAAGTACAGTGAGATTAAAATGTCCGTCAGCCCTCATGCATTTGATTATCTCTCTCAGTACTCTTCAATTATGAGACAAGCTAGCCCTATGTTTAAGGTTATTTTGGGAGACAAGGACACCTCCTGACAATGACCAAGAGTGATGTGTACCATTAGAGTTCCACAGTTGAGTGCAGCTGTTTTCTGAGACTGTGTTTTCTACAAAATGAAAAAGCAGGCTGCCTCTTTCTCAGATAACTGATGCAAAGAAGGCAAGAGGGTGATAGGCAGTTCAGACAGCAAGCTAAGACTCTGGAATTTCAAGTCCGCTTGAGATATTTCAGATGTTCTCAGAGTCTGAAGGGCCTTGAAAGCACTTTGCCTTTAGTCAAGTGAACTCTAAACATTTCCACTCCTCTTGAGTCTTCAACTCCAAGTTTGAAATCTTCAACTCCATCACTCTCAGAAGACAGAATTTTCCAGACAAATAAGTTAAAATACACTTATCACTCACCCAATACTTGCTGGCACTCCGCTCTTAAGAAACTGACATCTTGATTGGAAAAAAAAAAAAAAAAAAACAGCCAGTAATGAAAATATAACCAATGAGAGAAGAATATAGCCAGATGAAGAAATTCTAAGGTAACTAATATTACAGAGAGTTGGAAATTATCTTGTTTTTAATTATTTATTTTGCAGAGAGTTGGGAGTAAGACTTTCTATTCTTCTTACGTTAAAGAGAAATTTAAATGTTTTATACCCAACTAAAATTTCCCAGGCTTTAATTTTCTTTCAACATCACTCTGCAGACATGGAAAAACAACCAATTCATTGACACCTAGAAGGAAACATTTTAAGAAATAGATAAATGGAAATACCCTTTTCAGGGCTCCTCTGATCTCTTCACTGTTTCTTTTTTAAGATCCTCTTTCTCCTCTTACTCACTAAATGTGGATGTCTTTAATGTTCTGACCTTGGTCCTTGTCTATACTCTGTATACTCCTCCCTGGAACTTTTAGCTACTCTTAGAGTGTAAGAACGATAAAACATATCTTACAGTTCCAAGGTCCCAAAAGAATGACTGATTTTCTTGAAATTATACCTCCATTCAGTTGTGGAAGCAGTGATAAAATCTCTGTCCATAATAGCAAAACTCAAACAAGAAGTATGACTTACATGGCCTTTCACTATTTTCACTGAATTGTTTGAATGGACATTTTAAGATTGTGTAGACACAGACTTGGGCTTCCCTGGTGGCTCAGTAGTAATACCCTACCTGCCAATGTAGGAAATGCAGATTCAATCCCTGGGTCAGGAAGATGCCCTGGAGAAGGAAATGGCAACTCACTCCAGTATTCCTGCCTGGGAAATCCCATGGACAGAGAAGCCTGTTAGATTGCAGAGCATGGGGTCACAAAAAGAGTCAAACACAACTTAGCAACTAAACAACAAAAACAGATACAGACTCAATGCTCTAGCCTTGTTCAATTGTAAACAAGTTTAGTCTAATGATTAGATGTTCAAATATGAGTGTCTGCATTCTAGCAGAACATATTTCTTCCTGGGCCATCTAAGATCAATACTCCTAAGAATACAACTTGGGGAGCTATTTCATTAATAAGACAGACTCTCTTTGGCCCACATTTCCAAACACAAATCCTCTATTCCCTTTCTTTTAGCAATGAACCAACAGGTCCAATATTTCTCTCAAACAAAAGAAAAATATATACTTCCCAGATTTCTCTCCCTTCTGCTTCCTTCATCCAGATAAAGCCAGTATCCTTTGCGAATGGATAAGAAATTTGTGACAGTGCTGACAACTGGCTCTAGTAAACAAGATGAAAAGGTCACTGGATTATTCACTTTATCCAGGTTCCACTATTAACTCACTGATCTATAGCTCCCGGCAATCCACTTAACCCTCAGGGCCACAATTTCCTTAATTATCAAACGAGTAATACACACTCTGTCATCCCACTGTGGTCATCCTTTCTAAACCAAATACCAACATACATTTGTTAAGTCCAAGTATTTCTGGTGGCTAATTGATAAAGAATCTGCCTGCAATGTGAGAGACCTGGGTTTGATCCCAGGGTCAGGAAGATCCCCTGGAGAAGGGAATGGCAACCCACTCCAGTATTCTTACCTAGAGAATCCCACGGACAGAGGAGCCTGGTGGGCCACAGTCCATGGGGTCACAAAAAGTTGGAAACAACAGCAACTAACACTACCACCACCACACCCTATGGATAATACAGCCCTTTATTCTTCAACCATATACCATGTTATATGTCTCCTCTATTTACTTAAGTATCAGAGATAGATTTAGCTTAAAGAAATTCTAAAATCTAGTCTGTCAACACAGCTGATTCTACTTCCACAATATTTTGTGAAATTTTTCTCCTCTTTATCCATCTCCCTTATTTTGTACTTTTATTGTACTTCATCTGGATTACTCCAGTGGTTCCCAATTGTTCTGTAGAAATTTCTGCCCCCATCTTGGCCCTGCCAATTCATTCTCTACTATCAAAATGACATTTTCAAAACTAAAATCTGATATACTATCTTCTATTTAATATTCCTCAACTATATTTCCTTCATGAAAACATCCACATTCTTGATTAACATTGAAACAGCTCTCAGCATCCCTATTCCCATAACCTGGCCCATATTGATACTATTTCCTCTACCTGGATTTTTACTTTTCTTCTTTCCCTGGTTTTTTTCACCCACATTCTCATGTACTCAATTTTCCTAACATTCTTCATATCCCACTATATTATTCCTACTGTATTAGCCAAAACAAGTATACCTTCAGAGCTGTGAAGGATCTGAAATTTTATCCTGTCTACAAACTAATAAGTTAGCCTGCCACAGTTTCATGGATGCTGGGAGGAGACATACTTTGAGTCAGTAACAAAGACAGCTCATCACTCACAACATTGCAGTAGCCAGAATATCAGCATTTGCTTCAGTTTCCAGTTCTATAGAGTGCCTCAGAGAGGGGCTAGAAGGCATCTACAAACTTACTGGATGGTGTTATAGGAGAAGAATTCAAACTGAGGGAAGCAAAATATTTTATAATGGACTGTAAAACCACCTGCCCTTTGACCCAAAGGGAGAAATTCTCTATCTCCCAAGATTGTTCATTACACTAATATCCTTGAAAATATAGTCCAAAACAAGAGAAAGTGAGTGCTTCATTTTAAAAACATGCAGGAAATTGAGAGACCTGTGGAGAAATATTTTCCAACACACAACTTTCTGCAATAGCAATATTGTTAACCCTGAGTTCTTGTTATCCCCATGACTGTCTATCCTGTCACTAGATTTTAAACTTCTTGACAACAGAGACTTGTTTTGGAGCTCTTCATTTAGTGTGTGACACAGAGTTGCAATCTCAAATGTATTTGTTGAATAATAATCATTTGATCTAAGAAAAATCTCAGATGCACATTACTTTGTACATTCCTAAACAGATAATTCATATAACTTCAATTAGATAGTGGATGTGGAAATTTCTAGAAAATTATAATGATCATTTTTTTAAAGTAAGTTGTTTTAATAAGTCTTGAAAAATTCTCTAAATCACTTCTTTCCTATTTTAAAAAATGGAGCAATTGAATTCTAGGATCCATTTATTACTCAAATCCTCACCTACATGTTTCCATTTTCTTGAATGTCTTTGAACAATTACTGTAAGAAAACACCCCAAATCCACATTCTCTTCACAGAACAATTCCTGACAAGAATAGTTGCTGTATCCACTTTCATGATCTCTCTTGACTAGGTGAACAAATTCTTCTATTTAATTCCCTTATAAAGCCTCCATCTTCCTAGAGTCAAATCCTCCAGGCCTGACTTATCCATCTCTCCCCTTACACTTCCCTACATAATAGTCACTACATGATGCTCCCTTCCTGGGATCTAGAAAATAGTGGCTTTATCCTCTGGTGCCCAGTCTCATTCATAGAGCTAAAATCTTCTGAGAGTCATGGAGGTAGTGTTCTGGAGGGTGGAGAATTGAGGTGAGCATCAGGAAGTTTGGAGATCATTACTAAATTAACAAAAACGATTTCCCGTAGAAAATCTGAAGGTGGTCTAGCTCAGAACCAGCTTGATCTGCAGGGGTTATATATATTTTTTGGGTGTCCCAAATCATCACCCTCACTAACTTGTTGTTTCTCACCTGTCTTCAAATATCCTTGCACCATCCACCATTTAATACACATTAGGTACATTGTCTTAAGAAGACCACGATGATAGTACAATTATAATTTAAGAAGAGAAGATCGAAACTAGGGAAGAAACTGCTCACCTATAGTCCTTTTTACACTTTCAGATCATTAAAAACATATGAGCTTTATTGTATTTTATTATCTTTTAATGGGTAACATTTATAAGCATTTATATTTATTGCCATAATTGATGTCCTTAGGTTTTAGCATTTTATAAGATTTCTTAGCATTCACTTAATTTCCTATCTTTTACTGGATTGTGATTTAGCTGTTTTTATTTTTCTAGCTATCTAAAAAGTTAAAAATAAGTCAATAAAAATAAAAAGTTATAAATCCATGTTTTAATGATATTTATGAAAGTGAAATGTTAGTCTCTCAGTTGTGTCTGACTCTTTGTAACCCCATGGACTATAGCCCACCAGTCTCTTCTGTTCATGGAATTCTCCAAGCAAGAATATTGGAGTGCAAAGCCATTCCCTTCTCCAAGGATCAAACCTGGGTCTCCTGTATTGCAGGCAGATTCCTTACCATCTGAGCCAGCAAAGAAGCTCGATTGTATTTATAGAAAATATTTAAAATATTTTATAAAGTATAAGATACATACAGAAAGTAGTTATTATACATGTATATCTTATTGTATTTTCAGAAATATAAAAGCTATAGAAACAACAAGCACATCAAGAAACAGAACACTGTTGGTATCTAAGAAGATCCCTGTCCTCTATCCTAGCCTCTGGCCCTCCAAAATGAATTGCTCCCCTGATTTTTAAGAGCGTGAATTAGTTTTGTACTTTATATAAATGGAATTATCCAGTATGTACTCCTTCATGACTTACTTCCTTAGCTCAACATTGTATATGAGTTATATCCACATTGTTTTATGTAGTTATACTGCATTCATTCTCATTGCTATATAGTAGTCCTTTGGGTGAATGTACTGCCATATATCTATCCATCTGACTAATAATGGGCATTTTTGCAGTTTACAGTTTAGGAGTATTAAGAATAGTCCCACTTCTGGCTATTGCTTGAAATGTACAAGGCTAGAAAGAGTGTAACTCCCACTCTTACAACAACAAAAAAATGCTGTACAATCTACAAATTTATAACTTTGCTTGAAATTGTCAGCTATCTGAGCTTGCAGAACAGACAACTGATCTGAAATCTAAGTCAATACAAGTGTGTACAAGGAGAGATAGAAACGAGCACTTGCTTACCCGGGGCAAATGCTGCCAGACATGGGTAAGAATTCAGCTGAAATTTTTATTGAACTGTTAGGGCAAAGTGATGGGTCTCAAGAGAATACAGAACTCGTGAGGATGCAGATATAAGGGAAACGTGCACCTGTTCGTGGGCTCTGCTGCACACACTTAACCAGTGACCACAAAAAAGACTGATGAGCATCCTTGTAGTGCAAGCCTGAGGAAAGAGATCAGCAGCTGCTGCAGGAAAGGCATAAAACCCCATCCAGATTCTCCTTGCCTGCCACCTCTTCACAATAAAAGCCAAACAGCTGGGAGAAGACAACACACCATCCTACTTACAGCAGTGGGAAAGTCTTCCTCTACACCTGGGGGAAGAGCAGAGAGAAAACAAAACAAATTTTCCTTTAGGAGAGGAGCAAGAATCTGAAATGGGCTCAGAACTGCCCCCTCGGAGAGGGGCAGGAACCCTGAGAAGACCACAGCCCTGAGGCCCAGGGACACAGTGCCTTTGTAAGGCTGACTATTAATGAGAACAGAGTATACACCTACTCCCCACCACAGGCCAAGAATTGTCAGGTCACAGGTGATAGTTGAATACTGCTGGCAGAGACACAAGAGCATGAAAAGAAACTCTCTTTGAAGCACAGCATAAAGGGAAGGCCTAAAGCTAAGAGTAGATGAAATATTGAGAAAAACTGTGGGAAATCAACACCCAAACTCAAGACAGGAGCAGTGCTCGAGGAATTAGATGCATGTGATACATGGAAGGTAACTATAGCAACAATGAATTATAAATCCAGAGGAACTAACTGCATTCATGCAAATCCCGAAACTAAAGTTTTAACAGAAAGAAAGGCATGCCCACGTTCAAGCATCCAAACTATTTACCTCGGCCTCAAGTGTCCTACACAAGATATGTCTTTCAACAACATATATCTTTTCTCCAAAAAGCAAGAGGGGGAAAAACACCATCAAGAGAATGCAACCAAAAGAAGCAGAAACACCCATGACACAGATGTTGGAACCATCCAAAAGGGAATTTAAATTCATAATTAATAGTTATCTTAATAAGATGGATAACAAGTGATATCAGATGGGTAATTTTGAAGCAGCTTCCCAGGTGGTGCAGTGGTAAAGAATCCGCCTGCCAATGCAGGAGACTCAGAAGAGGTGGATTCCATCCCTGGGTCAAGAAGGTCCCCCAGAGTGGGAAATAGCAACCCACTCCAGTATTCTTGCTTGGAAAATTCCATGGACAGAGGAGTCTGGTTGGCTACAATCCATGGGGTCCCAAAGAGCTGGACATGTGAGCAACTTGCTAAACATAACTTTAGCAGAGAAACGGAACTGAGAAAAAAAAAATCAAATGGGAATGCTAGAAATGCAAACACATTAACAGACGTGAAGAAAGACTCACCAGCAGCCCTGACACAGCTGAAGAAAGAATAAGTGAACATGAAGACAGGGTAATAGAAACTACCCAAATTGAAAGAGAAAGCAAATAAAACAGTAGTACTAACAGTAGTAGCAATAGTAGTAGTAGAAGCAGTAATGGCAGTAGAGGAGGAAGAGGGGGAGGAAAAGGAGGAGGAGGAGAGTAAGAGGAGGAGGAGAGTAAGAGGAAGGAGGAGGAAAAGCATGAAACAAGCACAGGAAAAAGAGAGCACAGAGAAGGGGGAAAGAGAGAATGAGACAGAAAAAGATACGTGGAAAAAGCAGGGCTGAGAATTTTCCAAAAGCAATGATATGACACAAAGCAGGGGAAAAAATAAAGCGAGGCATGCCATATCAAAACTACTAAAAACCAAAGACAAAACTCTTGAAGACAACCAGAGAAATGTGGCATCTTATCTAGGAGAAATGAGGATAAGAACTATCATAGACTTATCAGAAACCACAAGAAAATGAAATGGCATTTTGAAGTATTGAAAAAAACCCTGTCAATTCATTATACTCAGCCCCGCCCCCCCAAAAAAAGTCTTTCAAAAATGAATGAGGCATACTTTCTCAAAAAAAATAAAAAAGGAACACTTGTTAAACACCTGTATTTGAAGAAAGATCAAAGAAAGTCGTAAAAGTGGAAAGAATACGACACCAGCCAGAAGATGGGCTCTACACAAAATGAAATGAAGGGGGATGAAAATGTAATTAATACCAGTATGATAAATGTTTCTTTATTCTTATTTTAATAGCTGTAATAGATTACTGTCTAAAGAAAACAGTAGTACCAATGAATTGTATTACAACGTATGTTAAAGCAAAATGCGTGATAAAATAATACAAAGCATGTAAAACAGAAATTGGGAATAACATTCATGTGAATGAACAGAGTCTATGGTGTTTACCAAAACTACTGACCTCCATGCTTTCTGGGACCTCCTTCTATGGAACTGCTGGTGTGTCCAGAAGTGCAGTGGACACAGCCGCTCTCGGTACCCAGGCTGGATCACCCTCTGGAGTCAAGGGCTGCAAAGCCCCTCCTGAGACAAGTCCAAGAAGAAAGGAAAATCAACTATTCTTATGTACTCCTGCTGCCTACTTCTCTGTAGTCAATGTTTTTTCAGACTCCTGGAGAAAGAAAGCATGTTCTCTCTCCTGTCTAATTTAGCTTCTTTCCTGGGGCTCCAGCTCTTGGGGACAAAAGCCTCTCTGTGCAGAAACACAAGTCTTCAGGCCACCTGGACTATGGTGGGATGGTTCGCCTGTGGCAATTACTTTCCCTTCTTGCTCTCTCTTCCACCGCAGCAAAGGAACCCACTTAGAAGTAAATTTACAACAGAAGCAGGAAATCCAATCTCTCGGGCAAGAAAAAGCTAAAAGAAAAAGCTGCAAATAAAACCCAGAAAGGTGGAATTTGAGGTGGGAATAGCTGCAATTTTGATCGTATGTCAAACCTGTAACGGCTGAGTGAACTCCAGGAGCTACCCAGTGCTGCCCAGCTCGAGGGGCAGTGAGCTGAGCTAAAGAGGTTGGCAGGTGGCGATGGAGACAGGGCAGGACTAGCACTGGCAGCTTCTGACGTGGAGGCGAGGGCCAGGCTGGGGACATGACACAGCCCCAGCTGTACCTGCAGAGCTGCCCGACATTCTATCATGGTCTAATAAAACGCGAACCTGGAGAGTCATCATTTGTAAGGCAACAAGCAGCTACCTGTGTGAGATCCAGGCCTGAAACACACAACACGACACGATCTTCCAGTAGCAAACAGCTCAGGCTGGAGGGCAAAAGTATTTGGTCCCATGGAGCTATCCTGGGCCTCCCTGGTGACCCAGATGGTAAAGAATCTGCCTGCAATGCAGGAAACCAGGTTTCAACCCCTGGGTCAGGAAGATCCCCTGGAGAAGGAAATGGCAACCCACTCCAATAACCTTGCCTAGAGAATTCTATGGACAGAGGAGCCTGTCGGTCTACAGTCCATGGGGTAGGAAAAAAATCACACATGACTGAGTGACTTTCACTTCACTGCTTCACCATGGACCCACTCTGGTAATGCCTGCTGTGCAAGAAGGGCCTGAGAAGCAGTTGAGAATAAACAGCCCAAAATCACCACCAGTGTGCCTTTGAGGTAACATCTTATGTCACCCCCCATTGACCAGGAGACATCTGGGTAGCATTACAGAGGAGGGGGGCAGCCCCTTCACACACTCTCCTCCACCTTCTAAGACCCACTGGGTCTCCGTCTACAGGATGCAAACTCCCAAGCACTCAGTCTCAGGGCAGGGTATCACTCTGACAAAGCCAGCTTCAAGAGCTTCTACATGCAACTCAGCATGTTAGAAGCCCCAAGAGCTAAGGGCTAAGACCACTAAGAACCCTAGGATATTGCCTTATTCCTCTGCCCCTATCTCTAAGAAAAATATCCTTACTAATGCAAGCCTACTCATCTTTCAGGGTCCACACATTCTTCCTCCACCACAAATCCTTCTCTGACCATGTCAGTGAAAATCTGATTTCCTAAAAGGATTAGTCTGATACTTAGACATAACTTCTCACCTAATTAAAAGATAAAGATTAAAAATGCCCACAGCTGGCAAAATTTAAGGGAAATAAGGTATTTGCACATGGGCTCAGGGAGTCCACCTCTGAAGGTCAATTCAGCAATACGTAAAAAATGGAGACTGCATATAACCTTGGAGAAGGCAATGGCACCCCACTCCAGTACTCTTGCCTGGAGAATCACACGGATGGGGGAGCCATCTCTGGGGTCGCACAGAGTCAGACACGACTGAAGTGACTTAGCAGCAGCAGCAGCAGCATATAACCTGGACTTGAAGCTCTCCTCTAGGAGCTGTTCAAACAGACGTGTGCGAACAAGGTGCTCGTTGGAAGCCAGCTCATACTGTGGGTAAGTATGGAAACATTTTCTGTCTCTGGTTCCTGGCTTTGTTGCTTAGAAGCTCTAAAATACTCTGAACCTCAGTTTTGCATCAGTAAAATGGAGGTATAGACAAGGATATTGTGAAGATTAGATGATAAAATACATTGTAATTTGACATAATGAAAACTCAGTAGTTTTTCATTATCTTCATCTTATTGAAATTCAGATATTTTTCCTAACCATAGATCATCATCAATAGAATTTGATCAGAAACATTAAGATAGATCTATGCAATAGAATACTATGCAGGCTTTTAAAAGAATAAAAGCTCCATATACATACTGAATATTTAAAAAATGGATTTCAGAGGAGCTTGTGTGTGTATGTGTGGGTCTACGCATCTCTATGGATGTAACTATGTCTGGTTTGGGTGTGTCTGTGTGGCTTGTATGTCTGCAATGTGTGTGATTCCCATGTGTATATCTATGGTGTGTGTGAGTTTTCTATGATTGTGTGCAGTGTGTGCGTGTGTGTGTCCTGGGTGTATGTTTGGGAGTTCTGTATGTTTCTAGTGTGTAAATTCTCTGTGTTTTCTGTGTGAGTGGTATGTGTGTGTCTGCAGGATGTGTGTGTTTGCCTGTGGGACATGTATGTGGGGGGTGTGAGTTCTGTGTGTGTGCATGCATGGTGTATCTGCAAGTGAGTTCCATGTGTCTGTGGTGAGGGCATGTCATCAGGGGGTGTGTATGTGAGACCCATGTGTGTATCTGCCAGGCCGTGAAAGTTCTATACGTGTGTCTACGGGTTGTTCAAGTTCTATGTGTGTGTCTACAGGGTGTGCATATACCTACAAGATCAGGAGGTAGCAAGATCAGGAGGTGAATAAGTACTGGAACTCAGGTGTGAAGGAAGCCTGGGTTAGGTTCCTGTTCACCCTAGAGAAATGAGTCAACTCCTCTATTTCAAGTTTCTTTATCCATTAAAAAAAAAATATCCCCTCCAGTCCCTGGGTCATGTGAGGATTATTACAGATGATGGACTGCATGGAAACCACATAGCACAATGTCTGGCACATACTATGTACTCCCTATGGTCCAGTCATTGTTCATCACTTCCAAACTGACAGAAAGATGTCTGGACACATGTCTCATATCTTAACCCAGTTGGGTGTCACCAATCGGTGTGTATTTAATTTTCTCTCTATAATTTTCTATATTGTGTGGCTATTTTGCAGGCACATACATTTTCTATAATAAAAAAAAATACCTGCCTTTTTCAACAATAGTTGCCTCCACGATGCAGGTAAAACACCCTTCAAACTCCAATCCTCTGCCAGGTATCTCTAGCTCTCAGTAAGCATCTCTCCACGAGTCCCTGAGATTCCCATCCTTACTGTATTGTTGTATGTCAAGCAGCACTTGTGGATTAAGAGCCCAGACTGTGATGTTCTGTCCAGAAAGCTCGGCTTTCAGTTCCCACGATAACTGGGATTGAGCAGCTGTTGGGGCCACTTTCTATCTTAATCCCACTAGAATTGATTTTTCTAATCAGATTAAGTTGTTGTCACTTTGGAAGGGGTGGTGGTAAAAGGCAGCTCAGTGTCAACTTCGTCAGGTGGGGTCGGCGGGGACACCCGGAGCGGTGGAGACAAGCAAGTGATGGAGGGCGATTTCAGAGGTGAGCAGTCCCCAGCACGGGCTGGCAGGAGCAGGGTGAGAGCAAGGGGTGCAGGGAGACAAAGAAAAAATTCACTTTCTTTAAAATATGATTCAGGTGAGGTTCCTCCACAAGGGGAGGACTCCATTTAGCATGTTTATCAGAGTCCCCTGGAGAGCTCGCTAAAAATGCAGATTCCGGGCAAGCATTTCCTCCCTCCAAGAACTTCTGTTAAGTGGAACCTGCACATCACCTTCCCAGGTGAGGACTGGATTCATCACTGGGGAGCAAGGCGGGGTCCTGGGGGGGTGTGTCAAAATTCCACCGTGAAAAATCGAGTTTTGATATCTGTGTGTCTTCAGTTTAGTTACACAACCTCTCTGGGCTTTTTAGGCCAAGGAAGGAAGAATGACCGTCCAGAACGAAATGCTGATAAGGCTATTAAGGTTGTCCACTTTCTGTTTTAAAAAGAAGCAGCAGCTGGATGATTTGAAGCCCACGCACAG
The DNA here is from genome assembly GCF_014754425.2 of Oryx dammah. Taxonomy (NCBI): domain Eukaryota; kingdom Metazoa; phylum Chordata; class Mammalia; order Artiodactyla; family Bovidae; genus Oryx; species Oryx dammah. The sequence goes on along the minus strand of NW_024070206.1, from coordinate 42,384,046 downwards.
CTTTCCCATTCTCGGAAGGGGCCAGGCTGCCCAGAGGATGGTTTCTGACCCTAGGACCCTCAGCCCTGTCTCCCTGCACCAGAAGCTTCTGCGGACCTTCCCGGCTCCCGGCGCGGCGGCCACAGGCAGCCTGCGAGTGTGCTCCACTGCCCCCTGGTGGTCTTGTCTGGGAAGGGGACCAGTCTCTTCCCTGACTGGGCTTTATCCTGCCTGCGCGCAGCAAAGCCGCAGCCTTCCCGGCTATACAGGTGAAAGGGAATAGGGAGCCACGAAAGCCGACTTCTGACATCGTGGAGCCTAAAATCTCCCTTCCCCCTGGCACCACCACCACCACCAGCTCGCAGCTGCTCGCGCTGTCACAGTGGAGCTTCACCACGTTGAGGCTCAGGGTTTCAGGTTCCCGGCTGCGTCCTGTGCCCTGAGGCAGGCTCTTACTGGGAGCCACAAACAGGGGAGGGGGTAGTGGGGGAGACACACTTGTTGCCTCTGGCGCTGCAAGAGCTGAGTTTGACCCAGGAGATCACTACACATGTGCGTGAAGCCATGCAGAATTTTACACCAAAAGGAGTTACAGGGCCAGCCCCAGGGGTGGGCGGTGGTGGCACAGGCTGCAGGCTGTGAGCATCATACAGCTCCAGCAAGAAGGACCAAAGGAGAGCCCTGGGCTCATGGGGAAGTCTAGACCTCGGGGCACTGCCATGGGCAAGACAGGTGCTAGTCAGAGAATGTCTGCTTCAGCCACCATCCTGGGAGACCACTGCGGTGAGCCTGACTTTCTACCTTCCTGTTCAGGCCTTAGATTGAAGGCGGGAGGCTGAGGCCCCTCCCTTCTCCCCACAGGGAAACTCCCCTGTCCTGGACCCCCACCTACCCCCGACTGGGGGCAAGCTGATGGCCCTATCTGACCTTTCCTGAGTCAGAACCTTGCCTTGGTTATCATATTCCTTAGGGACCCTGCTGGTGTCAGATGGAAGACACAGGATCCGGGGGTGGGCTAGTCCATAGTCCATGGCAGAGTCCATAGAGGGCTGCATGCCATCCTCTAACACGTGATGCGGACGTGGTCTGACCACAGGGAGCAGACATTCGGGATGTCCATCACCATACTGTGTCCCTGCATTCAGGCATATGCACCAGGGGATGCTCACTACATAGGGTATGCCCCTGGGGACAGAGGGCAAGGCTGGGGCTCCCAGGACCATCACCTCTCACAGGCACCTTCAGATGGTGTTGTTAGAGAAGGAGGGAGTCAGGGCCATCTAGGAGACCCTCTTGAGCATGGGGGAATGAACTAGACGTCTGCTCAGCAAGCTGTTCTGGTATCAGGCCCCACCATTATTTCCATCACAGGCTCTCCGGAAGGGCAGATTAGAGCTGGCCTTCTTTAATGAGACAATGTGTAAGGGAACCTGTTGACAGTCATGAAGCTAAATATTAATATGATGTCTTCACCAGCACTGTCAGGGATGCACCGAAAGTGGTCTTATTAGAGTTGCAACCACTTTCCTTTTTTCCCCCCGAGATTCCATTGTTGTTGTTCAGTCACTAGTGAAAACGGAAAGTCGTTCAGTCATGTCCGACTCTTTGCAACCCCGTGGACTGTAGCCTCCCACGCTCCTTTGTCCCTGGAGTTCTCCAGGCCAGAATACTGGAATGGGTAGCTGTTCCCAACTCCAGAGGATCTTCCCAACCCAGGGGTCGAAACCAGATCTCTCACATTGCAGGCAGATTCTTTACCATTTGAGCCACCAGGGACGCCCAAGAATGCTGAATTGGGTAGCCTATCCCTTCCACAGCAGATCTTCCCAACCCAGGAATTGAACTGGGGCCTCCTCCATTACAGGTGGATTCTTTCCCAACTGAGCTACCAGGGAAGCCCCTATTTAGTCACTAAGTTGTGTCCAACTCTTTTGTGACCCTACAGACTGCAGCCCACCAGGCTCCTCTGTCCATGGAATTCTCTAGGAAAGAATACTGGAGTGGGTAGCTATTCCCTCCTCCAGGGGATCTTCCCAACTGAGGGACTGAACCCATGTGTCTTATACTGGCAGGTGGATTCTTTACCACTGCCACCAGGGAAGCCCCAAGATTCCATTATTCGCCAACAAAGACTACTTCCCCTGTTCCTTGTTTTATTCCCTAGAAAACAAGCCCCCACATCTGTTTCAATTTAAACAGAAAGGGGTAACACAAATTACAAAGAAAGAAGATGAATGATTCTATTTTTATAAGGAATTGAGTCTACATAGATTGATTTTAGTATCATTTATTCCATTTAACTCTTACAGAAACTCACACGAGGCAGGCATATACCCAATTCTAGAGGCAGAGGGACAAAGGTGCAGAAAGGCCAGAATAGGATGTGGCAAAACTAGACCTGATCCTTGAATTCAGATCCCACTTTCTCCTTATTTTGTTAAGTTCCTGGTTTTAGGGCTTGTCTGTAATTCCCAGTGCTGTTTCTTAGCCCCACCCCTAGAGGCCTGACACCATCTCCCCTCTGCTCTTTTATTCCAGAGTCAAGTGTAGTGATGCCCCAGTCACTTCAAACTACCTGATGTCTGGCTGTCCTCTTCCTCACAAACTCTCATCCTCTGCCAGGCACACCTTACAGGTGCAGCTGGGGTCAGATCATAGGATGTGCTGTTGGCCCACAGAACAAGGAATGTTTGCCCCTAGTTGACCAGATGGCACGTTCCACACCCACAGTTCCTGCTGCTCCAGGAGAGGTCAGCTCAGGGCACTTGCTCTTATTCCAGCCTTCGTTTCCCAGATGCACACACTGCTCATGACTCAGCAGTCCCTGACCTCACAGGACGGCCGCCAGCTTGGGGTTCAGGGCTGATATCTCAATGCTTTCCTCCTCAACTAAATCCCATCCCCAGTCACTGTCCTGGTGAGAACCCTGCCAGAGCGAATAGGTTAGGATAGAGACCGGAAATGTTTTCCTCACTTGACTTTAGCACACACACACACACACCCCTGCTTCCCGCTCACCTCTGTCTCTGTTCCTTCTCAGTCTTTCTTTTCTGGGGCATCCTAAACATCTCAACCTCTAAACTCTGCAGGGCCCCAGGCCAGTCCTTTCTGTCTTCCTGTCCAAACTCACTCACCCAGGGGCATCATGCAGTCTCCAGGGACTTGTTATACCAAACATATATCTTTATAACTCCTATTTCTCTTACCTCTGACACCTTCACTTTGATGTTACATCAGAGATAATATGGAGGTCTTAATCCATTCAGGCTGCTGTAACAGAATGCACAGACCGGGTGGTTTACAAACAATAGAAATTTATCGCTCACCAGTTCTGGAAGCAGGCAGCCCAAGATCAAGACACTGGAAGATTCAGTGTCTGGTAGAAGCCTGCTTCCTGGTTCACAGACAGTGGTCTTTTTGCTGTAACTTCACATGATAGAAGAGATGAGAGACCTCTTTGGGTACCAATCCCATGTATGAGGGCTCCACCTTCACGACCTAATAAATTCCCAGAGGCCCCCAATACTGGCACATTTGGGATCAGGTTTCAACATAGGAATTGAGAGGGGACACAAACATTCAGTGAGTTGTATTGGAGAAAACTAACCTCTTCATTTCTCCTCAAGCCTGGTTTTTGGACAGTCTCCCGGTGACTCAGAAGAGGCAAGTGTCTTTTCAGTTGCCCAGGCATGAAGTCATCCCTGACTCTTCTTTTCTCTCCTGCCTTCCATCCAAGCTGCCAGTAAATCCCATCCACCTCACATGTTCACATATCTGAGATCCAGCCACACCTGCCCCCCGCGGCCCTGCCTGCTCCCAGCCCCCCGTCTCCCACCTGAATCACTGCAATGACCCTGCCTCTCCCTGCCTCTGCCCTCACCCCGCCTCAGCCTGTTGTCAGGATGACAGCCCCTCAGGCACCCACAGCAGGGGCAGGTGCCTCACACTGACCTTCAGAGCAGATGGCTGCACACCCTACCCTGTCCAGGGCCCCCTCATTTACATCTGCCCTGGGGTGATTCCAAGCAGCATGTTTCACTATCAAGAGGTGCCAACTGGATAGCGTACTGTGTGTTGTCCCCCCACGTGCACACGCACGATCGGGTCCTTGCTCCGGAGTGTCTTCTGTCCTCCATCTCTCCCCTCCCCAGGTCACGCTGTCTCTCCCTGACCAGCTGTGTCTTCTGCCTCTGTGTGGAACCCTCTACCCCCAGGTAGCCTTTTGTCCCCTTCCTTGGTGTCTTCAGGTGCTTCCTAATACAGTGAGCCCCCTACATGCCAACCTTCAAGTTGCAAACTTTCAAGGATGTGCACCTGCGTGCCGCCCCTGGATGTCAGCTGTTGTGCTGCACTGCTGTGCTTTTCAAGGCACCGTGCGTGCGTGCTCAGTAGCTTCAGTCATGTCCGACTCTTTGTGACCCCATGGGCTGCCGCCACCAGGCTCCTCTGTGGAGATTCTCCAGACAAGAATACTAGAGTGGGTTGCTATGCCCTCCTCCAGGGGATCTTCCTGACCCAGGGATCAAATCCATGTCTCTTTACATCTCCTGCTTTGGCAGGGGGGTTTTTTACCCTAGTGCCACCTGGGAAGCCCTCAAGGTACTGTACTGTAAGATTAAAAATGTTTTATTTTCTGTGCTTGTTTTCTATGTACATATATTTGTGTGAAAAGTACTATCAACCTATTACAGTACAGTACTATATAGCCAACTGTGTTAGTTGGGTACCTAGGCTAACTTTGCTGGACTTACAAACAAATTGCACTTATGAACACAATATCAGAACAGAGCTCATTCATATGAAGGGGACTCACTATAAAGCCTCACACACTGCCCTCTTCAGGACAACATCCTGCTCACCGTCCACCTGCTTTACTGCTCCAGATCCTTCCTCAGAGCAGGTATCCTCACCTGGCAGCTATTTTTGACTGTCTTGCTCCCTTCATTAGAAGGCAAGTTTGCTGAGCCCAGGGCCTTTTCCTTCTGTTCACAGCTTCATCTCTGGAACCTAGAACCTGGGAGGTACTCAGTAAGTACTGTTAGAAGAATGAAAGAATGAATGAATGTCCAGAAACAAGGAAAGTCGCATAGCATGGAGCTTTCTCTTCCTGTGGGCGCTTCAGAGCCTGTTACCTCTAGTTACGATGCACACAGGGCAGCTTGGATCAATGTAAACCAAGTAAACGCTGGAAATCATCAGTGAGCCATTCTGGACTGAGATTCAGAAGATGTGACATTTGGCCTGGATCACTGATGCGTGTCTCAGGACTTCCTGAACCTGCACTTCTTTGTTTATAGAATAAAATAATGTCTACATTTGTTCCTGGGACCAAAAATCCAGGGTTCCACAGGTTGGGGTCCAGAAAGATGACAGAACAAAAAAACAGAGAAAATAAACAGAATCATCAGAAGAGCAATGACCGCTGCCTTCTTGCTCTGCCGTGAGAAGTCGGCATCACTCACCATCTCAGAAGATGGTACCTGGCATGATGTACCTGCTCTGAAAGCCCTGGATCCAGGACAGACATGCAGACCAGGAAGTGCTGATGTCCTTTAAAGTGCTATCTTCCCCAGAGGGAGGCCTGTTTATACATTAAGGGACAGTGACCTTATTTGTCAATGAATTATGCAACAACCCATTTAAGTGTACTAGCTGCTCACTGACCAACTCCATCACCTCAAGTCGTTGCTTTGGAAACAGGAAAAGTAGAAGAAATGCATTTGGAGGAGCAGAGAACACAAAGTGCCTTTCCTGGGGAGGGGTGTGGGCATAAGGTCCCCACTTGTGTGGGTCCTATATGTCACGGGGAATGGGCCCCGGCAGGAGAGGAGAAGAAAGAGCTCACCAGGGATGTTTACCTGTGTTGCTGTCACACCCGTCACCATCCTAGGTTTCCTGGAGGCCCAACCTTGTTCTCTGCGCTCGGAAACCTGGATATCCCAAGTCAGAGATGGGATATTGATTCCATAAAATGTTATTACATATTATATATTATATAGGATACTTATTCGGAGAAGGCAATGGTACCCCACTCCAGGACTCTTGCCTGGAAAATCCCGTGGATGGAGGAGCCTGGTAGGCTGCAGTCCATGGGGTCGCTAAGAATCGGACACGACTGAGTGACTTCACTTTCACTTTTCACTTTCATGCACTGGAGAAGAAAATGGCAACCCACTCCAGTGTTCTTGCCTGGAGAATCCCAGGGACGGGGGAGCCTGGTGGGCTGCCGTCTCTGGGGTCGCACAGAGTCGGACACGACTGAAGCAACTTAGCAGCAGCAGCAGCAGCAGCAGCAGGATACTTATTATATCTATACATATATATATAATAACTACCAGATATGGATGGGGTGGGTACAGAGATCCTAAAAAATCTATCAGAAATCATCCCAATTAATCGTCTCAATTAATCACCTCAAATTTTAAGTCCAACTTTTAATATATTCACACACACACACACACACACAAATCAGTTTACACAAACCTGAGAATAAACTGACTTTCAAGCAGCTGGTTCAGATCCCAGCATCAGGGAGCTGGCAGGAAGGGAAGCAGGTCAATCTCTGGTGCCAGCAGGCATTTTCGTCTGTTCTGGTCTCTCCTTCTCTGCAGTCCCCAGACCCCCGGACCCTGAGTTCTCTCTCCACACCTGTGGTCATTCACGTTCTACCCTCATTCCCACTGAGAGGCTTCTGGAATCCCGTTCATCATCAAGGCCAGGTTCAAATGGTCCCCTCCCAGCTTCCTGCACAGGGCCTTTTCCTCTTAGCGCATTTGGTAGATTGGGAGTCATCTAGGCTACCCTGCCCCTGCTCCAGGCTACCCCGCCCCTGCCTCCCCTGGCTCCTCCCACTTCCGCCGTGAAAGGTTCCGGTCCCAGAATCCTGTGGGAAGACTGTAGATCCGCTTATTTCCTGGAGCTCCTTGAAGAAATGAGCTCTGTTCTTAAGGTGAGCCTTGTTCTCAGCAGTCATCCCAGCACCATCACCAGGGCCCAGAATGGGATGGATGCGTAATAAATGGGTGTTGAACTAGTGAAGGAAGAAACAAGGAAATAAATGAAACACATATGTACTCAGGAGTATCTATTTGGACATAACCGTGCTCCCTGAGGCTCTATCCTGGGTTACTATCCCTAAGTTCATTTGTTTCTCAGAGCCTTCAGGATGTGGCTGACTCTGCATGGTACCCGGTTATGGAAACAATCTTGAGACCAGTATGCTATCCAAAAATTACTTCCCGCCGGCGCCCTCACCCTCAGTCCGTGTGCAATGTACTGCTGGTTCACAGCATTATACATACACTGAGTTTGTAATCAGAATCTAGCAGAATCTATTTTAAATACACGGGGACTACAGTACATATGAATATGCTAATCAACTAAGCTTAATAGTTCTCTCGTTTGTATTAATGCAAATTAGGCAGCTGCATTTCCCACCAAATATTTTCCTTGGTATTTACTGACGAAATCGAGGTCCTTCTAATAAGTTCTAATATTTAATCTAAAAGCTCTAAAGAAGGTGCTTTCGTTGAGCATAATCTAATTTCACTGAGCAAAATTGCATCTAAAAGCAATATAAAGTTACAATTTGTTCCTTGTCAAATAGTAAAAATGGCCTTTAAATTTTACATGGTTTTGACCTTTGGTTTTTGCATTTCAATTAAACTTCCCTCAGAGCCCAGAGGATCAAATGTTCCTTGAGTGTGAATTAGGTCCCCGTGAGAGGTGGGGACTGGCCCTCTGCTTCTTTTCTATTCAAACTGACATCTGTCTCCCTTTAGACACAGAGCAGAAATGTACTCCCTCAGTGGCTGAAGCAGAAGTAAACAGAAATACCAGATATGAACAATGCTTCATCTTTAGACCCTTGAAATTTCTACAAGTCAGTCTCTGAAATTCATTCCTGGATCCATGCGCCATCTTGCCAAACTCCCTATCAGGGGTCTGAGGGTGGCCCAACCTCCCCTCTAAGTCCCGCTTGAGCAAGAATTTCACCTTTACGGTACTTGTGGACATCTCCTTTTTCTCAGGCTTCCTAAGAACCTCCGATGCAGAGGAGAGGTCATTCTTTGACTTTTGATAGATTCAGATGCTTGGGTCTGCAACGCTATGACTTCATTCAATAGCCATCCTCCCTTTCCTTCTTGGTAACAGAGTTCAATTTTTATTCATGGCAATCATGCCCCCTAGTTAAAAGCCTACCATTCCCAGCTTCTCTTGTGACTAATGAAACAAAAAGAAAAAGTCCTGGTTTCCTAATGACATGGTAGAACCACCTTACCAGCCCTGGCTGTTACCTCCAGGTACCTTTTAGATGAGAGAAAGAAATCAGATGGGTTTTTTACATTTTATGCAGCTGAATCTAATCATAATTCTTGTAAAATTAGTTAGCACAGTTCCTGGCACATATGTACTCAATAAATTATAGCAATTAGTCAAGAATTGGATAATTAGTCAAGATGAAACATCATGGGAACCAACCAAGTACAGAGTAAGATAGAAAATAGACAACAGTTCCATGTTTAAAAAGATAGAGCATATATTGAGAACTATATATATATCACTTAATAATAATATTAGCATATTTGAGTTTATAGACACTGAGTATTATGCTAAGCATATTACATGTATTAACTCTTCTTTATCCCTAGCATTCATGCAGCACTAATAAATTGTAGGTCTTCAATAAGTGGGTGTTCAATAAACAAATATGCTGACAGATAGATGACACCCTGCTTACCTGGATCTGAAACTGATATGCTCACTACCTGGGCAAGCTCTGCATCAAACGTCACACTATCTCTTCACTTCCACAGACAGCATGTCCCCTTGACCATGGTTCCCCAGGACTGGGATCCTTTCCTCTCTAGCTAACTGGAGAATCCTCATATGTAAGTATTATATGTGTCTTTCCTCAAAAAGGGGAATTATCAGTTCATCTCCTCTCTGAGCTTTGCAAACATATAGCATTCTTCAAGATCTTACCATCTCCCTGACCTGGGTGGTTCCAGGATGACAAGTTTGACAGAGTCCCATGTGAAGGTGTGTGTGTGTGAGGGGCGGGGGTGTCCCTCAGGAGCCATCTCCTCACCCTAGGGCTAAATCAGTAGAGAATTCTGGAACTTCCATAATAACCTACCAGGTACTAGGCACTAGCAGTGCTCATGTTCACAATGGCCTTCTGAGTTGGAATACAATTTTATCCAAAACACACTGAAGACCAGAGACATTGTGATTTCTTTCATTATTTCACATTTACTAAGCACCTACTATGTGCTAGGCAATAACTTTTGAGAATATAAGAGAAAATTTGGCATATTACTTTAAGGAGTTCAGAGTCCACTAAGAGAGACAGACAAATAAATAAAACCCAAATAGCATGGGGATATATGGGGATAATAAGAGTGGAGGTCCTGTTGGGGCCAAGCATAGGTGAGGGTAGAGATAGGAGGAACAAAAAAGTATTTCAGGAAAAGAGTTCAGCTACACAGAGATGTTTGGATAACTGGAGCATAGACATGATAGCTTTGTAATGTGTCCACTGACAGGCTGAACTACATTTTCCATAATTCCCTTTCTTGTATATTTATGGTCAAGAGGGACCACTGAGGACATTCCTGGGAGATTTAGCAGGTAGAAAGGCAGAAGTGAAGCAACAGCCAGGAGAGCAATTTCATCACCTTCCCTCGGATCTTCCTTCAACAGCTCTGGCTCCTGCCCAGCTTTGTGATACACCCACCACCCCTCCCCCACCCTGCTCCTGCATGATACTGTCATCAAAATCAGAGGCAACCAGCCTCTGAAGCACAGGTCTCAGGCTGTGATCATGGGGCTCAGCTTGTGCTTATGGGTTGCAGCCTTCTCAGGATCTTCTTGTCCTGACCGCTTGCCTTCAGACTCAATCTCCAGTATCAGATGAGGATACTGCAGCCTCATAGAACTGCTTAACCAGCTCCAATTGTGTAAGCCTGCAACAAAACCTTTAACATATATACGTATATATCTCTCATTGGTTCTGCTCCTCTGCTTGAATCCTGACAAATACAGAATCCTCATGTACTACTGTAACAAACACCTCAAATGTGAGCATGGCTTTAGGACCAGAGTAGAGACTGGAAGAATTTTGAGGAGCATGATGGAGAAAGCCTGAAAATTGCCTTGAGGAGAGTGTTAGTGAATGCATGTGTGCGAAGTCGCTTCAGTCATTCTGACTCTTTGTGACCCTGTGGACTGTAGCCCACCAGGCTCCTCTGTCCATGGAATTCTCCAGACAAGAATACAGGAGTGTGTAGCCATTCCCTTCTCCAGGGGATCTTCCCAACCCAGGGATTGAACCCAGGTCTCCCACGTTGCAGACAGATTCTTTACCATCTGAGCCACCAAGGAAGTCCAGACTGTTAGTAGACACACTCAAAAGGATGGTGCTAGTGAGCGCTCAGAAGGAAGTGAAGAACTTGTTAATAGAAACTAGAAGAAAGGGGATCCCTGGTATGTGGTGGACAGAAAGCTTGGCAAAATTGTCATCTGTGTAAGGGGAAAGTAGGACTTACAAAGGACAAATTTAGTTATCTAGCTGAGTTCCAAGCAAAGGCACTGCCAGGTTTCTTCCTGCTGCTTACAGTAACATGTGAGAGGAGACAGAGCTTGAGGGAAATACTGTTAAATAAAAAGGAATCAGGACTTGATGGTTTTGAAAATTCTCAGCCTCTCCAGGTGGCAAAAGATGCTGAAACTAAGAAATGACTTCCGAGCACGTCAGGAAAACAGGGCATAGAGTAGAAGTCCTATCTAACGATGAAGCCACTCCCTTCCTAGAGCTTCCTGAATCATCCCTGATAAGCTTTTTTCATGCTCAAGAATTTTTCAAGAACCAATCTGTATGCATCTTTTTTTTTCTAAATTCCAAGGATTTGAAGCTTAACCACACTCTCCCTCAGATCCTGGGCCATCACTTTCTCCCAGCTATCACCCTACTGTCTCCCAGTGCCTTCTGGGGGGCCCTTTTCTCAAGTCCAGCACATAAACTGGTATTTACCAGAGGTCCTCACTCACCTCTCCTGAGAGATTTTGTATCGTCCCATGCTTCAGATGTCAGTTTGCACATTGACATCTCACCTGAAATGTGTATTCAGCCCCGTCCTCCCTCCTAAAATATAGTCTACCTACCCAACCTCCCTACTGGAAATCTATGAGACAATGTTCTAATGGCACCCCCATCTCATACATCCAGCGCTGATCTCTCTCTCTCTCTCTCTCTCACACACACACACACACACACACACACCCCAAAGCAAATCTCCTTTTCTAAGAGTTAACACCTAGTCTGTGAAACTGGATCATCTGACTGGAACTAGTTCACCTCATTTGAGTCCTGGCTGTAGCTGACTGTGCTAGCTTGGATGAGAATTTTTATATTTTTTACCTCCCCATGTCTCAACTTCTCTTAGGTTAATAATACTTCTTACATCATTAGGTTCTTGTGAAGCTAATGTGAGTTCCACATGTAAAAGAAAAGAGTGCCTGACACAGATTATGTTCTCCATGAAGCTTAGCTCTCAATATTGTTATGTCTTCTTGAATTGTATCCCCCAAGAAGCCAAGGAGCCCTTGAACCCTGCGATTACCCTGAAAAACCCAACTCTTCAATTAACCATCACCCTTGATTCTACCTCCTAAATGCCTCAGAATCCATCCATTTCTCTCCAACCCAACTGTCACGTCTTTAGTTCAGTCCTTCACGATTCCCCCAGTGATTAGCAGCAGCACACATCTGCCATCACCCCTTACCTGGGTTTCACATGTTCTGTAACCATGACAACCCCACCCCAAGATGCCTATGTTCAAATCCCTTCTCCATACTGTAACCAGAATATTCTTCTAAACTGAGGCTTTCATCATGTCCCCCAATGTCTAAGAGACCTTAAGCACAAGTCTTGAGGTCACGTCCTCCCTGCTCTCTTCCCTCAATGCTCACAGTCCTCAGCCTCACCCTCACCCCCTTGCCTCTTGTGCTCCAGTAATTTTGAACTATTGGCAAATTTTGAACTGTTTGAACTTTTAACATATTCTTTCCCTAGAGTCTTCAGTGCCCAAAAAAGAAGCACTTTTGGTGTCAAGGAATACCCCTATACTCACACCCATATGTTGATAAGTGTCTAGAATTTAGCAACAGGTGACTAAGGTCTGTGGTCCTGGGGCTTGCCTGGGGAGGGGTTGCGGGGAGGTCAGATCAAGCCCCAGGGCAGTGCCTGCAGTTAGCCCTGGGCTGCTCTGACCACTTCAGAATGCAGCTCCTGGCTGAATGTGACCCCAGAATCTGGTTTCCTTGCTTCCAAGGCAACAGATTAATTTGGGGACTGCAAGGTCATGATTCTAACCCTAGGAAAGGTCAGGTAACCCCATCAGTAGAAGCAGATCCTTCCTGCAATAGCAGACGAGGTTTACACAGGGCCACTCTGATTGAAAGGTTTTTCTGTTACAGGACTTGGGTTCCCTTTTTAAAAAAAAAAAAAAAACTTCCTTTAAAAAAAAGTAGTTGAGAGGCTGTCAGGCAGCTCCGCGTCTCCATTAGAATTCAGAGTATTCCACGGTAATTACAAAACAGCTGTAATGGAAAATTGGTAGTCAAACCCATTTTCTAGCGACTAGAACGGTGAATGGGCTCCATTATGTTCCTAATTCTCATTAACTTAATTTGCATAGGAAACAATGAAGGAATACATAATGAGGTACAGTGGGCGAGCAGCCCAGCCCTCACCCCGCAGAGCTGGGTTCAACCCACCCTGACCCACGCGAAGCAGTGAGGGTCGGGCTGCGCGTCACGCGAAGTTGCGGTTTCTGATTCTGAGCTGGTCCAGGATGGGGTCAGGTGGAAGAGGACTCCGGAAACCGCCTTGCACAGGCAGTGCAAACTCCGTTTCTTCTCCCGCCCCCACCCGAGGAGCTGTGGTACGAGGAAGAACTGGAGCAGAAGGCGGAGGGAACTTGTTTGGGGGTAAGCAATTCCAGGCTTCGGCTGTGTGTGCATGCACGTTGCTTCCTACAAATCTGGTTTTAAGTGTAATTCGCCCTGGCAAAAGGATGAGATCAGCAGCCAGGGAGCTGGATGGGTTGGGGGTGCAGGGCTGGGTCTACCCTGGGCTCCCTCAGAAGATGAAGCCAGCAGGGCCTCCTCCCAGCCTCTGCTGTAAGGTGACCGTGTCAGACCAGAACCTTGGCTAGCAGAGGAAATGAGGCAGGGGTGGCTCACAGCGAAAACTCCAAGCTCCAACAGCTAAGTTATCTCCTGATTCCGACTACCAAGCTGTGAGTAGTGGAAAGTCAGAAGTTACTTCAGCGAACTAGATTATAAATTGGAAAAAAAGTGGCACATTCAACTCACTGTTGTTGACCGTTTATGATATTTCAGACACTCTATTAGACAGTCCCACTGAATCCTAACCCTAGAGAAACTGCGAGATAAAATTGTGTCCATTTTGCTGAGGAGGAAACTGAAGCTCAAGTAATTTGCTATGCTAGGCTATTTAGCTATTCAGAGACAAAGCCAAGACCGAGCTGTCTTCTGACCAAGCATTCTAGTTAGTCCAGTATTTCCCAAACTTCCTTACTCCATGGCACACGTGGAAAATGATAATATAACTGATCCTTGAACAACCCAGTAGTCAAAGGCATTGACCTTCTGCAAACTAAAAACCTACATATAGTTTATAGTCAGCCCTCCGTATACACAGTTTCACATCAGAAGCTTCAGTCAACTGGGAATCCTGCAGTACTGTCATCTTTATCACTAAAAAACAATTATACACAAGTGGACCTGCACAGTTCCAGTCTGTGTTCTTCAAGGGTCAACTGGAACCCCAGGTGAAAGAGAGGGGCTTGAAACCTAGAGAAGTTTGCATAACCCTCAGCTCACCCCAAATGGGTGAGAGGATTAACATTCCAAGCCACGTAGGTCAGAAAGTCTAGTCCATAGGGAAAAAATGGTGGCCTCCTGTAGAGATAATCTGAGACCCACCAGGAAGATGGGTGTATCCCAACAGTGTCGCAGTGGGTGAGACAGAAGTGCCTGAAATGCTTCTATTACTTGGGATTCATTGTTGTCCTCCCCAGTCCCTCTTCTTAGATGCATATTTCTATGGATGGTGTACAACATTCACCCCATAAGGAAATGTAACACGAGGAGCATGTATCTTTAAGCTGATCTGCATTTGTTTCCTAACTCTGCCACTTAACAGCTGGAAGAGCTTATGTGCTCACTTCCAGGGAACTGGACCAGAGAACTGTCATGCTCTTAAAACTCTGCAAATGCTTGCATCGTGGGTTTTGTTCCTGAGGTGGGAGAGAACCACTGATACGATGCAACCTGCTAAAAGGAAGACCAACATAGGCAAAATGACCAAAAACAAGTTTTTCCAACAACCAATCTTCTCCCAGCTGGTCCAGACTGCTTCTTTCATTCCCCAAATTTCCAACAATTTCCTGGGAACATCCTAAGTCTTGGCCACTACACATGGTTTCTGATCCATCTAACAACACTATAAGATGGGTTTCATCATCACTGTCAGATGAGGAAACCATCACAAGGGGTTAAAGCCACACAGCCGAGTGGTCTGTCTCATGTGGGTGCCCAGCCTCTGTCTCACCCTGAAGCCTGGGCCCTCTATTTTTTGCAACAACTTGCTGCTTCTCCTTTAGCAAAACTCTGTACACCTAGAGTTGTTGGCACACTCAGTGGCATTTTAGCGCATTCTACATGCTCAAGAAGGTTGGGGAACCCAAACATATCCCAATTTCATCTGTTCCCCAACCTCATCTTTGGATATGCTGTCTGTATCCAGGAGACCTGGATGGAACTTCTGGCTTGACCTGACTAATTGGATTGGTTCTTCAGGGGCCATGTCCATGAGGCCCAGACAGAGACATCCCTGCAAAACAACAAAATACGGAGGTTCCTTTAAAAACTTAAGATAGAGTTACCATATGATCCAGCAGTCCCACTCCTAAGCATATATACAGAAAAAAAAAAAAAATATATATATATATATATATATATATATAATTTGAAACGATACATGTACTCCCAAATTCACAGCAGCACTATTTACAATAGCCAATAAGTGGAAGCAAATTAAGTGTCCATTAACAGATGAATAGATAAAGAAGATGTGGGAAATGTGTGTGTGTGTGTGTGTGTGTGTGTGTGTGTAATGGAATACTACTCAGCTGTAAAAAAGAATGAAATAATACCATTTGCTGCAACACGGATAGGCCCAGAGATTATCATATTAAGTAAAGTCAGTCAGACAGAGAAAGATAAAAACCATATGATATCACTTACGTGTAGAATCTAAAAAAATATGCAAATGAATTTATTTCCAAAATAGAAACAGCTTCCCAGACACAGAAAACAAACCTATCATTACCAGAGGACGAGAGGTGGAGAGATAAATGAGAAGTTTGGGGTTAGGAGATTCACACTGCTACATATAGGTCAGCAGAAGGACCTACTGTATAGCTCTAGGAACTATTTTCAGTATCGTATATTAATAAAAACCTGCATTGGAAAAGGATCTGAAAAAGAATGTGTGTGTGTGTGTGTGTGTGTGTAACTGAATCACTTTGCTGTATACCTAAAACTAACACAACATTGGAAGTTAGCTAGGCTTCAATTAAAATAAAATGCAGTGTGAGATGAAGGAAGACAGAGGAAAACAAGCAGTCTGCACTGCTGTGGACAGAGCCCCCTCCTTTCTGTGTGTGCCTACCAGCAACCACTTCATACAGTGCTTGCTGGTTGTTGACTGCTGAACTGACTAATAGCTTCCACGTCTACTTACAATTAAGTACCTGATATGTGCAGTCACTGTACCAGGAGGGATAGAGAATTTTACATCACTTCAGTTCCTAAAGCACATTCTGGTTCTCTAAGTCTTCCTGTTGTTACTCGGAACTGTGTGGTTGGCATTAAGCATTAGAAGATGGCCATCCTTCTTGATGCTAGCCACATGGTTTGGGGATATACTGTAGTTTATGACAGGAAGAACCCCAAGAGACCAGGTACAGTGCTCAAATGTTTGTTCCATGTCTCCTCTGATTTTATAAACAAATACCAACTCACCTATTAACAAAACACCAATCCCAAACCATGCCCGCTCCCAGGTAGACTGACCTTTAGATTCATTTTCCTGTGGTTCTCCAGGCATAGTCTCTCACTGCTCTATATATAAGAGAACAAAGCTGAAGATGTTCTAGGAAGATCCAGAGCTGGTTTGTTGTTCCCTTATTGGGTTCACTCAGTGGCACTTACACACCGACAAAAACCCACTTGTGGCTGAAGTTTTCTATGCAGAGTTGCGGGTACTTGGTGTTCCCTCAGTAAAGAGCCTCTCGCCACGTTCCTGGGAACCAGCCCCATACCGTACAGCTCTGCCAACTGCATCACTTTTAGATTCTGGGCTTTGAAACCAAATAAAAATTGATATGTGTGTAATCACATTTGTTTAATTAAAGTAACACATCTGTGCAGTAAATATTCCAGCACGAGCTGGTCAATAGCAAATCTTCAGCATGTACAGTAATAATTGACTAATGTAATTAAATGCATGTCAGAGTTTTAAAAGAAAATATAATGAGATTTCATCATTTTATATGTACAGGTAATTAGTTCTTAGGAATGTGAGTAAAAGCAAATTATCTACAGATTTGAACTATCAGCAGATAATTCAAATGACCTAGTTTGTGAGAGAAAATGGTATCTAAAAACGAGAGAAATTCAAACCAAAACAAACGTTCCCTACGATTAAATCTGAGAACTGTGTTAAGAAATGAGCATGTATAATTTTGCTGAACATGTTTTCATCACGCTTTCCTTTTGGATGAGTTGAGTCTTAGTATGGGTACCAGGTTGGAGTGACATCTCTCCTGGCTCACACTCTTCTACTGGTTCTTCAGGCATCCAGGAACCTTTTGGTACCAAGCTCTGGGTCATTTTAATTAGTATTTCTTATACTTTATATTCAAGCTGACTCCATCTTCTGCTGCTTCCTAACCATTGCTTTTAGGCCTGAGAGGTGTCATCCTGAATTCGGGACAGCGTGTGCTCAGGGAGGCTGAAGGAAGGGCATTCCAAGAGTGGGAACAACACACGTGGATGCGAGGAAGGAGGAAGCACGTGGCCTGTTTGGGAGGCAACAAGCTCTGTCTGACTGGAGAAGATTCCAGTAGGAGAAAAGAGGAAGCTGTGGCTGTGGAAATACGCTGGGAAATGATGGGCAGAGACTTGAATACTGGCCAAGAAGCTGGAGCACCATTCCTCTGAAGACAGTACAGAGCTGCTGAAGATGCTGTTTCTGCTACTTTGCTCAACACTGATCATACCAAGTGCTTCAAAAACCCCAGCACTCAGAGGACAACTTACTGCTCTGAGAAACAGTCAAGTCCTCACCTCCAAAGCCTGGCAGGGGTGACATTAGGGCCCTTCTCTTCCACAGTGGGTTATTCTCCATGATTCCTCACTTCAAACCCCTTTCCTTCTCAAAACTTCTCCAAGCGATGATCCTGGTCCCCTTCACAGTCCCTCTTAGTGGTCACCTCTCTGGATTATGAATCCTGTCTTTTGTGAATCATATTGTCAGAACCAGACAAATGGCAGGTAGGACAGTGCTGGTTTATTCTATGCATGTAATTTTAGGTTTTTAATGTGTAGACACAGTTTGTTTCATTGCATCTTTCATTGCCATGACCCTGCGTCAGAAAACAACAGTAAGAAGATAGATTGACCATAACACAGGCAAGACATGTCCATCATTTGACAAGAGAGTGACACATTTTTCACTCGTTGGAGGGCAGAAGCTTTACTGGTGATGCAGTCAGTGGTTGTACTGAGAGACACCCCCCACGAGTAAAAACTAACACCGTACTGTAAGTCAACTATTATTGTTGTTCAGTTGCTCAGTTGTGTCCAACTCTTTGCGACCCCATGAACTGCGACATGCCTGGCTTCACTGTCCTTCACTATCTTCCTGAGTTTGCTCAAACTCATGCCCATTGATTTAGTAATGCCATCCAACCATCTCATCTTCTATATTATACTTCAATTAAAAAAAAATGATCCATTATATCCCACATGGTCAAAACACCAAAACATAAAACAAAGAAGAAGCAATATTGTAACAAATTCAATAAGCCTTTTTAAATTATTTAAGATTATAAAAAAAAACTTTATAGAAAATGATCCATTAGAAAATTGAGCCCCTGATGTTGGCCTCAGTGAATCCACATGCCAGTCCACTTAACTAACCCACCTAGCGGAACCTTACCCAGAGTGCTATAGTAAAAGGAATAATGGGGGTTGAGTGGAGAGAAAGGTGAGTGTGGAAGAAGGCAGAGAAGGAGCATGCATCTCTTAGCTTTTCTTAACCAGTAAATGCTTCCATAAAGAGGTGAATTCTACTCTCTTCTGCTGTTGTTATTGTTAGTCACAAAGTCATGTCCAACTCTTTGCAACCCCCAGGACTGTAGCCCTACAGGCTCCTCTGTCCATGTGATTTGCCAGGCAAAAATATTGGAGTGGGTTGCCATTTCCTTCTCTAGGGAATCTTCCTGGCCCAGGGATCGAATCCCCAAGTCTCCAGCTTGGCACTTGGATTCTTTATCACTGGGCCACCTGGAAAGCCCCTGGATTCCAATCAGTTGATCCACAAAATGGTTAGTGCACACATATTCTTTGTACCTGTGAGGGTGTCTAAGTCATGGCTCTGTTCAGAAGCAGCTTGTGACCTAGGATGTGGGGCTCAGGGTCAACTGAACAGAGACACTGGAGATGTCTTGGTGATCAGGCAAGAAGATGTTGGGGTCACACCACTGGGATGTCTCCTATCAGTTTCAGTTCAGTTTAGTTGCTCAGTCATGTCCGACTCTTTGTGACCCCATGAATCGCAGAACGCCAGGCCTCCCTGTCCATCACTATGTCCCAGAGTTCACTCAAACTCATGTCCATCGAGTCAGTGATGCCATCCAGCCAAATCATTCTCTGTCATCCCCTTCTCTTCCTGCCCCCGATCCTTCCCAGCATCAGAGTCTTTTCCAATGCGTCAGCTCTTCGCATGAGGTGGCCAAAGTACTGGAGTTTCAGCTTTAGCATCATTCCTTCCAGAGAACACCCAGGGCTGATCTCCTTTAGAATGGATTGGTTGGATCTCCTTGCAGTCCAAGGGACTCTCAAGACTCTTCTCCAACACCACAGCTCAAAAGCATCAATTCTTCGGCACTCAGCTTTCTTCACAGTCCAACTTTCACATCCATACATGACCACTGGAAAAACCATAGCCTTGACTAAGTAATGTCTCTGCTTTTCAATATGCTATCTAGGTTGGTCAGAACTTTTCTTCCAGGGAGTGTCTTTTAATTTCATGGCTGCAATCACTATCTGCAGTGATTTTGGAGGCCCAAAAAATAAAGTCTGACACTGTTTCCACTCTTTCCCCATCTATTTTCCATGAAGTGATGCAACCAGATGCCATGATCTTCGTTTTCTGAATGTTGTGCTTTAAGCCAACTTTTTCACTCTCCTCTTTTACTTTCATCAAGAGGCTTTTTAGTTCCTCTTCACTTTCTGCCATAAGGGTGGTGTCATCTGCATATCTGAGGTTATTGATATTTCTCCCAGCAATCTTGATTCCAGCTTCTGCTTCTTCCAGCCCAGTGTTTCTCATGATGTACTCTGCTTATAAGTTAAATAAGCAGGGTGACAATATGCAGCCTTGACGTACTCCTTTTCCTATTTGGAACCAGTCTGTTGTTCCATGTCCAGTTCTAACTGTTGCTTCCTGACCTGCATATAGGTTTCTCAAGAGGCAGGTCAGGTGGTCTGGTATTTCCATCTCTTTCAGAATTTTCCACAGTTTATTGTGATCCACACAGTCAAAGGCTTTGGCATAGTCAATAAAGCAGAAATAGATGTTTTTCTGGAACTCTCTTGCTTTTTCCATGATCCAGCGGATGTTGGCAATTTGATCTCTGGTTCCTCTGCCTTTTCTAAAACCAGCTTGAACATCTGGAAGTTCATGGTTCACGTATTGCTGAAGCCTGGCTTGGAGAATTTTGAGCATTACTTTACTAGCATGTGAGATGAGTGCAATTGTGTGGTAGTTTGAGCATTCTTTGGCATTGCCTCTCTTTGGGATTGGAATGAAAACTGACCTTTCCAGTCCTATGGTCACTGCTGAGTTTTCCAAACTTGCTGGCATATTGAGTGCAGCACTTTCACAGCATCATCTTTCAGGATTTGAAATAGCTCAACTGGAATTCCATTACCTCCACTAGCTTTGTTTGTAGTGATGCTTTCTAAGGCCCACTTGACTTCACATTCCAGGATGTCTGGCTCTAGGTGAGTGATCATACCATCGTGATTAGTGATGAAGATCTTTTTTGTACAGTTCTTCTGTGTATTCTTGCAACCTCTTCTTAATATCTTCTGCTTCTGTTAGGTCCATACCATTTCTGTCCTTTATTGAGCCCATCTTTGCATGAAATGTTCCATTGGTATCTCAAATTTTCTTGAAGAGATCTCTAGTCCTTCCCATTCTGTTGTTTTTCTCTATTTCTTTGCATTGATTGCTAAGGAAGGCTTTCTTATCTCTTCTTGCTATTCTTTGGAACTCTGCATTCAGATACTTATATCTTTCCTTTTCTCCTTTGCCTTTCGCTTCTCTTCTTTTCACAGCTATTTGTAAGGTCTCCCCAGACAGCCATTTTGCTTTTTTGCATTTCCTTTCCATGGGGATGGTCTTGATCCCTGTCAGTTTAAAGGACTCCAAATGGTCATCTGTCCCAAAGAAAAGCTAGTCATTGTTTCCCTATCAGATAGTCTCTGGTATCCAGAACTGGTCAGAATGCTTCTTACATGAGACCGGCGATCATGTGATGAGACAGTGTTCCACAGTTAGAGTACTGATCTGGACACCAGTGGTATGAATGAGCACAGAAGAGGCAGTTATGGGATAAAAGGCTGCAGAAGGAGGAGCCCAGAGAAGTGACAGGTAGGATACGTTGACCAGGGTTGTTGAGTGATGGATACTGGAATTGCCTCTCAAATGTTACCACTTTTCCTTTCTACAAACAGAATCAGAATGTAATTTGTGGATACAATGCACTCAGTTTCAAAGATCATTCCCTGGTCTCTCTTGCTATTAGTGACTATGTGATACAGTTATAAACAATGTGATATTAGTGAAATTCTTCTGGAGATACACATAAAGCACACCATCTTGCATTGCTCAATACTTCCAAGTTCCAAACAATTTTTTTTTTTGCAGTAAAGGCAAAAGGCCTGAAATCACTATTTCATGGAAAAGAACCATCCTCAGACATGTCCTAATATAGAATGAGTTCTTCCTGGTGATTCTTCTCCAGCTACTGACAAGGAAAGAGACTTATTCAATGCTGGAGCCACTGATCTATGTCTCTCCTGGAGCCTGAGATGGTGCTATGACCATCCCTTGCTAGACCAGTTCATTGCTTACTGCCACCTACCTGGCCAGGGCATCCAGGAAGCCTGGGCAACAGGAGAAGAAGCAACTCTTACTCCACTGCTTCCCCAACCACTAGCAACACCAGGAAAGGGATCTGAGGTGTCCACACCCCATCCTCACTCACCTATGGACTTGTGACATCTAAAATAGAGAGGAGGGAGGGCACACAGATGATCTTCAAGAGTCTCTGTAGGCATGGCAATGGCTGTGATGAATGCTATGGTGAAAAGTAAGATATGCTGGGTTCTAGGTTTGGAAGAAACTCTTTCATCTTCAGTTTGAATTTGCTTATGCCACAATTAGTCAGGGGACTATAAGGCATCTCAAGGCACAGAGCATGCATCAGTGACTGATGAGAGTCACAAAACCATGAAAGAGATTAGAAACTCTGGGAGTACCTTCTGCAGCCAACCAGGGGAGTTTTTGGCTGAGCAAAAACCAGCCAAAAGGATGGAAACTGACCTTAATTGTCACAGCTTTCCAAGGTCGAACCTCAAAGAATAACCTTCCAACTTTCCCTCCCAAACAAACAAGGGTTGTGACCATGCTGGATTACTTGCAAACAAGAACTGTAAATGGAAGAAGCTGGTTGTGAGAGGTACAGCAAATGGGAACCAAAACTCTGTGTTTTAAAGGTAAACTGTGAGTAGTTAAGGAAAGGCCATACAGTCTAGATGAGGTTGGAAGAATCAAAGGACAGGAACCCTGGCAGAGAATAAGCAAGATGGAAGAATTTATTTGCAGAGGAAGGATCACTTTCTAGCCTATAGTAGGGAAGATAGTTGACAGTTGAGTTCAGATAATAACAACCCAATAGGACAAGTACTATTATTACTTGGAAAATATCATTATTATTATCAATGCTATTTGTTAATGCAGATGAGGAAGATGAAAGATAGTCAGGCAGCCAGCACATGGCAGAAGGTCAAACTGAGGCTGTGACACTAAAACAAGCCTGAATTATCTTCTTTATTCCTTTGAGTCCCTAGTTGCATGCTATGCCTATGCATGTGTGTGTGTGTGTGTGTGTGTGTGTGTGTGTGTGTGTGGTATTGGAAAGTGGAGGTAAGGGGACAGGAAGAAGCTCCGAAGAAAATTATGCTAATAATAGATAGTCCTGAATGTCTAGCAGAGAGGTGTTCATTTGACTGTAAAGAAGATCCATTGTAACTCCTTGAACCAGGGCAGAGACCATAAAAGCACTGTTTGGGAATGCTTAATCTTGCAGAGAGAATTGAATGATGCAAGCTTTGGGAGAAGGGCACTCGGCTTCAAGAATCAAAGTTATCCTGGTTCCCCACTCTGCCACTGAGTCAAGAATAAACAGTTTGTCATATTCCCCCTTCAGTCTTGCTGTATTCTCTTTGGAATGGAATGAAGGTTACTGACTATGATTACTTGTATCAGGATTTTGGGGGGCTCCAAAATCACTGCAGATGGTGACTGCAGCCATGAAATTAAAAGACGCTTGCTCCTTGGAAGAAAATCTATAACCAACCTAGACAGCATATTAAAAAGCAGACATTACTTTGCCAACAAAGGTCTATCTAGTAAAAGCTGTGGTTTTTCCAGTAGTCATGTATGGATGGGAGAGTTGGACTATAAAGAAAGCTGAGCACCAAAGAATCGATGCTTTTGAACTGTGGTGTTGGAAAAGACTCTTGAGAGTCCCTTGGACTGCAAAGAGATCCAACCAGTTCATCCTAAAGGAGATCAGTCCTGGATATTCATTGGAAGCACTGGTGCTGAAGCTGAAGCTCCAATACTTTGGCCACCTGATATGAAGAACGGATTCATTGGAAAAGACCCTGATGCTGGGAAAGATTGAGGGCAGGAGGAGAAGGGGACGACAAAGGATGAGATAGTTGGATGGCAGCACTGACTCAATGGACATGAGTTTGAGCAAGCTCTGGGAGTTGATGATGGATAGGGAAGCCTGGCATGCTGCAGTCCATGAGGTCGCAAAGAGTCGGACATAACTGAGTGACTGAACTGAACTGATCAGAATTTTTACCTCTGAGAGGTTTTCTCCTTAAAAACACAGAAATTTGTTGAATCTTCACTGGTCCTCATTTCATATGAAAGAGAAATATCACGAGCAACACTGTTCCCAGCTACATTCTAGGGCTGAAGTTAATCCCCCTTCTAAGGAGAAAACCCTATAAAGAGAGCCAAGCAGAGAAGGCAGCCCTGTATCTTAAAAGATGGGATAAAAACTTGGAAGAGATGGTGTCAGGGTCTCCTCCAACTCTGTGATATCACGATGATGAGATTCTAAATCTTAAAAATGTGTCAGGTTCAGCTTCTGCTTTAAGCAGACCTACAGTCCTGGAGGAAGCTCAATTCTTGAAGCTTGCCAAGCCTTTCTGCATTCCAGGATCTTGGCACTTGCTGTTTCCTCTTCCTGGATGGCTCTTCCTCTCACTCTTTGCAGAGCTGGCTCATTCTCTTTCTCCAGGTACTTGCTTTAAATGGCTCTTGCTCACAGAGGGCTTTCTTAACTGCCTACATTAAGTAGATTACTGGTTTTCTTTCACCTTAGAATCCTGGTTATTTCTTACACTAATCTTACTACACTGTCATAATCTTATAATTTGTTTGTTTGTTTGTTTTATATTTATCTCTCCAACTAAAATACTAACTCCACAGATATGTTTACTGATGGATTCCCAGAATGTAGCACAGTGTCTGGCATATAGTGGGCACTCAAGATGGATGGAAGGAAGGATACATGAATGGATGGATGAAAGGAAGGATGGATGGATAGATGGGTATCTAATGGAAGGATGGGTGTTGGAGGTGTGGATTAATGATGAATGGAAGGAGGGAAGGATGGGTAGATGAATAGATGGGTAGATGATGGATGGAATGGGTGGTGAATGGATAACTGGAGAGAGGGAAAGATGAGAGGGAGGTTAATAACGATTGGACTCATTAAGTATACAATGGAAAAAGTTATCTGAGGTCAGAGGGTTTGAAAAATAAGTTCTCTTTCCTTCTTGGAGATTCACAGCACACATTAGCAAATTTAAGTTACTGAAAATTCCCCAGTAAGAAAAAAAACTTGTTTGATTTTCTTTAACCCAGCATTTCCTAAACTTATTTTAACTCAAGATACTTCCTTTCTGTGATACCCTTACTTAACATTCTGCCAAAGAGTGTTCTTTAAAACACTAGTTTAGAAAATCTACTCCTTTATAAACATTGCCATGTTGAATAGTAATTATTTTTTTTAATTCTCTTTCCAGGCTGTGAAGTCCCAAAGGATACAGACTGAGATTTACTCATCTTTGTAACCCCAGTGTATAGCACAGTGCCAGGCACACAGAAAACACTCAGAAATAATTGAGTAATTGAGAAGGAAGAAAAGAGGATAAGAGGAAGGAAGGAGGAGATGGAGGGATAAAGAGAGAAGAGAGGGAGAATGTAGCTGGTTAGTAAGTAATCACTTCCTGCTATGTACTTTCAATTGACTTTGAGGCAAATAATAAAATGCTAATAATGACCTTACCAAATCAGAAGTCAAAATTACATTAACCATCTCAGATAAATTCTAGATTAGTAATTTAACTTGGTTAGGATTAGAGTTCATTCACACTAGACACCTCCTGCCACCCTCCCACACATATGCATGCAGGCATAATGTCCTTATGATGGGCTGTCTCCTATTTCTTAGAGTCTGATAATTACTGTATTTACAGTGTTAACAACAGTATCACATGCTGGTTAAGAGTATAGGCTTTGAAGTCAAACCCAATCTCCACCATTGTCTGAATCTAGCCTTCTCTAACAAAAATACGATAGACTAAGTGGCTTAAACCATGGAGAAGGGCACGGCAACCCACTCCAGTATTCTTGCCTGGAGAATCCTGTGGACGGAGGAGCTTGGTGGGCTACAGTCCATGGGGTCGCAAAGAGTCGGACACGACTGAAGCCACTCAGCACACATGCAAGTGGCTTAAAAGGGCTTCTCTGATGGCTCAGCAGGTAAAGAACCTGCCTGCAATGCAAGAGACACGGGAGACACAGGTTTGGTCCCTGAGTCGGGAAGATCCCCTAGAAAAGGAAATGGCAACCCACTCCGGTATTCTTTCCTGCAAAATCCCCTGGACAGAGGAGCCTAGTGGACTACAGTGCATAGGATTGCAAAGAGTCGGACATGACTGAGCAACTAAACATGCATGGTAGTTATAGACAAGTGGCTCGTAAACAACAGGTATTGATTTCTTACAGTTCTGAAGGCTGAGAAGTCCAAGAGCACTGGGCAAATTCAGCATCTGGTGAAGGCTGCTTCCTGGTTCATAGACGATGGTCTTCTCAGTGTCCCCACATGGAAAAAATAAGGGGAAATCCCATTCATGAGGACTCCATGGATAGTTGAGGACTCATGACTTAATCACCTTCCAAAGGCCCCACTTCCAAATACTGTCACATTGGTTTCAACATGTAAATTTTGAGAGGACATCAACATTCAGTTTATAGCCACCATTTACTGATTGTATGAGTCTGTCAAAATATTAACCTTTCTAAGGCTCAGTTTCTTCATATGTAAAATGCAGATGGTAATAGTGCATTTTAAATAATCACAGTGCTGCTATGAAGACTAAATTAGATAAATATGCCAAGGGCTTAGGACAATGCCTGGTATTCAACAAGTAATCAATAAACTACTGCTACCTCTGGACCCCCTTCCTAGTGATGACACCAGGAGCCAAGACTTTTCATCTCCAGGTGAAGCATGTCACAGGAAATACTAACTCTGAAAAGCAAAACTCAGACTGTAAGATTTCAGGCCCATAAAAGGACAGTTTAACAGACTGGGACTTTTCCAATCTAACCCCAAGCCTCTATCTCCCCTTTGAACATCTTGTGAGATTGCACACAATCCCGTTTCATCCAGTACTTTGTAGACGCTCTCTGCACCAAGGGGCTGGTGGGGAACTGCAAATAAGCATACCTTCTTGGGAGAAAATTCAACTCACAGTGACTTGTAGAAATGCACCTGGAGCTGGCTTTGTCCCTCTCCTGCCTTGTAATCATGTAGAATTCATTCCCTTTTTTCACACCGCTTTTTGGATTTCATGAACTATAAACACAGGTACTTTTTATCTGCAGTTTCTGTGCATATCTAGGGATGAGAAGAGTTGAAAGGGCTACAGGAGGCAGGAAGGGGCATAGTCTTGACCTTGGATGGGATTAGGAAGGAGTGAGGTAGGGAGGGGGTGTGGTTTAAAAATTAGCACCTACCCAGGACTGAATACAAATACATAAGGAAGACCCTTTGAAATGAATTGAATACAAGTATGCAATAAAAGAATTATTATTTTAAAAGTGGATTGTGATTCAGAACAAATACAAGTCCTCTTTTCTGACTTCAGCTGTGCCCAGTCACCACTCAGTGGAAGAGTTACATGCTCCAAAGGCTGAAAGGAACTCAGAGAGTCATATAATCCCCTGCCCCTAGACAAGATTCACCTCAAAATCAGCTCAGATGGTCTTTACTTCTCTTTTAAATAAAATTTAAACCTATCTAGAAAATCCCAGACTCTCAGAGGTGGAAGGGAAGCCTTCCTGAAATTCAGCACCATGGACAGATGGCTATATAGGCTTGGAGGGCGGAGGAGGGTGGGTTCAAGAGCTGCAGCCCACATCTTTAATCTTTAGAAAGTTAGTTCTCGTGTCGAGCTGAAATCTGCTTCACTGTAACTTCCATCTGCTGTTCCAGTTCTGCCATTTAGAGCCGGGCAGAGCGGATGTGTTCACTTCCATTAGATACCCTTTCATTTCTGACCCCCACTTCCCATCATCCCTCCTCTGCACTGAAAACCCTCCTTTCCTTTGAACATTCTCCCACATGCTATAGTTTCTGTACCCTTTACCAAGCCAGTGTCCTTCCTGTGAAGCCACTTTGGTTACTGTGTATCTTAAAATGCATCTCCTGGAGCTGAATCCAGTGCCCCAGATATGTTCAGACAATGTAGAACAGCAAGGTAACCAGTGGTTAAGAACAGGAGGCTTTTTCAATGAAAGACCCTTGGTTCCAGTATGTCCTAACTCTGTGTCCTGGCACAAGTTAAACTTTCAGAACCTAAATTATGATTATGCTCATCCATAAAATGGGCATAATAATAAAGTTGTCAGAAGGTGCAGTCATGTATAAAAAGCTTTAAGCACAATGCCTGGCACACATGGTTGGTAGAAAATAAACAGTGGCTGAAATGAATGTATTCCAAAACTTTGGCCACCTGATGTGAAGAACTGACTCATTGGAAAAGACCCTGATGCTGGGAAAGATTGAAGGCAGGAGGAGAAGGGGACCACAGAGGATGGGATGGTTGGATGGCATCACCAACTCAATGGACATGAGTTTAAGTAAGCTCCACGAGTTGGTGATAGACAGGGAAGCCTGGCATGCTGCAGTCCATGGAGTTGCAAAGAGCTGGACACAAATGAGTGACTGAACTGAAATGAATGTTGGTATTATTTGCATTATTAGACATGATATCCCATTAACTGTAAAATTTTTAACAGCTATTCATTCTGTTGATTCACAAAAGATGTCAGCCAAAATGCAAATTTTTGTTTCAGTTGTCATCTAGCAAACATCTCCCCTGTCTTCTATTTGTACAACTTATAATTTGAATCCAAATTCAGAATTTGTCTGTATTTGTGTTTATCTTCTGGCTCATTAGCCCAAGCTATAAGCATCGTGTTTTATGGTGGTAAAAGAAAATACCTTTCCTTGGCCATGAGCTGCAAGACTCAACCATACAGCAAATCTAGGAGCTTTTCTAACATAAGCAGGATCCCCATATAGTTGAGATCTTCCTTCCTCATGTTTTCTTTCCCCACTTGGGACTCCAGCATCTAAATTTCCACCATCAGGAATTTAACGTATGGGTTTGTTCAATAAGTTAAAGGCATGCTTGTCGAGTGCCTCCTCTACAGCAAGCACTCCTCCAAAACTTGGGGCTAAGCAGTGGATGAGACAGGCAAGACTCCAACTCCTCCTCCCATCAAGGATACATTCCAGAGGGGAAAATAAACAAGCAAGAAATACGTGCCCCAGAGAAGTTCAGACCAGAAATGTTACAAGGAAATAAAGCAGATGGCAAGATGAAGTGGGATGTGGGTGGGGAGAGGACCACTAGTTTGAGTGGTTCCAGGAGGCACTCACTAACTAGAGTGAGGCTGAGAGCTGCCAACCCAACAGATGCACGAGTCAGCACTTCCTTTTCAGTCTCTTTGGTTGTTCCTTTTTTATAGACATGAAAGACACCAAATTATATGTCATATAAAGGTAGTCAATTGCTCCATCTTCAAGAATTCTAGAAGCCTGAGCAGATTATCTACCCACCACATAGGTGGTGGGCTCATTGGTCTCCTTTGCACTGGGGTGGTAATCTGGAGCATCACTTGCTCTTTGGAAGTTATGAGAGTAATTAAAACAGGAAATTTTTACTAAATTGATTCACTTGAGAAACAAATCTAATGCAATCCATAAGGAACTGGTACAGTAGCTTTAGTTGGTGGGCAGAATCTGGAACTTGTTTTTCTAGAGCTCAGATCAAGGAGAGTCCCCACTCACTCCCCAGATCTCCCCTAGTTCAGGATCCAGAGCACCACCCTCACTGGACAAAGTTCTCATAGAAAGAGACCTAGCCCTTTCTAATCAAAGGATTACAGGTGTTAGCAAAGGACTTGATATCTACATTATTTTCTCCAGAGTTCCAGACAACTTGCCTATTCATAGCCATTTGGCCTGCTCTCTTCCCAAGGTGGCCTCTTGCTAGACAAGTCAGGGACTTTGCTCTTGTCAAACTCTATTGAAATCATATGAGAAAATGAGAAACTTAACAGTGCTAACTAATAAATACACCTTGGTCAGAATCTGGGGGGGATCTCCACTGGTTACATAGGTCAGGAGCTAAGGTACGGGTTAATTGGCAGGTGAGTTTGACAAGGAAAACAAAGCCACAGACTTTAGGCGATGGTCTTGCTTTTTCTTGTGGAATAAATCTTAAATCAGAAATCCAAGCTCAGTTTCACCAGATGGTGGACCACACACTCACTGTTGCAAAGAGGGGTCTTCTTTCCTAGGTAATGAGGGTGCTCTGCACCCCACCTCATCCCACCACAAACCCCTCACTGATGCCTTCAACATATTTCTCAGAGTAGCATTTCCTTGAAGTAAAGCCATGTGTTGGCTGTAGTTAAGGATCTATGTCTGCAAATTCATAGAAAACTTTCTGGAAGGATTCAAACAACACAGAGATGTTCCCTCAACAGAAAGTTCTTCAGGAAATGCTGGTCAAATAGGATCTTTCTAAATGTAAGATCTTTATATTTCTAAGGAGAATGTTTTCAAGAATTACTTGTGTAAGGAAAATTAATTGCATAAAAAAGAGCACACACACACAGCACTACACATACACACACTTCTAGCATCTGGTAAGAAGTGAACCAGATGGACTAGAAGGGGGAAAAAGACAGGTTCACATTCCCACTCAGCACTAAGTATGAGAACACATCAAAGAAACACATTAAATTTCTGGAGAAATTCTGCAATCACTCTGTACAAACTATATGAAAATGACATATCTTCTGGATGAAATGGTTCAAAAGCATGTCAGTTACTCCAGTAATAAACCATGTTAAATAATTCAGAATAAAAAAAATTGGAGTTGAAAGGGACGGAAGTGAGTATCAGAATCATTTGCATGTAGAATCAGGTCTAAATGGTTGTAGGAAATGTGGATGCCAAGCAAAATGAAAACATTTTTAATTGAAAGTATATATAATATAAAAAGAATTAATTATTAATATTCTGGTTCTGAAATTCCCCAGTAACCACAAAAAACAGGAAGTGAATAGAAAGCTCAAAGCATGGCATGCAGTAAATGGCACTAATTTCCTCATCTGC
The DNA here is from genome assembly GCF_014754425.2 of Oryx dammah. Lineage (NCBI taxonomy): Eukaryota > Metazoa > Chordata > Mammalia > Artiodactyla > Bovidae > Oryx > Oryx dammah. Next base: position 42,353,614 of record NW_024070206.1, on the reverse strand, counting down.
AGAGCAGGCAATCCACTGTTTATGCTTCATTTGGGCAAGTTACTTCAACTTTCTGTGTCTGTGTTTCTTACAGTGAAAACTAAACGACTAAATACACATACATTGTTTAGCACAATGGATGGCATCTATTAAGAGATCAACAGACATTAGCTATAATCATAATACCATAATTATCATTATTATGTTGACTTTGATACTTGTAAAAATACAGGAATATGTCCAGCTACTCAATTTTCAGAAAAATTAAAAACCAGATGCAAACTTACCAATTCTCAAGAGAAAACAAAACCAAAGAAAATACAACATAAAGATGAATGACAGAAAACCAAAAAAGAAAAAAAAAAGAAATGGTAAGAAACATAAAATAAACGGTAAAAGATGAAAAATGAACACAATGTGTCAGTAAAGTGCTCTCAGTTACACATATTGAAACTCTAATGTAAACTGGCTTGAAGCACAAAAACAAAAATGATCTGCCTAATTTTATGTGCCAGGAATGCAAGACATAGGACAGCCACAGGGCCATTGAGTCATCAGAAGTTCGGGATTGTCTTTAAGAACCCAGGTTCTTCTCATCTCTTTATTTTGCAGTTTCTGTGACGGCTCCATTGTCAAGCAGGCGGCAAGACGACAGCCCACGCCCTATGGCAGCTCCACGTGCAGCGTCCAGACGTGATGAAGACTCACAGAAGACAAGAGACTGCCCTTTGCTGTGGCTTCCTTAGAGACAAAGACATTTTCTCCAGAAAAGCCCTCAAACTCATTACCTTTTCCGAGTCTTGGCCAGAATTGAGTTACCCACCGACTCCTGAGCCAATCACTGGCACGGGGTGGGGTTGCATTTACACCAGTCAAGCCCATCTCAGAGTTGGGGGTGGAGTCAGGTTCTCCCCAAACCGGGGGTGATTTCCTGGAAAGATCTGGTGTCTATTAGGACAAAGCAAGAGAGAAGAGATGCTGAGCAGAGGACAGCAATGTCCACAATATGCATCAGTTTGGAAAAAAAGCTATCAATCTAATTAACTCCCTCATTAATAGACAAAGGCTTTTTATGTTTTCTCAAAGTACACAAGATACAACTCAGACAAGGTCAGAAATAAAGGTTAAATGCTTAGCCAAGATATATGTACACAAAAAGGAAACAGGGATAGAAATTGCAAACAAAGCATTAAATAGGCCAAGAGGGGCATTTTAAATTGATTGTAGGTGTTTACGATTAGGATACAAAAAATGTGTATCTTCATCGCATATCATAAAACATAAAGCAAGGGCCTCCCCAGTGGTCCAGTGATTAAGAATCTGCTTTCCAGTGCAGGGGATGCAGATTCCATCCCTGGCCAGGGAACTAAGATCTCACATGCTTCAGGGCAACTAAGCCCACAGGCTGCAACTACCGATCCCAGCTGCCTCCACCAGAGAGCCCCCAGGTACAGAGCTCGCACGTTGCAACTACTGAGGAGCCCTTGTACCCAAAACTAGAGAGAAGTCCATGTACCACAAGAAAAGATCCCACATGCTGCATGCAACCAAGACCCGACTCAGCCAAAAATGAACAAAAATATAAAGTTTTTTTTAAATGTAAAGCAGAATCTCTGAAAATGAGAACATTGAGAGCCACACAGTAATCACAGAAAAGTTGGACACATTTCTACCAGGTTTTGGCTGATCATGTTGCCAGCAAAGAGTAGAAGGTTCCAAATAATATAATTAATAATGTTTATTTAATACATTTCTAATTTAAATGTCTCCTAACTACTCTAGTCTGGGCTTAAAAGAAAATTCAATTGATAGCGCCAGTTAGGATCACTGTAGGCACCCATCTGCCCAGGCAGCCAGTAACACCTTGATGTGCCTCTCTGCTGTTCCTCACAGTCCCTCAGGGCTCCTTACCCCCAGGGCTGCCGCATCAATACCTAAGACCAAGTCCTCATGCATGTCTGCTCAGGCTGCCTCTTCCAGCTGTCCGGCCACCATCTTTGTTGCACCTGGCTCAGTTACACTGCCCATCCCCCTTGCAGAGGCCTCATTTCCTTTTCCTTCTCTACAGAAGACTACAGGAGGCCTTTCTTTAAAAAGAAAAAAAAATTATTTTGAGTATGGTTGATTTATAATGTCTTGGATTCAGGTGGACAGCAAAGTGATTCAGTTATGCTGCTGATGCTGCTAAGTATCTTCAGTCGTGTCTGACTCTGTGCGACCCCATAGACGGCAGCCCACCAGGCTCCCCCGTCCCTGGGATTCTCAATACTGGAGTGGGTTGCCATTTCCTTCTCCAATGCATGCATGCATGCTGTCTCTTCAGTCATGTCCGACTCTGTGCGACCCTATGGACAGCAGCCCACCAGGCTCCACAGGGTTCTCTAGGCAAGAATACTGGAGTGGGTTGCCATTTCCTTCTCCTATTCAGTTATACATATACATAAAGCTACTCTTTTTAAGATTCTTTTCCCATATAGGCTATTATAGAGTACTGAGTAGAGTTCTCCATGCATATCTTTTGTCTTATGGCCAAGAGCAGATTATGGCCTTTACCAAGGCTTTACCTAGTGCTCTAGAAAAGAGAAAGAGAGGACAGATTATCCTTGCCAAAAGATGTGCTGACTACAGAGACTAACACACAGGGTCCCTCCAGCTGCCCTCCCCCCTCCACTCTTGCCCTATGCCAGAGACTCACCTTCCTGCCCAGCTGTGCTCTAGTATATCTCTTTAGAAAGTTTGGACTCCCCTGGCTTGACCCTTGTTCTGGGCACTAGCGACCAAGGGAAGGTCAGTCAGCTTCAATTTGAATCACTCCTTTCTCAACAGCTGGATGTGCTCTGGTCCCATCAATAGTACCAAGCAATGATTTTACATTTCTGTTAAGTTTTCAAAATTTGCAGGACTAAATTTCATCTTGGGTATCCTATACGGACATGTAGCTAAATCTATGCACTGTCAACAGAGAATACTGTATCTTTTCAAATATGCATGAAGCACTATGAAAATGCATGCTATATTAACCATGATAAAATCTGAATCAGATGCTAAGAGGTGACATTTTGCAATTGAATTACAAAGATCAGAAATATACAAATACAACTACTTGGAAAATGAAAAAGCATTCCTAAATTACACTAGATCTAAAATTTTTAAATGACTATTTAGACGATCGTAACAAATAGAAAATTATAAATAAAACCATTTGTGTCACAACCAACAAACTTTAGTGATAATTATGAGGACTATAAAATTAATTTTATTAAGTAAGATTTAAAATGAAATATGAAAATGAACAAAACATCCAATTTAGTTATCAGGTGAAAAATAAAATAAACCCAAAGGAAGCAGAAATTTAAAAATTAATGAAAAAGGATGAATTAGAAATGAGAAAACTGATAAATTCTAGAAATAAGGCTTTGAAAGAAAAACCCAGATAGCTAATATTTTGGAAGTACATTCAAGTAAATAATAAAGAAGACACACACACAAAAAAAAAATTAGAAATGAGAAAGTAAATACACCCAGAAGTTTTTTAAAAATATAAACAGCAATGATGAAATGGGGACAATTTTCTAGGAAAATGTAAGTGAATCAAAGAGAAAGAATACATGAATGGATCAAAAATGATAAGAAAACAATCTCAAAATGTAACATTTATTATATCTCAAATGGCACAGGAAAATATGTGAGTTCTTTATAGCCCTCAAGGAACAGACAATTTCCATTCTATATAAACTATTAGAGTTTATTTTTAATGGAGTATTTCTAGTTTATTCTCCATAACCCTGATACCTAAACTTGACAGAGAAAACACGCTTATATACCCACATATTCGCCATATACACACATACCTACAAATGCTACTTACTGGCAATACTAATCCAAAAATACCAAATAGAATATCAACACAAATCAAAAATGTAAGTATACTGAAAATACACATGATCAGGTAAATGTGACTTCTGAAATTTAAGAATTGCTATGAGCTTTTAAAAATCTGCTGATATTTCAATTTTTAAAGAAAAAAATAATACTCCTTATATGTATATAAGGGTACTAAGAATAAAGATTTTTCCTTTAAAATGAATTCTGTCTTAAAATAGTAGTGGACAATGAAGCACAGGGAGAGTCCACATTAGAGTAAGCAGCAATTTTACAAAGATATGACTGTTTTTGCATGATACTTTGGAAGATGTAGCCAATGCAACAAAACAAGACAATCTGATGAATTCTTATATTTAAATAAAGAGGGCAAAAGGAAAATTTAAGAGAAGCAACCAAAATATTTATGAACAGATACAAAACACACACACTCACATGCACGCACACACCCCACAATGGCTTTCCACAAAAAAAAAAAAAAAAAAGAAATCACAAATATATAATATCTAGCAATAAATGCAGGAAGTAGCATTTTAATGAAGAAAACTATTATACTTTACTGAGGGCCATACAAGAGTCTTGAATAAATAAGAACAAATAGTATTTCTGAAAAGAAAGAAATATTTTGTTTGAAATAGTATTTTCAGCATATTATTTCCTCCAAAAATAACCCATTGGTTTCAGTTCTTTTTAACCAAATGCGAAAATTCCTTGAAAAGGTAGTATAAAAATCCATCTCAAAGAATGAACAAAAAAACCCCATGAAAAGAAAGTAATGAATGGAAACTAACACCGCCAGATAATAACATTTATATATTAATACTTTATATGATAAAACTCAGTAATTAAAGCAATGTGGTGCTGGATTCATTGCCAAATGAATCAAAGGCACAGAGAAGAAATTCCAGAAATAGCGTGCACACATGTTTAGTCACTCAGTTGTGTCCAACTCTTTGTGACCCCATGGATTCCTGTAGCCCACAAGACTCCTCTGTCCATGGGATTATCCCAGCAAGAACACTGGCGTGGGTTGCCGTTTCCTCCTCCAGGGGATCTTCACTGTTGAAGGACAGAACCCACATCTCCTGTGGCTTCTGCATTGGCAGGCAGATTCTTTACCACTGAGCCACCTAGGAAGCTCAGAAATAGACTCTAATGCAAATTAAAGTTCAGTATTCAACCAAGATCACACTCAGTATTAGGGAGAAAGAAGAGAATTTTCAATAAATGGCCCTTAGGCAACTAATTACATATATGAAAAGAAAATGTTAGATTTCTGTCCTATACCATACCCCAGAGGCACTGACCCTTTAATTATAAAATGAAGAGAAGGAAGTAAAGAGGAAGGGGGATAAAACAGAAGAAAATGTATATTTTTTTAATTTACTCACTTTAATTGAAGGATAATTGCTTTACAATATTCGTTTGATTTCTGCCATACATCAACATGAATTAGCCAAAGGGATACATACACATACTCCCACCTCCCACCTTTTCCCACCCCTCTAGGTTGTTACAGAGCCCCAGTTTTAATTCCCTGCATCATACAACAAACTATAAAACTTCAGAAGAAAATATAGGCAGAACACTGTATCACATGAATCATAGCAACATCCTCTATGACCCACCTCCTTGAATAATGGAAATAAAAACAAAAATAAGTAAGTGAGACCTAATTAAACTTAAAAGTTTTTGTACAGCAAAGGAAACTATAAACAAGGTGAACAGACAACCCTCAGAATGGAAGAAAATAGCAGCAAATGAAACAACTGACAAAGGTTTGATTTCTAAAATATACAAGGAGCTCATAGAACTCAGTACCAGAAAAACAAACCCAATCAAAAAGTGAGCAAAAGAACCTAAACAAATGTTTGTCGAAAGAAGACATACACATGGCTAATAAACACATGAAAAGATGCTCAACATTGCTCATTATTAGAGAAATGAAAATCAAAACTACAACAAAATATCACCTCACACCAGTCAGAATGGCCATCATCAAAACCTCCACAAACAAGAAGTTCTGGAGAAGAGGGACCCCCTCTTCCATTGATGGTAAGGTAAGGTGAAGGTAAGGTAAGGTGAAGTCGCTCAGTCGTGTCCGACTCTTTGTGACCCCATGGACTGTAACCTACTAGGCTTCTCTGTCCATGGGATTCTCCAGGGAAGAATACTGAGGTGGATTGCCATTTCCTTCTCCAGGGGATCTTCCCAACCTAGAGACCGAACCCAGGTCTCCCACATTGGAGGCAGATGCTTTAACCTCTGAGCCACCAGGGAAGCCCTTGTAAATTGATACAGTCACTATGGAAAACAGTATGGAGATTCCTTAAAAAACTAGGAATAAAACCACCATATGAGCCAGCAATCCCACTTCTGGGCATATACCCTGAGGAAACTAAAACTGAAAAAGACATATATACCCCAATGTTCGTTGCAACACCATTTACAATAGCTAGGACATGGAAATGACCTAGATGTCCATCAACAGATGAGTGGATAAAGAAGCTGTGGTACACATATACAATGGAATACTACTCAGCCATAAAAAGGAATGCATTTGAGTCAGTTCTAATGAGATGGATCAACCCAGAGCCTATTATTCAGAGCAAAGTTAAGTCAGAAAGAGAAAAACAAATATCATATATTAGTACATATATTTGAAATCCAGAAAGATGGTACTGATAAACCTATTTGCAGGGCAGCGATGGAGACACAGACATGGAGAATAGACTTTTGGACAAGGGCGGGGCGAGGAGGAGAGGGTGAGATGAATGGAGTAGCATGGAAGCATGTTCACTGTGTGGGTCATTTTAAAATATGGCCTAAACCTAAAAACAAAGAAAGACAACGTTAAAAGAAATACGAAAAAGTTTTAATATATAAGAATCACAAACCTCTTTTTTTTTTTGAGAGAGAGAAAGAAGGAATCACTAATTTTTAAGCAAAAGCGTATATCTGGGGAAGGTATTTTACTATGTATCAGAGTTCTTTAAAGAAATAAGATCAATAGAAAATGAGCAAAGAATATGAGCAGGCAATTTCAAAAGGGAAACAAAAAATAAGCAAAAAGAAAAAATATTCATTAGTTTATGTAGCCTAAAATACTACTTTTCGTTTTTTTAAATTCCATTCTGACAAGCTTACACTAGAAAACATCTCTCCAAATATTATTAATGGGGGTCTAAATTGGTTCAGACTTTCTGGAGGATAATATACCAGTAAGTATCAAGAATTGATTTAAATTTTTTAAACCAATACAGAATTGTAAAGTAAAATAATAAATAAATAAATAAATAAATAAATTTACTTTTAATGATATTTCCTAAGGAAATAAGTTGAGACTTACTCCATGATATGTGTCTAAATGTGCCTACAAATGCTTTATTTTTAACTTAATAAATTAACAAAGAACAACCTTCATGCCTTCAAAATAGGGCTTTGTTAAAATATGTTTACATTCCACAATTGATAATTGTACTTATGTAATAGATTGAGTAAAAAAAAGTCTAAGTAACTTTATCAGATATTGAATAATCATGGACTTAAATTTGTAAAACAAGGGTAGATGAGAGAGACAGAGAGAGGCAGAGAGAGACTAAACAAAGAGGTAGGAATATAGATGTGTTCTTATTACATCATGTTTTCTTCTTACATCTTCCCATTTGCTTTCTTTTTAATTTAATGAATAAGCATTGCTTTGAATTTCATAAAAAGGAGGTTGTTTTAAGAATAGTCATCGTTTGTAATAGAGCCCTTATTTCAGTTCAGTTCAGTTCAGTCGCTCAGTTGTGTCCGACTCTTTGCAACCCCATGAATCGCAGCACGCCAGGCCTCCCTGTTCATCACCATCTGCCGGAGTTCACTCAGACTCACGTCCATTGAGTCAGGGATGCCATCCAGCCATCTCATCCTCTGTCATCCCTTTCTCCTCCTGCCCCCAATCCCTCCCAGCATCAGAGTCTTTTCCAATGAGTCAACTCTTCGCATGAGGTGGCCAAAGTACTGGAGTTTCAGCTTTAGCATCATTCCTTCCAAAGAAACCCCAGGGCTGATCTCCTTCAGAATGGACTGGTTTGATCTCCTTGCAGTCCAAGGGACTCTCAAGAGTCTTCTCCAACACGTATTTGGGCTATGTCAAATCTCCTTGAACTCTGTTTATGCTTTAAATGTTGTGCCCACAAATAAGCATCACCATCTTCATGCTCAAAAACACCTTTGTTAAGCCCTTCTTTAATTCAGAGAAGCTAGTAGGTACTGGAGCACACTCAGTTGCTCAGTTGTGTTCGACTCTTTGAGACCCCATGGATTATAGCCTGCCAGGCTTCTCTGTCCATGGGATTCTCCCAGCAAGAATATGGGAATGGGTTGCCATTTCCTCCTCCAGGGGATCTTTCTGACCCAGGGATCAAACCCTGTCTCCTGCATCTCCTTCTTTGCAGGTAGATTCTTTAACTCTGAGTCACTGGGGAAGCCCCAAGTATTAGAGACCCAGATATATAATAAATTCACCAACTTTGAAAATTTGAAGTCCAGTTTGGCCTTGCATGTGGAACTTGATGCCCCATTGAACCTGTCTTGTATTTATTCTATTCATTTTTCATTCTCTGGACTAGAAATAATATTAGTGTTCCTTAGGAGAATAAATCACAATAGAGGAACAAAGACTCGCTTTCAGTGGCAAAAAAGGGTTCATCATCAGGGAAGGGCAGTGTGTAGACCATCTGTTTCTGTGCTTCTGACAAAGAAAAAGTGCCTCCCCTCCTGGTGGTTCTGGGGTGGGGGCAGAGGAAGAAACAGTATTTCAGATGCTAGAACCCCTTCTGACACCACAGCTAAGGCCTTAGGAGATGGTCAGAAATGAGAGTGAGCCAGTAAAATTAGAGAACTGTGGCTCAGAGAACTATGACAAGGGTCAAGCTTCATTCGATTGGCCCAAAGAGCAAGCACTTATCCACACAAGATCCTGGTGAGGATCTTCATCCCTCCCTGGGCAAATTTAACAGCCATGTTCATGATATAATGCATATGTTAATCAGCTCAGGGTGCTAGAGCAAAATTACTTAGACTGGATGGCTTATAAACAACACAAATGTATTGCCCACAATTCTGGAGGCTAGAAGTCCAAGATCAGGGAACTAGCATGTCAGGTTCTGGTGAGGGTCATCTTTCCAACTGCTGCCCACTGAGTTATGTTTGTATCCTCACATGGTAGAAAAAGTGAGAGAGCTCTCTGGGGTCTTTTGCTGTGCTGTGCTTAGTCGCTCAGTCATATCCAACTCTTTGTGACCCTGTGGTCTGTAACCCACCAGACTCCTCTGTCCATGGGGAGTCTCAGCAAGAATACTGGAGTGGGTTGCCATGCCCTCCTCCAGGGACTATTCCCAACAAAGGGATAGAACCCATGTGTCCTCCATTGCAGGTGGATTCTTTACCATCTGAGCCACCAGGAAAGCCCAAGAATACAGGATTGGGTCACCTATTCTTTCTCCAGTGGATCTTCCCAACCCAGGAATTGAACTGGGATCTCCTGCATGGCAGGCAGATTCTTTACCAGCTGAGCTACCCAAGAAGCCCCTGGGGTCTTTTATGATGGTGCTAATCCCATACATGAGGGCTCCACCCTCATAACCTAATACCTCCCAAAGACCCTACCTCTTAGTACCTTCACACTGGAAGTCTGGATTTTAGCATGTGAACTGGTGGGAAAGAAACAGTCAGTCTATTTTATTGACTGAAAAATCGTGATGCCTAACTTGTATAGCATGAATATGAACTTCAGTTTGTAAAACAAAATGTATTTCATCCCACCCAGTAGTGGACCACCAACAAGGACTCTGAAGGAGCATGGAGATGGGGCAGCAAGAATAAATAGCAGGACTAGGAATTGTAGCCTAATGGATAGCCAGGGAGCTCCCCACACAAGCTGGTCATTTAAGGATGACACTTCCCCTTTTAGATTTTGTAAAACCTTGTAATTTAATTTTTCTCAAAACTTGATTATCCATTCAAAAAATGAGAGAAATCACAGTAAATAGAACTACACAAGCAAAAAGGAAGAACTCAAAATGCTATTGTATCCAAAGGGAACAAAGAATGTTTGCCTTCTCTTTCCATGTGTTTATTATTACAGTTTGTCTCCGCTCTAAATTTAAAAACTGCTTATCTCTCCTCACATCAGCATGTGTCAAAAAAAAAGGCTTAAATTGCATTTACCCAACTTGATTTGTCAACATAGAAATCATTTTTTTTTTCTTCTTTCCTTCGTTTTTTCTCAAGACGTTTGTTTCTCTTACTTGGATCCCAAATGGGAGAAAATAATAATCAACAATTGATTTATTTGTGTGGACAAAATGATTTGATGCTGTTTCTTGTCATTGACAGAATGATCTGGGTGGAATTGCATTCCATTGATAAAACTGTGATGAAATGTTATTCGTTGGATGAATAAAGTTAGAAGTCAAGAGAAATTGCTTTGGCTCACATGATATTTTTTCAGCCGTCAGTCATTTCTTGGCATTTGATCACATCATTGTCTCTGCTCCCATCATATTGACTTTGTTGTCTGTTATTAATTGAAGGATGACTTTTCTTTCAAAACTACAACAAAGTGCACAAACTCTGGAAGACGGAAGAAATTTCACTTTTACTTTTCCTACCTCCTTGACTATCTGGTCCTCTGCAGAGTCACTTACCTTCCTTACTGATCTACTTCGAATATCACAAATAGATATGTTCTGCTTTTAAAGACAAACATTATGAAAGGACACTTCCCATGATGTGACTTCAGTCACGTCGTCTTCAAATGTCCTTATGAAAATACAAACTTAATAACAAAATTCCCTTACCATGAAGTGAGAATACTCCATGGTATGAGAAATAAAAACTGATAACCTATCACAGCCTAGGTGCATCCCGCAAGCGTAATGTGGAGTGAAAACCAGACTTACAAGATGCACACAGTATGCATCAAATTATATACAGTCCAAAATCAGACAAGACTAGTCGCCAATCTTAGAAGTCAGAGGACTGGTTACCACTGGAAAGAGTGACTGGGGAGTGACAGGTAGACTACTATGCTAGTGAAGTTCTCTTCTTTGATCCGCATGGTGATTATTCACATTTTTTAAAATCCCATCATGCTACACGCTTGTAGAAATCTTTCGCATTTTTGTTGTTTTAATAAAATGGACTAATTTAATTTTTTTTCTTTTTTAGCCCTTCACCAATTAGATGTTAAAGTAAGAGACAAGGAAACTGTATGATGATCCCAAGTTTCTCTCAGGCATTGCTGGATGAGTGTGAAAAAGGATGTAGGGACCCTTTTGAGGAGAGAAGGGGTTGGTTTAGAGAAATTGAGGTTGTGGTGCCTGCAACTCAGGACTTGCAGTCTAAACTCAGGACAACTGAAACAGAGCATATATATATATATATATATATATATATATATATATATCCAATTGTCACTACAACATTAATAACTAGAGTCTATGAGGGCATGGGATTGCCAGGGGGAAAAAAGAGCAAAATGAGAAGAAGAAGGCTTAGGAAGGGGCAGGAGATGGTCCATCTTGAAGGCTATGAATTCCCATCCTGGGTACATGGGCAAGATGGACTTCCTCTCTACTCAATCTCCATGGAGCCAGACCTGCCCTCTGGAGCCCATCTCACCCAGCTGCTACTGTTGCTAAGTCACTTCAGTCGTGTCCGACTCTGTGCAACCCCATAGACGGCAGCCCACCAGGCTCCCAGCAGAAAGTGGATTAAATCTCAGAGTTAGGCCCTTCCCCAACTTATCATCTTGACCTTGACCTCAGCTATTCACAGTCACATCCAAACCCCTTACACATACTTGATGAAAAATTGAAAGTCTTAGAGATATGTCCTGAGTTATAGCAGGTTGATAGGCTTTTGCAATCCCAAACAGGAATGAAATGGAAACTACAGGTGAAAGCAGTTGTGTGTGTGTGTGTGTGTGTGTGTGTGTTGGGGAGAAATTTAAGGCACATAATTGGAGGCAACATTAACTGTAGGTATAGGAGATTTATGTGAAGCTTGGGCAGAGTGATGGGGAGGTGCAGTGGGTGTTAACAATTATTAACAATCTCTCGTTTAGAATTCCCTATTCCCCTTTCTCTCAGTTCAGTTCAGTAGAGACACCCATAAAATCATTTCTCTTTCATCCTATAGGCACTCAATAATATCTGACTGCCCCAAGACCTGGACGGCATTCCCAGCCTTCAAGGTCATTGCTTGCTTGGCCCTGTTTCCTGGGCACGGGGCATCACAGTCACCCCCCAAAGCTTAGTCTGGGAGAAGAGTAGACAGTTGTCCACCAGCCTTCCCCACAAACTGCAGACAACTGGCTGCCAGGACATGGACCAACCAACCATACAAATTAAAGACTCGATCGAGGTATCCATCTTTACCTCTTCTTCTAAGAAACAGGCAACTTCCCTGAGGAACCTTTGGAAACTCTGAAGCTCCTCAAACATAAATGAACCCAGATGGGGTTCACTGACTCTGCCGAGGTGTCTCTGGGGGCTCCCTGGGCTACTGGGTGACTGTGGGCTGCCCTGCATCACCGGTCCACTGGGGCCCTGCAGAAAGAGTCTCCCTCACCAGGCCTCCATCTGAAGGCTCCGTCTATCCAGAGAATGACAGAAATTCACTGAATTGGGCCTCTGCCCCTGGGCTGCACACTGTGTGAGATCAGAGATGTGATAAGGGCCACTCTCCTGGCTCCAGAACCGCTGATACAGAGATGACAAAAGGCAGCACTCACACAAAGGCACACGACGACACACCCAGAGACTTTCTACACCAAACAGACCCTCTGCACTCACAAAGACACACAAACGATGGGACACACATATGCACACGCAGCTTCTCACAATAACATCCATGCACATTCTGTATATACACAGACACACATCTGCCCAACCAGACAGACATCACCCACCCCCGTCTGCCCAGTGCTGGGTGAACCTTGCCCCACCTCTCTCCCTGCAGCCCAGCACCATTCAAGCCCAGAGTCAGACAGAATGGAACTTGAATTGCGGTTCTAATTTCCTCTCCAGAGCCATGTCTAACCTCATTAACCTCTTCATCTGCAAAATGGGGTTAATAATATGGATAGGGCTGCTGTGAGGTTTCAACGGGGTAACGCATTTAAAGTATTCAATACTTGGCACCCTGCCAGTTGTTGTTATTGTTTAGTCACTAAGTCATGTCCAACTCTTTGTGACCCCATGAACTGTAGCCACCCCCAGGCTCCTCTGTCCATGGGATTTCCTGGGCATGAATATTGGATGGGTTGCCATTTCTTTCTCCAAGGGTTCTTCCCCACCCAGGGATCAAACTCGCATCTCCTGCACTGGCAGGCAGATTCTTTACCACCGAGCCACCTGGGAAGCCTACAGAACACCTAACGTTCCATAAATGAGGTGGGTGGGTACAAGCCCACACCCTCCTAATCACCAAATCCAAAAAGATTCGAAAACCAAAAGAATTTTCACAATTTCACCTAGACTTGAGACTTTTGTGATGCTATTTACCTTGTTTGGCATCAATATTAGTAAGTTTTGCTGCAGAACTCAGTGTCCCATTGTACCAGAATTCTATTTCTAAACAATATTTATCACTTTCCTTTTCAGAAATCTGTAAAGTCGTGGTTTGAAACAAATGTGGTCCCAAGGGTTTGGATAAGGAGCTGTATGCCAGTGTAACTACTAGCATCTGCAGTTTCTATCACAAAAATAAGAGTATATGGTATGTCATAATGACAATCACAGTTTGATGAGGTCATAATGTGATAGCTCTTGTTGCTCTCCTTACACTCTGCTCCCTGCCTGTTAGCATGCAAAGGTGTGAGCACAGTGGTGAATTCACATGGCCCCCTGATTCCCCCCTCTCAGGGACCCACTTCCTCCCTGCACTGTCCCCACCCCACAGGAGGGATTGAAGCAAACCACAGCTGCCCAGATGAGTGCCGCGTTATCCACTGGTCTTACTCCCATACAAATCTTCTTGTGCTGATATGTCCTACACACACACACACACACACACACACACACACACACACGCATGCATGATGCTCAGGGCTCCATGTACGGCCATGTTTCAGAGGTGCTGGGAAGGGAGGAGGAAACTTCTCTCTCCAGGTGCCCAGTGAGCACCTGGACAACAGAGAAGAGACACTTCAGATCTCACTTTCTCACTTCCTGGAATTGCCACACCTGTCTGAGGACAAGGGCCATCAAAAATGACTGGTAGATCCCATCAATGGTTTGTAATGACCTATACTGGAAAATAATCTGAAAAATAATATAAGTATGTGTGCATATATGTATATATTGGGTTGGTCAAAAACTTCATTTGGGTTTTTATGTATATATGTTGGGTTATATATAACCATATATATATATGACTGAATCACTTTGCTATTCACAAAACTAGCAAAGCATTGTAAACCAACTACTCTTCAATAAAATAAATACATAAAAATAATTTTTTAAAAAGGAAATTGCAAACATAGAGGAAAAACAACCAAAAAAAGCAAAAAAATAAATAAACAATGACTAGTAGATCCTGATGCTACTATTAATAAGAAATATACTTGGCTTCTCTTCCTCTTGGAACCCTGAGCATGCTCAGTGAATAGGTGACTTTCTCAAAGTCTCTGTCGCCTGATACCCCAGGTAAGACTTGCACTTGTCCTCATTGACAGTTCTAGGGCCTGGATATCAACCTTGGGAGCTCATTAGAATCACCTGGGGAGATTTTGAAATTCCCAGCAGATAGACCACATGCATGCATTCTCAGTCATTCGGTTGTGGCCAATTTGTACCAACCCCAGGAGGCCCACCAGCCTCCTCTGTCCATGGGATGTTTCAGTCAAGAACTGGAGTGGGTTGCCATTTCTTTCTCCAGGGGATCTTCCTAACCCAGGGATCGAACCAGCCTCTCCAGCATCTCTTGCATTGGCAGGTGGATTTTTTACCACTGAGACACCCAGAAAGCCCCAGACCAAGCAATCTGGAATCCCTGGGGATTCCAACACTATTTTTTTAAGCTCCACAGACATTTCCAATGTGCAGCCGACACAGAGAACACTATTTACTAGATTTCTGGGTCAAAGACCACACACAGCAGTGATCTTCCCCTAGATGGCCCCAGGAGCCAGGGACTCTGGCCTAGGTCCTGAGAAGAGGAGACTTCTCCCAGAGAAGAAAAGAAAGAAGAAAGAAAAGAGAAGAAGAAAGAAAGTACAGGTTACCTGGAATGGAAGCTAAAGCAGCACCAGGTCCCTGGGGGCAGGCAAGAGACCACCCTACAGCCAAGCTCTGGGTGGCTTGCAGCTAACCTGAGGGTTATGGAAGGCAGGTCACTGCATAAAACACAGGGCATCCAGCTCAGTGTGAATTTCAGATAAATAATGAAAAATTTTGTCATATAAGTATGTCCCAAAGATTGTACTGAAAACTGATTCTTATTTATCTGTAATTCAAATTCAACTGGACATCCTGTACTTTTATTTGCTGAATCTGGCTGTGTGGGGCTGGGGGATGGGTATTCACCCTGACTGCCTCCCACTGTGTCATGAAAATTTGTTTATGCGAAAGAGAAGAAAAGCAGTCATGTTATTTCAGATGACATTCATTCCATTTGCCCAATAAATAGAACTTGCCCTTTAAAGAAAAATAACAATAAAAAAAAAATCAAGCTTATTCACATTTCCTTTTTGTTCCAGAGGACATGGTCCTTACATCATGCTGGCCTTTTTCCTCCTTGTCACAGGTCCTTAAGACCTGGAAGGGAGGGGATGAGGCGATGCCTTCCCTTTCTGGGGGTACCGCATGAAGATAGAACTGAGGGGGGACTGGCAAAAACCCCCTCAGCCCCAACCTGCCTGCTGCTTCTCCCCCAGCAACTCCGGAAGGGCCCTGGACTCAGGCTCTTGCCTGCCCCAAGCGTGGGAAGCTTTACTCAGGGAAACAAGCACAGAGGGAACAGGGCTGCGGCAGAGACGGTGCTAACTGGAGCAAAAGATTTCGCCAACTGGAAACAGTAGCTCTAGGCAAGCTCAGCCCCAAGGAGCCCTGGGAAACTCTCAGGGTCTGACTCCAGTTCGGCTCCCCCAGAGAAGACACAGCTGAACCCCCACTGAAGCAAAGCCAAAAGAGCACGGAATGAATCAATTATCAGTAAATATAAGGCAATCAGGGCTTGTATCTTTCTTCTTCCCGTCTCTCCGTGAATTTAAAAATCTTTATAAGAAGAGAAATCTTTGCTTCAGACCCTCAGGCCCTGCTGGTCAGGAAAATTCAAGCTTCATCACTGAAGAGACTCTGAAAGGGTCATGGTGGGTGGCCTGGGCCGGGAGCGGTCGCCTCACTCTGAGCAGCCTGCCTGGGCTGTGCTGACCCCTGGTTGGCTCTCTTGCAGACGCTGGAGGGCTTTGGGTAAGGTCCAGCTTCGGGTAAGGTCCAGCTTCTTCAAAAGGTCATCTTCCCTGATCTGAGGAGCACCCTCGCCGAGATCACAGCCTCAGTGCTGAAAGCCCACAGCACTCTGGTGCACCTCTCTGATGTAACCCGGTCCCTTCCGGCCACCACCATCTGTGGGCATCAGCCCTACCAGATGCATGAGGCAATGGAAGTGCACATCCCACTGTCCTTTTAGCCATGCGGCTCCTTGTCTGAAATAGTCGATGGATGAAAGAGTGAAAAATACAAATTAGGAGTGACAGCCACCTCCCCTTTAAGTATATATGTTTGCTATCTCCATCTGTCAATAGCCTCATAAGGCCAGAAAGACTGCAACCATTTTTTGTTTGCTTGCTTTTTCTTTTTTTAATTTATTTTATTTGAAATATAGTTGATTTACAATACTGTGTTAAATTCTGCTTTAGAGCAGTGATTCAGTTACAGTTATGTGTGTGTGTGTGTGTGTATATATATATATATATATTCTTTTTCATATTCTTTTCCATTATGGCTTATCATAGGATATTGAATATAGTTCCCTGTGCTATACAGTAGGTCCTTGTTGTTTATCCCTTCTATATATAATCATTTGCATCTGCTAACCCCAAACTCCCAATCCATCCCTCTCCACCCCATCTCTTCACCCCACCTCAACCACAAGTCTGTTCTCTGTGTCTGTGTAGGACTGCAGTTATTAAGCTCATTTTATAAGCTAGAAAACAAGATTTGGATCTGTAACTTTTCCCACTGGGCTGTAACTCATCTGTGGTAAAGTCAGCCCGGAGTCTCCCACCCTGTGGTCCTCCCTGGGTGCTGCTTCTCTGGCCTAAGGGGCATGCTGGACGCAGATCTCCAAATGCCTGAGAGCATCACCAAAATACGGATGGTCCATCTCTTTAGCAGGAAAGTGATAATTAATAATAGTAGCCATTTCAAAAATATTAGGGAAAGGGGAGGAACTTCAGTGTATGTTGTTTGGAAAGAAAATATCCAGACAGAATCCTTTCAAATAAAAATTATTGTCAGCTAGAGCCCATTCTCAAGGGTCGGATGCTTTCTCAAGGAAAATAAAGTATTGCAGATCAAAATATTGCAAATTCTTTCTTTGGGGTGCATTCATTATTGAGTCATTAACTAGACTCACCAAGCACCTATTCTGTTACCAGGAGTGGCTTGGAAGCTGGGATACTGCACGGAGTGAGTCACAGAGGCTTTCTGGCCGCGTGGAGGCTACGCTCTGGTGGTGGGCGATACAAATACAAAATAAAGCAAGTAAACAAGCAACACGGTGTCAAGTTGTGGTGTCGAGATGAAAAAGCTAAAACAGGGGGTGTGACACAGGGGACAGAGGAGCTACCTTACATGGCGTGGCGGGAAGGGCCACCTGGAGGAGGTGACATCTGACCTGTGACCTGCCTGACCGGAAGGAGGCAGCCCCGTGAGGAGGCAGGTGAAGAGCATCCCGCTGGAGGAGGCAGCCAGTGCCCAAGACCAGAGGAAGGACAACCCTGGAGCTTTCAAGAAACAGAAAGGCCAGTGTAGGGAGAGGGAGACGAACAAGAGAGAGGACCCAGTTCCCACAGGACAGGGGGAGGTGGCCACCCTGGATAAGAGGGAAAGCTTCCCAGAAGAGAGCAAGTGGATTGGATAATTTGTGCATTGGCATCTTCAATCTCATCCCAAAGTGAGGGAAGCCCCACCAGTGTGTACACGCACACACATAAATATGCACACTTTACACACACACAGTCATGTTCCCGAATCACAACCTTGAGTGTACAAACCCCTCCAGCGGTGCTATGAGAGGCCCACAGACACACCCCCTTGATAATGTCCAGGTTTCTACAGACACATGAACACAATTGTGCAGTGGTCATTTTCAACCTGGCCTTTGTCCAAAAAGGGAGGACCAAGTTTCCTACCAACTGGTGTCTATGATGCGCCTGGTGCTGCAGAGAGCTCTTCCTGTCCCCGGCGTCTCCTGATTTGACTGGGGGCTGATGGGCTGACCCTATGTGTTCTGGACCTCTGCTTTAAGCCTGACTCCCTGCACTCTTCCCTGGCTCTAGCCAGTCATCTGTAACCATTTGCACATGTTAATGTCTTCTTTGTGTCTGTTCTTAGGCCTTTTAAATATGCATGTGTGTCCTAAATACTGGCCTGTGGCAGAAACCACATCTCTCAAATGAGGCCAGGAGGCCTGGGGCTCCCCAAGGGTACAGACTGTTTGTCTTCCACCAGACTGGAGACACCTGGTGACGCCATGCCTGTTGACCCACTTATGCTGGAGGCTGCTCCAAGACTGAGCTCTTCACTTCCAGTTCACCAGGTATTCTGTCCAGCTCAGGTCAGGGCTAGACACGGCAGGGGCCCCGTAGGAGGCATGAGACTGCCCGAGTTCAGGGGAGTTACGGACCCCCTCCTCCTAAGGACTGGTGTGCTTTCCAGACCTCTTCTCAGCCAATGCACACAAGTGCCCAGTCTCGTCTGTGCCAACCAGGTCTGCTAACACAGGCCTACATGACCATCTGTCCACATGGGTCCAGTTTCAGAAAGACCCTTTGGATGCTCCAAAGCCTGGCCTATCTGCTGGTTAATGACCATTTCCTTTTCCATCACTGGGGATAAAACAAGAAGGCAAATCTCCCTTAGAAGATGACACACTGACTCTGACATTATTCCCTCTAACCTGTCAGTATCGATTCTAGCTCCTCTTTGAGTGAAGGGACAAGTACAAGAGCTCTGGGGGCCTAATGCTGATGATGGTCCCAGGGGACACAACCTCCAGGAACCGATGGGAGACCCACACCAGACCTTCATGCTATATCCTATCTATCCTTGTTCTGGTACTCTTTTATCTTTCTTCCACTCACCACCTTCCCCTCTATCACCCACCTAAAGTATAATAAAGAGTATCCAGAAGTGGCGAGATTGTAAAGGTGGCAAGAGAAGCCCTTCCCCCATTCCGAGCATCCGTATCCCCGCCTTGGGTGCTCTGATGGCACATCCACTACAGTGCTACTAAGGCAGCTCAGACAGGGCACTGGGGCTGGCCGTTGACCACCGGTACCTCTGGTAGATGGCCAAGCAGCCTGAAGAGGAACTAGGTCTCATGTCTCTTCATTTCCAAGTACCTAACACAGAGCACAATGTGGTGAGCTCTCAATGAGTCCTAACAAAAAAATCTGTGAACACAGGGAAGACTTGTTATAGGCTGGATTCCCCAGAAAGCAGATGCTGAGATGAGGACTGGCCAACAGCAGGTTTTTGGGGATGTCCTTGGGACCCACGCCGGTGAGTCAGTGGGAGCAGTAGGACTGGGCAGAAGGAGGACTTGAACTGCAAGACAATCACTGCAGGGAGTTCTGGAGCTCATATCAGATCTTTATACCCCGATCTCTGCAGGAGGGCTAGCCCAGGCTACCAACACTGCCAGCAGCCGGGGGAGGAGTCCTTCAACACTGGACAGGGGACCTACAACCTCAGAAACCTCAAGGGGGGTTGGCATTTAGGGAACAGAAAGAAATGTACTAGCAGAAGTTTCGTGGGACCCAAGTTAGGATCCCCATGTGCTAGTTCACACATGTTTTCTGATCTTGGACAAATCATCAAATCTTTCTAGCTATTACTCTCTTTATTTGTAAAAATCATGGATGTGGATTACATCAGTGGTTATGACTACTGCCTACACACTAAAATCTCCTGAGATGTTTTTCAAAATTACCCGATTCTAGTTCCTACTTCATATCAACTGAACAAACATAGCAGAGTTAAGAGCCCAGGCATCAGAGTTTCGTTTTTGTTTTTTTTTTAAACACTTCCTTGTGATTTTAATAGGCAGTTGAGTTGGAGAACCAAAGGATAATGCATGGTCCTTGGGGCCCCTTCTGGATCGACTTCTAATATCCATGTACTAATTTCCACTGCCTATGCTCCGTAGCCAAGATCTGGCCCCTATGTGTAGAAGAACCAAACTGACTTTTAGCTGCACAAACTCCTCCAAATTTATCCCTTTTATGTGCTGCATTGTGTTCCCTCAAAATTATTTGTTAAAGTCTAACAAGTACCGGAATGTATTTGCAGATAAGACTTTTAAAGAGGCAATTAAGCTACAATGGTGGTGGTTGGTGGTTTAGTCACTAAGTCGTGTCTGACTCTTGCAACCCCATGAACTGTAGCCTGCCAGGCTCCTCTGTCTATGGGATTCTCCAGGCAAGAATACTGGAGTGGGTTGCCATTTCCTTTTCCAGGGGATCTTCCCAACCCAGGAATCGAACCTGGGTTTCCTGCGTTGCAGGCAGATTCTTTACCAACTGAGCTATGAGGAAGCCTAAGTTACAATGAGATCATTAAAATGGACCCTTAATCCAATATGTTGTTGTTGTTCAGTTACTAAGTAAAGTCTGACTCTTTGTGACCCCATGGACTGCCACACACTGGGCTTCCCTGTCCTTCACTATCTCCCAGAGTGTGCTCTAACTCATGTCCATTGAGTCGGTGATGCCATCCAACCATCTCATCCACTGGTGCCCTTATTAGAGAAAATTAGAACATAGACATGTGATGATACAGGGAGACGATAGCCATTTACAAGCCGAGGAAAGAGGCCTTGAAAGAAAACAACCTGATGGACAACCTGATCTCAGACTTTCTACCTCCAGAACTAGGAGGAAATAAATTTCTGTTGTTTAAGCCACACTTCAACCCCAAATCCTTCTGCCTTCTCTCAATTTCTTTCTCCAATTTATTTCTCCATTTCCTCCAAGATCAGAGTTCGTAAACACTCTCAAAGGTTGCCTT
Organism: Oryx dammah; assembly: GCF_014754425.2. Lineage (NCBI taxonomy): Eukaryota > Metazoa > Chordata > Mammalia > Artiodactyla > Bovidae > Oryx > Oryx dammah. The sequence continues at coordinate 42,332,465 of NW_024070206.1, read as the reverse complement.
TCCCTCCAGGCTTAAATGCTGTTATCACAGGACAGAACTTAGGAAACTTCCATCCCCGTGAAAAATTGTTGAAATCTCTGCAGAAGTGTTCCCTGACATCTTCCTACCCTTTCTTTCCAGTCCATCAATGAAGACAGAGTTGGTCAAAGTCCTTCTAAAACAGCCATCCCCTTGGGCTCATTCTTAGTAAAATCATGGAGGAAGATGAGTAAGAGGGCATTTATAGAGAAAGCTATTTTTTATGTGGAGTGGTGGTGCTCTTCAAAGAGCTTGAGGAAAGCCAGCCTGTGGCTAGTGTCTGAAATTCAACCATCCACAACTTCCTTGAGTATTAGTCAAGGCCTTTGCTTTAATGTCAGTGCCAAAGGGATGGAAAGACAAAGTATATGCTGTTTATATTTTAGGGTCAATTTGCTATAAAGTTGTATCCTATGAACTGGTTTGATTAATCGTTGTTGGAAGAAAAAATTAAGGCATTGGCCACAGAAAAGAAAGATGAACTTGCAGAAGGCCTACTGCCCATAAAGTCTGCTGCTCTAAGGAAAGCACCATTTCCTTTCTTATTTCTCAGAAAGCACCCCAACAAATAAACAGGGAAGCTTCCCAGCGTGGGCTTGTACTAAACCAACTTGGACAAGCATTCCCAAATTTTTCCAGTTACACTCCAAAGAAGGCCAATTGATTTGTCCAAATAAAAAGCATTAGTACACAGTGTTTAAATTACAAGGAGGGGGATGGGGGTAGAAGGAACTTCTGGTCAATTTTCCTCTGTAAGTAAATTCTGGTTTCTAAACAATTCCCACAATGACCTGAAAGTCCTGTGAACACAGTACTGCATTTCCCAGGGAGAATTTCCCTGAAGAATGCACTCTCCTTACCCACTGCTTTGCATAAACAGGAATGAAGTGTGGAAAATAAAAATGTTTCGAACAGGAGATGCAATTATTTTAGGTCCTTTCCTACAGGAAAAGAAAACATAACCCTGCCATAATTTTCTCTTTACTTCCTTCCCTCATTCTCTCCTCCTCTTCTACCCACTGTTTAATGAGCCCCAGAATTTTACTCCAGAGAACTTTTCCCCATCATATAACACAACCTTGGAAATAAACACCAGCTCCAGTTGTATGGCCTGAAAAAAAACAGGATGGGCCTAAAGTAATGTATTCACTGAAAAGTAATCGAGCGAGTCGGTGCATCAGATGAGCTTGGGTGGCTTCTGCTTTCTCCCCCTCCCCTATTTAGGTAATTCCCACTTTAAGAAAACGCTCTAAGATTGATTGGCCCTAGCATTTGACCAACAACAAGCCTGAAGAAGGAGTGTTTCAGAGGTCTTTCACAAGATCCTGGGACTCGGCGCTGTTGGCTTTGGTGAAGGCAGACTAGCTCTTGAGCCAGGGAACTTCCTTACCTGATTCTGGCCACTGTCTTCTTGCCTGGTTCTTGTGTATGAATCCCCATCTCCAGCATCAGCCCAATGTCTGGCCACTCTAGGCTGTGGTTCAACCCACACTAGACCCCACAGGAGAGCCTGCTGATCACTAGCGCCAGGCTTGATCCCCGAGTTTCCCTAAGTTGGCTGACTGCTGGGTTCCTCAGTTTGGCACTGCCCACCCTGAAGCCCCCACTCTGCAGAGAATCACAGAGGAAGGTGGAAAAGAGCATGAAAGCTGCAGCGAGCTAGCCTGGACGGTTTATCAGTTGAGCTACCCTAGAAGGTTATGGGTTTATCTGCCTCTACTTCCTCATCTATAAGAGGAAGAGCCGTGTTAACCTGCCTCACAGGCTGGTGTGTAAAGAAGGGTGCCTGACACACGGAGGTTTGGCAGCTTTCTGCTTCCTTGTATGCAGCTCCTCACCTTGGGCTGCTTGCCCTCCGGGACATTCCTGTTGTTCATCAGCCACCTCCGCTGAGCACCAAGCTTTCTGTCTACTGCACTAGATCCCCTCCCTACCCCTCCAGGTCTGCCTCTTGCAACTGGGCCAATCTAATTCCAGGGCTTCTCCCTTTCAGGGCCTAGCCATGGCCTCACCTAAGTCACTATAGATTAAACAAAACTGAATACAAAACATGTCATCCAAAAATTGCTGACTGAGCATGGATCATGTGCTAAGCACTACAATGGATGTGAGGATCCATAAAGAAGAACTTATATTGTCTTTTCTTCTCAAAGAGCTTGGAGTTAATACACTCATCGAATGTGTCAAAAATCATAGCGGAAGTTTATAGCACAAAGGAGTCTTGCTTCCGCCTGAAATCAGACCACTGTATGTATTTATATTCTATTCTCCCCAAGGTTGGATGTCTGCAGTTTTCAAGGTTGATCTCTCTGACTGACCAAGATGGGGAGAATTGGGTCACCTATGCCAGCACCCCATTTGAAAGCTGACCTCCTCTGTGTTATAGGGCAAATGGATCTACAGGGAAGGACCCTAGAGAGAAATCCTTTTGGCATTTCTCCATTTCCTACATATAAACCCCTTATTGCCAGCAAGAGACTATGGCGGCTCTACTGGGAGACAGAATCTTGTTACAAAATTAAAGAACTAGTGAAACTGGTGGTCCTTGTTTTTTCTCTGATTCATTCCAGCACCACTCTTATGTTTGCATTCCCTCTCCCTGATTCTTACTGTGTTGGTATTTAGAGGTGAGGCCTTTGTAGGTGATTAGGTCACAAGGGTGGGGCCCTCATAAATGGGATGAGTGCAATGATAAAGAGAACCAGAGATTCCCCAGTCCCTTCCACCCTACGAGGACACAGCAAAGACAGTCATCTGTGAACCAGGAAGCAGGCCCTCACCAGCCACTCAATCTGTCAGTGCCTTGATCTTCAACTTTCAGCCTCTGGAACTGTGAACGATAAACTTCTGCTGCTCATAAGCCACCCAGTCTGTAGTATTTCATTATAGCAGCCCAAATGGACTAGGGCCTGGGGGCTCAGTTGGTAAAGAATCTGCCTGCAGTGTGGGAGACCTGGGTTCAATCCCCAGGTAGGGAAGATCCCCTACCCACTCCAGTACTCTTGCCTGAAAAACTGCAGGGACAGAGGAGCCTGGAGGCCTATCGTCCACGGGATTGCATATAGTCAGACACGACTGAGTGACTAACACTACATAATCACTGTCCCACTCAGTCCAGTCCTTAAGAATCCAGCTTGTTCGCAGGTGTTCATGCTTATCTTCCTATCAGGAAATAAGTGTGGCAAAGAGCTCAGCCCATCCATGGAGCTGGACCTGAATGTGTTCCCTGTCCTGGGGCCTTCAGCCAGCTCCAACCGAGGACTGCCGGCAGTACTGGTGTGAGAAGCAGCCAGCCTTCAGAGTGCTCGCAGACCGGGGGGCACACACACTGGGTGCCTTGGGAGGGGAACCACATATGGAGGTGGGAGGCACAGGGCTGCCGCATCCCAGTCTGCAGGCCCTGAACAGTCTATTCAGTGCAATATTCATGCTCCCCAGAAGGCAGCCAGAAGCCCACAGGCACAGGGCAGGGAAGCTCCAGAAACCTTCCAGGGAAAATAAATGGGCATATTAGACCCAAAGAGGGTCCCAAAGAGGGCAATGTTTAACCCAAATGATATAACGTTTAAGCCAAATGAGAAAAGCACCTGAGGCAGACCTGCAGACAGCCGCAAAGAAAGATGGGGAGCCCTGCTACCGGGCAACCATGTGCTCTGAGGATATTTAAGATGGCCCTGTGAGCGGGCTGTGTAAACTGCATGAAAAAGCAGGACCTGAGACAGCCAGGGCCCCTCAGGGAGGCGGATTCCCAGGCCTCAGAATCTCCCCTCCTCATCTCTGTCCCCGCCCACCTGTTCCTCTGCCCTCAGGGGCTGCACAGGAGGGTTCCCCACCTGGGTCCACTCCTGCAGGATGGGGTTTGGGTCTCAGCAGAGGGCTGGAGAACTCTTCAGAGCTTCAGCTCACACCCTCTGCTCTGTGAACAGGGCGTGAAAGCACATCTGTCCCCAGGAAGCCCATTTCTGCAACATCAGCCTCAGAAAGCGGTTTCCCCATGTTCTACATGCCTTTTCGGAGACACAGAGGAAGTCACAGGAATGAGAGCCAAAGCTCTTCCTTCTCATCTCTGTGATCTGTGTGTCTGCACAGCACCAGCAACACAGAGCCAAGCACAGGAGCCACAGGACTGCTTCTGGGTGCCCGAGGCTCCCCCGACACACACACCACTGACTCCTCCCCATGACCCCGTGGGATCCTTCCTGCCTTCATCTCCCTCCCTCATCCCTTGTTCTCAGCACTCTTTCATACTTGACTGTCACCCACATCATGGCACAAATATGTGTTTACTGGCTGGGCACCCCATGCAGACCACCTCCAACCCTATGAGCTAATAAATGTTGATTGCTTGTTTCTTTCAATCAGTCTTCTTCTTGAGGAGGGCTTCTTCTTGGCCCAACGCAATTCAGCCTCACCATCCCCGCCCTCTAGAATCTCGTAGGCGTTCTTGAGATGGTTTGGCCCTTTCTCGAGTGAACTCACTGTGTGTCCTTCCCACTGGGGCCATGTTCTCAGCACCAGCACAGGGCTGGTACATGCCAGAAGTTCAGTGTTTGTGGATGAATGAATGAATGAATGGTGTCTTTCATGGCAGGTAGGTCTCAAAAGAGTAGGGCTCTTTTATTTCACTTTGGTTGTTGACCTGCCCCCAGCATGGTTTTACACATAAAGATGTTCACTTATGCTGATGCACTCGCAAAAGTGATTTGGATGACTTCCTCTTGAGGGATGACTGCAATTTGTCCTCCCCATCATTCAGTACCTCACCCTTCCCTGTCCCAGCCCATTTTCCCCACTCTAGGAGGTCAAACCTCCTTCTGACCCCTGATTTTGCCCTCCCTCAGCACTGCCTGCTAGTCTGAGGCAACCACACACTGCCATCCTGATTGTTAAAGAGCCGGAGATTTGGGGCTACGTCCCCTGCACAGAGGAGGGATTCTAGGCAGGCTCACGGTCTCTGCTGCCTCTTCTGAACCCTTGGAAGGAAGGCATGCTGGGCTCACCATGAACTCTGGAAGTTCTGCTTGGCCTGACTTGAAGCATAGCTATAATTCACTTCCAGGGACCTTTTTATGAGAGTCAATTCTGAAATCTAACAGCAGTGGCCCTTGGCCCTCAGCGCCCATAGACCCTCCCTCAGGGACGAGCTCAGTCTGAACTAAAGGTACATGCTGCAACCCTCTGGTTGTGCAGCTGGATTTGTTTGTATGGTGTAACTCTGTTCCCCAAAGCCACATGCAACGTGCCTTTTCTAAATCAAGCCAGCCTGCAGTGTCTTCAGAAGTGCTCTTCCTTTACAGACAGACAATATCTGGATTCCTAGCCACGCTCAAGACTTCTCCAGTGGCTCAGCTGTAAATAATCTGCCTACTATATAGGGGATGCGGGTTCGATCCCTGGGTCAGGAAGATCTCTTGGAAGAGGAAACGGCAACACACTTCAGTATTCTTGCCTGGAGAATCCCACGCAGAGAGGAGCCTGGCGGACTACAGTCCATGAGGTCACAAAAGAGTCGGACATGACTCAGCACACTGACCAGTCACACTCAAGGCTTCGCATGCCACTGGAGCCTGCTGGCCCCTCACTTCCCTCAACTCCCACCTGTTCCCTAGACAGCCCAGCCCTCTCCTACTGCCCACCCTTGGCCTTGTTGGGCTCTTTTCTATGCACAGCCTGTGGGCTCTCCACTCTCCGAAGTCAAGGCCAAGTTCTCTTTCTGTTCTCTCATTAGCAAATTCTAACTCACAATCAAGAAGTCTCCTAAAGTCTCCTTTGATTACCTTGGCCAACTTTATTCCTAAAACAAGGTCTCCACCGTGTTTTACCATAGGATCATTCATTCAGGTTTGAGGAATAAATGGAGTCTAATTGTAGTGAGGGAGACCACACTGAAAGCACCCTCTATGGAACTGATAGGGAGACCACCTTCCTCTCTGACAAGAAACACATCCACCAGGGTTGGCAAAGTTGGGAACTCTCCCCCAGGGCACAGGGAGAAGAGGGCTCTTGTGCACCCTCATCCACCACTGAGACAGCTGGTCCTCCAGGCACTCACTTCCCCACCATCTCCACAGCCTGGGGGGGCAAGCACAAGTCTTGTCTGCATCCTGCCCAGGTGGGAACACTCCATGAGTCAGAGATCACTTAAAGGAAATAAGTGCACCTGGACGGTCTGGATGTTGATGGGGAGGCAGCCAAGACCATGATGGGGAGGCTGCCTGTAACTCCCCACACGCAGTGGCAAAGTCAAGTTCAGTGAGAACCTCACATGCTCTGTGGCCAAGACAAAGACTCTGCCCACTGGACTCCCACCAAGGTTCCCATTTCCTACTGAGGCTCCACTTCTATGTAGTCAACTTGAGAAATTATTGTGCCATGAATGCAAAGGGGATCCAGGGTGTGACCTTGACCTGTGACCTCAAGGGACCACCATAAACAATAGTCCACAAGCCATCCATTTACCTGAGAGGAAGCTGCCTTCTCTGAGGCAGGTGGGGGATGTCATATGATAATTTTTTCTTTATTCCATCATTTTCACTACAGGGAAAATTGCTCTCTCTCCCACTACTCCATCAAGAGGGAAGGCTCTCTCTTTCTGACTTACTTCACTCTGTACAAGAGAAAGACAAATACCGTATATTAACACATGTATATGCAATCCAGAACAGTACTGAGGATCCTACTTACAAGGCAACAAAGGAGACACAGACATAAAGAACAGACTTTTGGTCTCAGTGGGAAAAGGAGAGGGTGGGATGATTTGAGAGAATAGCACTGAAACATAGACATTTCCGTATGTAAAATAAATGGCCAGTGTGAATTTGATGCATGAAGCAGGGCACCCAAAGCTGGTGCTCTGAAACAACCTGGAAGGCTAGGGTGGGGAGGGAGATGGGAAGGGGGTCCAGGACAGAGAGACACTTGTATACCTATGGCTGATACATATTGATGTATGGCAAAAACAAAAATCATAATATTGTAAAGTATCCTCCAATCAAAATAAATAAATATTTTTTTAAAAGAAGTTTTGCTAAATCCAAAGTACTGGGGGACCCACTTTGTTGTGTGAGTCTGGGTTTGAGAAAGAGAGGCTAAGGGAACTGGGTAGGAAAGTGCCCACCAAGAAGTGACAGAGCCAATAGGATGCGCTAGTTAGTCTGGTGAACTGATCTGGCCTGATGCGCTAACGGGCTGATGCACTCCTTCGCGGCAGCATCTGTGCACGTGTGGGGCCATCTGGAGGGCGTCCTCGCCTGATGATGATGGGATTTGATCTGAAGAGCAGAGGGCAGCACCGGCTGGTCCAAACCACAGGCCAGACCTGCCCAGTGAAGGGCTCTGCACAGCCTCCCCTGCATCTGGGATGCACGGGGTCAGCTCCAGGGCCAAGGAAGAGGTGCCAGGGCACACCACACAGAGAGGGTCAGTTCTCCCCACCGCCCATGTTACAGGATGTGCTTTAGGGTTGGAATAAATCAAGGGCAGCTGGGTCAACACAACTGAGCTCAGACATAGAAGAGGGCCCGCTTCCCAGGTGCCTCTAGTGGCAAAGAATCCACTTGCCAGTGCAGGAGACACAGGAGATGCGAGTTCGATCACTGGGTCGGGAAGATCCCCTGGAGGATAGGCATGCAATCCACTCCAGTATTTTTACCTGGAGAATCTCAGGGACAGAAAAGCCTGGAATGCATGCATAGAAGAGGGCATTGCTTTGTCAACTATTTTGACAAAGATTTTGAGGGGCGAATGATTGCATTGTGTTCTAGGGACCAAGAAGAAATCAGCTGATTTGAATATCAGCTGCTTTTTCATTAGAAAAAAGAAGATTGGGGGGTTTTCCCCCTGTACTTTTTAACAAAGAAATTAAATACCCTTCATTGATCTTCCACAAAGACCACTCCTTCCCTTAAGGGGTTTAAAAGCTATCAGTAGGTAGAAGATAACAACAATGTATCCTAATTCAGGCCTGAAGGTGAAACTACAGGACCGGAGGAGGGTCTCTGAGGCTGCATTTTAAGGGGAGACAGTTTGAAGCAAGTCAGGAAATGCCAGCATTTAAGAGGGTCTTGCTGTAAGGATCAGATCGAGAAAACTGTCCCAGGACTTGAGAATGCTGCTCCAGGGAACAGCTCCTCTGGGTCTGGCCCCCGAAGCCCCCTGTGCTGTGAAGAAAGCAGGGAAATCGTTTTCAGGTAAGATATGCCCACAGACGCTGCTTCAGTGATTCTGCAGGTGGGGACTCATATCTTTCCTGTCTCGATGATTTATAATAAATGCTGAGGGTGCCTGGAGCCATCTCTCTGCATTGCTAAGTGTGTGGTTCACAGCTCTTTGGGGAAAGATAGAGCGGTTGAGCCCGGCTTCCAGCCCGCACAGGTGAGTGAATGGTGATGGTGAGATTCGCAGGGTAAAACCAGAAAGAGCATTTCCCCTCCTCCTTCCGTTGCCCCTCTCAAGCCCCTCCCCGACCCCATACTCACCCTTCCTCTTGAGGGGCACAACAGAAATGAGTGACAAAGAAGAGGTTGTGCCCCGAGCCTCCTAGACCCTCTGCTGTAAGGAGAAAGGGACAAAGCCTGGACCAGTGTCCTGGTAACAGGGGACAGGACCTGCCTGGGCGGGATGCCCATCGAGACCCTCCCGTATCATAGAGGACAGCACTCGAAAGATGCTTCACATCAGCAGCGCTGCTGAGACTGTGGCATTCTTCACCCTTTTTAAGTCCATTGCCCCTTTAGTGCCTGTCTTCCTGGCCTTCAGTGATGCTTGATGATTTCAGGTCCTAAAAGAAAGAGGGTCTTCCCCGCCTGATCCAAATTCCTCCTTTTAGTGTAATCAGCCAGTGCTCAGCCTGCAGGGAGCTCTCAGAGAGGCATTTGGACATGCAAAGACGACCTGTGTCATCCCACAGATAGACGTCATTTCAGATGGCTGCTCTGCACTGGCCTTTGGGACCTTTGGGCAAATTACAGCATCTTTCTCAGTTTCTTTCCTCATCTGTAAGATGACTGTCAGAATGCCTAATGTTTCAGATAGTTTGAATGGCTGGGATCACACAGATAAAGCTCTTAGCTCAATGCCTAGTACAAAAAATTAGATCTTACATCATTTACAAAAGAAAGCCCAGATGGATGAAAAACTTAATACTTTTTATAAATAGAAGAAAATTTTGGAAGTGTTTATGATGTTGAGGATGGAGAAAGTATACTTAAAAATAGGACACAAAAGCAAGTCATTAAAGAACAGGGTAACGCAAATGCAGTAAATCTGAATTAAGCATACGTATAAAACAAAAAGCAAATAATGGATGGGAGAAGATATCGCCACCAAACATAACACAGTGGTGTTACAAGTATAACCCTGGTGGCTCAGGGGGTGAAGAATTTCCCTGAATCCAGGAGACCTGGGTTCTATCCCTGGGTCAGGAAGATCCCCTGGAGAAGGAAAAGGCAGCCCACTCCAGTATCCTTGCCTGGGAAAGCCCATGGACAGAGGAGCCTGGCAGCTACAGTCCATGGGTCACAAAGAGTCGGACACGAGAGACTAGCAACACTGTAACGCAGAAAGGGTGACTCTCCGAAGTATGTTTTTAAAAGATCTGCAAAAGTAATTAAAACTATATGTATCTGTTCCTCTGTCAGTGGGCACTTAGGTTGATTCCGTATCTTGACTATTGTGAATAATATTGCTATGAACATTAGGGCACACATGGCTTTTCAAATTAGTGTTTCCATTTTCTTCAGATAATCAGCAGGTAGTTCTGTTTTGATTTTTATATTTTTAAGACACCTCCACACTGTCTCCCACAGTGGCTACACCAATTCACATTCCTACCCACATTACTGTTCCCTTTGCTCCACATCCTCAACGTTTGTTATTTGTTGTCTTTTTGATCATAGCCAATCTGACAAGTGTGAGGTGATATCTTATGGTAGTTTTCATTTGTTTTTCCCTGATGGTTGGCAGTCTTAAGATCTTTTCTTATGCCTATTGACCACCTGAATGTCTTCTTTAGAAAAATGCCTATTTGGGTCCTCTGCCCATTTTTTAATTGGATTTTTTCTTTGATATTGAATTGTATCATAGGAGTTCTTCATATATTTTGGATTTAATCCCTTATTAGACCTATTGTTTGCAAATATTGTCTCCCATTCTGCATGTTGCTTTTTCATTTTCTTGATGGTTTCCTTTGCTATGCAAAGCCATTTAGTTTGATTTGACTTCAGTTGTTTATTTTTGCTTCTGTTACCATTGCCTGAAGAGACAAATTCATAAAAATATAGCTAAGACCGATGTCAAAGAGTATAGTACCTGTTTTCTTCTAGGAGTTTTCATGATTACAGGTCTGACACTTAAGTTTTTAATCCATTTTGACTTTATCCAAATGGATAAAGAAGATGTTACATATTTATGGATATATACACAATAGAGTATTCAATTCAGTTCAGTTCAGTTCAGTCTCTCAGTCGTGTCTGATTCTGCAACCCCATGAATTGCAGCACGCCAGGCCTCCCCGTCCATCACCAACTCCTGGAGTTCACTCAAACTCGACGTCCATCGAGTCAGCGATGCCATCCAGCCATCTCATCCTCTGTTGTCGCCTTTTCCTCCTGCCCCCAATCCCTCCCAGCATCAGAGTCTTTTCCAATGAGTCAACTCTTCGCATGAGGTGGCCAAAGTACTGGAGTTTCAGCTTTAGCATCATTCCTTCCAAAGAAATCCCAGGGCTGATCTCCTTTAGAATGGATTGGTTGCATCTTCTTACAGTCCAAGGGACTCTCAAGAGTCTTCTCCAACACCACAGTTCAAAAGCATCAATTTTTCGGTGCTCAGCTTTCTTCACAGTCCAACTCTAACATCCGTACATGACCACTGGAAAAACCATAGCCTTGACTAGACGGACCTTTGTTGGCAAAGTAATGTCTCTGCTCTTCAATATGCTATCTAGGTTGGTCATAACTTTTCTTCCAAGGAGTAAGCGTCTTTTAATTTCATGGCTGCAATCACATCTGCAGTGATTTTGGAGCCCAAAAAAATAAAGTCTGACACTGTTTCCACTGTTTCCCCATCTATCTGCCATGAAGTGATGGGACTAGATGCCATGATCTTAGTTTTCTGAATGTTGAGCTTTCAGCCAACTTTTTCACTCTCCTCTTTCACTTTCATCAAGAGGCTCTTTAGTTCCTCTTTACTTTCTGCCATAAGGGTGGTGTCATCTGCATATCTGAAGTTATTGATATTTCTCCAGGCAATCTTGATTCCAGCTTGTGGTTCTTCCAGCCCAGCATTTCTCATAATGTATGCTGCATATTACTTATCTATAAAAAAGGATGAAACCTTGCCACTTGCAACAACATGGATGAACCTAGAGGGTATAGTGAAATAAGTTGGTGAAATAAGTTAGTGAAATAAGTTGGACAGAGAAAAATGTTTTCACTTAAATGTGGAATCTATAAAACAAAACAGAAACAAATTCACAGATTCAGAGAGCAAACCAGTAGTTATCACAAAGTGAGAGGGGGGCAAAATAGATGAAGAGGATTAAGAGGTTAAAACTAGCAGTTATAAATAAATCACACAGGGAACATAGTGAATAATTTATAACTTTGAATGGTACATAAGCTATAAAAATATTAAATCAAAATGTTTTATACCTGAAACTAATATGATACTGTAAGTGAAGTGTAGTCAAATAAATGAAAAAGCAAATAAATAAGAAAAAGAAACCTAACTCAATAAAATGATAGGCAACAATCACAACTGATCAGCCGCAAAAGAGAAAATACAAACAGCCAATAGACATATAGAGTGGCTCCACTTCACTAGGAAGAAGAAAACTTTTATTTAAAACACCAGTAAAATTCTATATCCTTTCATACATCTTAGGTTGGCAAAATTAAATTAGGCAATATGAAAGGACAATGAGTTAGTATGAAAGCATATAATTTATACACAATTGAGGGGAGTATACATTTTCACAACTGAAAGTGGAGAGCTCATTTTGCAACCCTTGAGAAAAGTTTAAGATGTATACATGCAGTAAGACACTCACAATAATATATAGCACAGCACTGTCTACAGTAAAGAAAAATGTTAAACAATGGCTAAATTAAATGTGATATCCCCATAATATGGAATAGTATGAAGTTATTAAACTAAATAAGGTATACCTGTATGTTCTGAAATGAAATAATCTCTAACACATGTGCTGAGTGAAAATGACATCTAAGTATACACCGTTTATACTAGATTAGATAGATGATGGATAATACTTGTGTGTGCTCAGTTGCTCAGTCGTGTCTGACTGTTTGGGACTCCGTGGACTGTAGCCCACCAGGCTTCTCGGTCCATGGGTTTTTCAAGCAAGAATACTGGAGTGGCTTCCCATTTCCTCTTCCAGGGGATCTTCCAGACCCAGGGATCAAACCAACGTCTCCTGTGTCTCCTGCATTGCAGGCAAACTTGGATATATTCTATTACTTTCCACAATCACATGTATGTACATGCTGCTGCTGCTAAGTCACTTCAGTCGTGTCCGACTCTGTGTGACCCCATAGACACCAGCCCACCAGGCTCTCTCATCCCTGGGATTCTCCAGGCAAGAACACTGGAGTGGGTTGCCATTTCCTTCTCCAATGCACGAAAGTGAAAAGTCAAAGTGAAGTCGCTCAGTCGTGTCTGACCCTCAGCGACCCCATGAACTGCAGCCTACCAGGCTTCTCCATCCATGGGATTTTCCAGGCAAGAGTACTGGAGTGGGATGCCATTGCCTTCTCCGATGTATGTACATAGATGCCTTCTAAAGTGTTTAATCAGGCTACTTACTAAACTTAGAAGTGATAAACCCTGGAAAAGAGCTAAGAATGAGAACAGGCACATGGAAATAATTCTCACTGAAATGTTTTAAATTTTACAAGGAGAATGTATTCATGAATTCCTTCTGTAATTAAAATTAAGTTTTAATTGAACAAATAAAATACAATAGAACCTATACCTCATCATAAACTTCAAAGTCTGATCTAAGAGATACATAATGATAACAGCCAATGTTAACTGAGAGATTATCACACACCAACCTCCTTCAAAGTGGTTTCTACTTACGTTTTCTCTTCTTGTATGTTTCTGTATTTTCTATGTTTTTGCTTTTATCCTCAGAACAGCATGATGAGGCACTATTCTCATCCTTCCTACAAGTCAGAACACTGAAGCAATAAGGAGATGAGGTGTTGCCTGCAGTCTCCACCTGAACCCCTGGAAGAGCTGGAATTTGCATACTGACAGCCGATATGGTAAATAGCCATGCTCTGCACACCCTCTGGCTCCTTCTTGCCTCCTGCACCCTTCCCAGGGTGGGAAGTGGGCAGCGCTTCCCAGCTCAGGGCCCAGCTCTCTCCAGAGAAGACCCTCTCTGCCTTCTCACAGCCTAGGCATGTCACCTTAGGAGGTTGGCTTGCTGAGGGGTGGACTTAGAAGAGTAAGAAAAACTGGGGAGCCAGAACAGGCATATGGGGAGGAGATCAGAATATGTTCAATCTTCCTGAATTGGACATGAATTATTCAAAGAAATTAAAGAAGAAAACCACTCTTGTAGTAAATTGACTCTTATCTGATGATTAGCAAGGGCAAAATGAGGCATTTGGCACCGGGCATGAGAATAAGTGGAACAATTCATTTGAGGCAAATCCAGCCCTGACTCCAGACTCAGGCCACCAAGTGCCAGGAACTTCTCCAGATTTCTGCCCACCTGCCAGCCAGAGATTGTTCACAAAAAAAGTCTGCTAACAAGGGTCTTCTCCCAGGAGCAAACCTCTGCAAAAGTGAGCAGAAGGAGATGGCCTATTTGCAGTTTAATAGCCAACAAGAAGAACTGCCATGAAATTAAGATGCCTGCTCCTTGGAAAAAAAGTTATAACAAAGCTAGACAGTGTATTAAAAAGCAGAGACATCATTTTGCTGACAAAGGTCCATATAGTCAAAGCTATGGTTTTTCCAGTAGTCATATATGGATGTGAGAGTTGGACTATAAAGAAGGCTGAGTGCTGAAGAATTGATGCTTTTGAATTGTGGTGTTGGAGACTTTTGAGAGTCTCTTGGACAGCAAGGAGATCAAACTAGTCAATCCTAAAGGAAATAAATCCTAAATATTCATTGGAAGGACTGATGCTGTAGCTGAAGCTCCAATACTTTGGTCACCTGATATGAAGAACTGACTCTTTGGAAAAGACCCTGATGCTGGGAAAGACTGAATGCAAGAGAAGGGAGCAACAGAGAATGAGATAGTTGGATGGCATCACCAACTCAGTGGACATGAGTTTGAGCAAATTCCAGGAGATGGTGGAAGACAGGGAAGCCTGATGTGCTGTAGACCATGGAGTTGCAAAGAGTTGGACACAACTTAGCTACTGAACAACAGAACTGCTTGACCTAAATAGCTTCCACACTCAAAGCCTCCATGACTTGAAACCCCCTCCAACAGACCCCACCATGGTGGAGGCCATTGCCCCTAAAATTCCCATGGAGGTGTTCCCAGGTAGGAGACCAGAGGAAGGCCCTGGGCCATTCCTTAGAGAAGTTTCTGGACAAGTGGTTCTCAGAACCCCTGCATCAGAATACTAGTGGGTAACACTTGCTGAGTGCTTGCTTAGGGCCATAAGCTCTGAATATGTTACCCAAGTTAACTCACACTGTAATACATAACTGTTCACATAGTCCCATCTCACAGATGAAGAAACTGAGGTACAGAGTGGTTGCCCAAGGTTGTGTCATTAATCTGGAGATGCAGAGGAGGGACTTGAAACCAGGGACCCTGATGCTGGATCCTGTCATGTGCTGATCAGATAGGATAGCATTAAGCTAGAAATTCTAGGAACGGAACCAGGGAACCCACACATTAAGATGCCACTTGGGGGATTCTTATGCACCCAAAGCTGGAATTTTAGAATAGCGTATGCTTCAGATAAACAAGTTGCTTCTTTGGGGCTGCCTCTATAACCTAGCTCATCTCACAGGGATCAGTGTTGTCATCTCTGGATGTGTCCGCTGCCACCAATCCCCACTCTAGACCCCTTAGCACAGTTCTGGGCATACCACTCAGGGAACACATTTAGTCCAGGGAGACAACTCTGGACAAAGCTCTGAAGCTCACACTTCAGTTGTTATGAAATTAGCTCGAGCAGGTCTTTGCAGCCAATTTAGCCTCCACATTCTTATCTATTCAATGGACATAATCAAAAGAGGATTCTAAAGATAATATTTTAAATTATCTTTTATTGGGTGTTTATTCTGTGATGGGCACTATGCCAGGACCTCTAGCATACACTGACTGATTCTCAGGAACCTTCAAGGTAAGTAGTATTAAAAAGGGACAGGATTTCAGAGACACTGTATTGTTTGGCTAAGCCTGAAGGTCCCTTTGATTTCACATCACAGGCTCTTTCCCACATACTACCCAGGGTGGTCATCCTTTTCTCAATCCCATGGATATAATGAGAACCAAATGAGATCACAGATATATCAGTCAGGTTGGCTGGGCTATTCTGTGATTTAAAAAAAACAGCTCCAGATCTCAGTGGCTTAAAACAGCAAATGATTATTTCTTGCTCTAGCCACACATCCATCAGGAGTCAGCAGGGCATTTCTGCAAACCGTAGTCACTCAGGGACCTAGACGGAGCAGCCACCCTCCTGAGTGTCACTCAAGGGAAACAGGGTCAAATCACACAAGCTCATGGAAAGCTTCTGCTCAGTTAAATAAGGTGTACATCTCATCTATTCATATTCCATTGACCAAAGCAAGTCTTGACCAAGCCCAGTGTCAATGGGGTGGGAAAGCATGACCAAGACAGAGAAAAACAATAGTGGCGAACAAATAATCTACACAGACGACCATGGATGTACAGAATGCTTTGGAAGGTACTCAAGTGAAACAACATGAAGCGTGTTTTCTCCTATAACAGCATGGTGGCGGCTCCCTGGCTCCAAGCTCAGCCTCCACATCTGCAAACCCATGGATAGCTCCTCTGTTATCAGGAATCTAATTATGACTCTTGTTTCTGCTCAATTATTAAAGACAAGGCAGTGAAGAGCCCTGGAAAAGGAGGAAAGTCTGTTGTGCAGCAATGACAAACCATATTTCATATGCATAAAGGGGAGAAATAAAAGAGCATTGCTTTTACTCTTATAATTGCAATTTCCTGCTCGTTTCCTTTTCAAATTAGTGGATGTAATTGTTTGGTAATAAAATATCAGCATAATATATTAGAGGCAGAGAACAGACGGGTTTAAGGGACAGTTGCCAAGAACAGGAGGGAGAGGAAAGAGTGAACAGAATCAGAGTGTACAAACCTGTGGGCCTTTCACAAAATCTGTGCTAGACCGTGTCCCAGCCCGGTCCATCTCTTCCTCCATGACTGGTAATGAAAGCAAATGAATGATCCAGGTAAGTCGGTATTCTCCAGCTACTTTTTGGGTCAGTACCCAATTCAGAGCACAATGAGAGACAGACAGAAACAGGGACAGAGAGGTGGAGAGAGCAGGAGTGAGGATTCAGCAGGGACAGAGTGACTGTGGGGCAGACCAGCTTTGGAACACACTTGGACTTGGTACCAGCTTCACCACCAACTGACTGTGGCACCTTGGGAAGATTATTGACCTCTCTGAGTCTCCATTCATTCCTCTGTAAATGAGGAAGGAAAAAGAGCCTGTCTTAAAAGGGAGGCGCTCCACAAAGAGTAGCTATTCATATTATTAGAAAATTAGAGCAAGTGGTTTACAACCCTGCAGGGAGGGGAGTGAGGCACCACAGAGGTCACTTTTGGCAAATGTCCAAACTAGGGAAGGCTTTTCTTTGTTGTTTTCAGTTCTACCATTTGCTTCCATTTTCTCCATCCTGGGGCCCTTCTCCCTGGACTGCCCCAGTTTTTCAAGGCCTAAACGTGTTCCAATGTGGCTCTCAGGTCAATAGTACTTGATGTTTGCCACGACATTAACCCGCAACCGAGATGCTACCAGATAAAGAAGCCCGAAGGAGGCTGTTGTTGGAGGAAGGAAGGGGTGCCGGATTGGGGGGGGGGGGGTGTGATGCCACCTCCGACCACACACTATCAAAGCAACCACCGCCTTGAGTGCCTGCCCTAATTGAGTGGTTGGACCCCATAGGCGAGCCCTAAATTGGGAGCCATGGGAGGTTAGAAATTAAACAGTGGATTCAGTCTGTAACCTCAGAAACCTCCAGCCTGCCAGAGGGAGGAGGGGAAGCCAAGTCCACCCGTGGGGAGGTTGTCTTCTCTGCTGCTCTCCGACTTGGGTGCCCCGGGAAGTCACTTGGTGACCTGAGTTCAGGGACCTCGCCGTCCTCCAGCTGCTCGCCTGGGGCTCACAGCCTTCGACGGTGACAATTCGGATTTTTTATACAAGCACTGGTGAGCCGGTGCCCCTTGGAAAATATCCTCTTAAACGCGATTTCACGGGAAGGGAGCTCCCGAGCGCCCTCCTGAGGAAGGTGCAGGAAGGGGAGGTGCAAAGCTGATGAAGAACTCCGGCATTCAGCCCCGACTTGTCTCTGGGGAGGTGAGCCACGCCAGGAAAAGAGATCTGTGGGAAGCCTTCCCAGCAGGACCAGAAATGGAGAAAATGACCCTCAGTTCCAGGAATAGAAAGTTAGTATGCTCGTAAAGTGGAACCTTCTGGCAATAAAGAACTGAGGTTATGGGAGCTCTCTGCCGCTCTATCCCCCAAACCACCTCAATTTAAAGTGACCCTAGTGGAAGCTTGGTGAGAGTTTTATAACAAATATAGTCATTTTCCTCCAGAAGGAGAAAGTTCTTGTAGGAACACTACAGAGAGAGACACCAGGCCAAGAAGTAGGAAGGTGGAGAGAAATGCCCAGAGGACAAAGACTTTTGAGGAGCATGGGGACCCCACCCCCACCCCGGGAAGACTTGACTGTCTTTCCCAACACTGATCCGGGGCCCCATCCCAGTCAGAGTCAAAGCCAGAGATGCTTTGCATCACAGGACCCCAGACATTCCCCCTCAAGTTTTCACTCTGTCAACCCACAAATACTCAGGGAAGACCAACTATGTGCCAGGAAAGGCACTGGGTACTTACGAAGCCCTGCCTAAAAATTCTGGGGAACTCATCAGGTCTAGGGAGTGGTGAGTCAGAGACCCTACCAAAGTCTTTGTCAACATCAAATACAGTTAATACCTGCATTTGGGAATCCCGGAGGCCATGATTGACCACAGCCTGCACTTGTGAGGTGAAGTCCAGTGAGACACAGTCGATTCCCATGGTCTGGTGTTTTCCTGGACTAGGGCAGCAGCTCATCTTTCCTGCTGAGCTGACCAGGTCCTCACTGTCCTCACACTCAAATGTGTCATTACACTGTGCCCCATAGTGAGTCTAGTTGGGGAGGGGGGCGTGGTATGTGACTCTCATCGCATAGCTACCTGAGAGACTTGACTGTATCTCACAGTGTCTGAAATAGAGTCTTAAGCAACAGAGTGCATTGTGTCCACATGTATCGAAGGAAATGAGTGTCTAAATGTTTCTGCGCAGTGACTGTTGTTGATCCAAGTTTATCCCTTCTCCCATGTGCTGAGCTTCTCAGGAGATTTCTAGAATTGGTCAAAAACACATGTAGGTTAAAAAGACAAGGTTTCCATGCATACGGTGCTTAATATAAGTGTGTATTTCATCATTCTCAGCGCCTCTCTGCAGGAGCCGCCTGGACCCAGAGCATTTTCTCAGCCAGTCATTTCCAGCCAGGAGAACCCTTGAAGCTTGGCTCATCACCTCAGAGTGCTTAGATCTTGAATTTCAAGTTGAAAAGCAGTAAGATAAGGCTAAAATTGAATGCTCTGAACAAACATACACTTATGACTCTACCCTGTGTCCCGGTTTCCTCCACCCACCCAAACCCCAACCTGATAGTGCTAATCATGCAATTGAGGCTTCAGGCTACTTGACTTGTAACAGTTCTTTTCTCACTTTTTAAGCTGTTTCTCATTTTGTTTTGGCCCCTCATCCAGACAGTAAAGCCCTTGGAGAAGCAAGAAAGTGTGACAAGATAGAATGGGACATGTCCTGCTTTGCTTTTCAGCCCTACCCCTTTATGCAGAATTTACAAGAGAGAAATCAAACATGGTTTTGCAACTTTTGGACCCCTCAGCTCAATGAGGACTTAGAGAGTAGAAAATGCTATGTGCTCTTCCCAGACTTATTGGAGGGTTCTTCAGCAGGACCACGTGCAGGGATTTGAGATGTATTTCTGCATAGAGGACTGCCACCTGACTCACGCTTGAGAATATTAAGGGAACTGGAAGCAGAAGTTTGACTCCCACCTGGAAATCTGCTGGGTGAGGGCAGAGTTGGCCAATGACTCTAGCAGGGAGGGCTGGTTTGCTGTGATTGGCCTTCACTCTAAGAGAACAAGAGATGCATGAGTGTTTCTCACAGACAGATGTGGACAAGGCAGACCTAGGGCCTTTTTGTGTCCAAGTCAGTGGAGCTGCCTAGAAGAAGGAGTGTCTTCAGCAGAAAGAGATTTGAGGTTTACCACTGGATGTCCATGGCGAAGGAAGATGTCATAGTGTCCAGCTGAAATGGATGGGGGTCACTCACAGGTCAGGGAAACTTCAGAACAAAGAGAACCAGAAGGGAACCTCTGAAGATCCCAAGAAAGTGCCCTCAAGAGGAAGAATCAGCTCGGTCCCTCAGCCCATACCAGAGACTGTGATGTCCCCAGCTGGGCAGATACTGTCTCATCCACTCACCACTCCCTCCCATGCCTCCAACCTTGTGGGATTCACTATGAGACCTCATGACCAAGGCAGGGAGTATAGAGCAAGAAACCAGGGAGCAGCAGACAGTCAAAGAGCCATGTCTTCTGTCCCAGGCTTCCAGCCCGAAGCAGTTCAAATGATGGCAAGGAAGTATATGCAATTCCAGGTTTGGTTCTGTTTTGACCATCACATGAGACTCTATTGGAAAAGGAAGTGGCAACCCACTCCAGTACCCTTGCCTGGAGAATCCCATGGACAGAGGAGTCTAGCAGGCTACAGTTCATGAGGTCAGTAAGAGTCGTTCATGACTGAAGCAACTTAGCACGTATGCATGAGACTCCATACACTATTTATTGGACCAACCTGTGTTTATGGCCTACAACAACAATAGCATCTAAAAATGAAGAGAAAAGCCATGATATCTGTCACAGTTCTCATCGAGCATTGGGGAAAATTATTCTCACTAATGCAATTTAAAACAATGTCAAAAAGAAAAACAAAAATAAAGTTGCATATTGGTGGTGTCTAAATCATTCATATTCAAAATACCATGCAACAATGCCATGATTCAAAGTTCTAGACAGAAGTCTAACTTTTTAAATTAAAAACATGGTCCCCAGGACTTCCCTGGTGATCCAATGGTTAAGAATCTGCCTTGCAATGCAGGGGACATGGGTTCGATCCCTGCTCAGAGAACTAAGACCCCACATGCTACAACTGCTGAGCCTTCACACTTTAGAGACCTTGCACCACAGCTGGAGAGTCCGCGTGCCACAGTGAAGGGTCCCTCGTGATCCCACGTGCCACCACTAAAACCCAACACAGCCAAAATAAATAAAGAGGAAAAAACAAAAACATGGCCCCCAGAGTAAGAGCAGTTAGGCACCAAGGAGAGAATCTGATAGTGAAAAGTCAGGAGATGATCACCCGGGCTCATCCCAAACCTCCAAACCACTCAAGAGACCACGTTCCCTGCCCTGGATATGGTCACAGAAGGATGGCACCCATAGCAAAGGAGACCAGAATCTGTGTGGGCCATAGCAGGAGAGAAACAACAAGCCAGGGTCTGGGTAGGTAGGGAAAGCTAATAAACACCAAACAACTTTTTTTGTTTTTAAGTCCTCTAGTTTAAATATATTTTAAAAACTATAAAATCTGGCCATGTTGTTTAATTCTACTAAACATTTTTCTCCCCAGCCATGCCACTTGGCTTGAGGGATCTTAGTTTTCCAACCAGGGGTCGCACCAAGGCCTTGGCAGTGAAACAGCCAAGTCCTAATCACTGGACTGCCAGGGAACACCAGTAATTTGTTAAGGTTCAAAGGGCTACTGCAAAGTAACAAACAGTGTCTCTTAAGCTTCAAGGCCTCTTGGGAAGGCATCTGAGTATATGGCTCCCCTTAATGACATGGTCCTTCTGAAAAGTCAGGGAAAGGAGAGACAATGGCAACTCTCAGGAATCATGACGTGTCCAGGAAGAGTGCAGGGTACAGATGTCTGTATCCTGGTGCCTCGTTCAAATTGCCCCATAGCAGCCCTGCTCTGGCGATGGAGTTCTTATTTTCCAAAATCCAAGGAGGTTGCTTAGAAACAGAAAAGAAGGCTCATCATCCATTGTCAAAAACCTCTTTTTATCCAGCAGGGTCTGGAAAAGCAGGAAAGTGGATTACAATGAGGAGTGTGTTGAGGAAGGCAGGAGGGTGAAGCCTGGTAGTTGCCCCTTACTGGCTCCCTAGGACCAAGGCTGTGCATGTCCATACAGCCCACCTTTCACCCTGGACCCTTCCTACAGCCACTGCCCCCTTCATCTGCCACAAAGTCCCTCTTAAATCACTGCCTTCAGTGCCCCAGACCCTCCTCTCAGCTCTCTTATTTGCATCTTAGTTTTACATTCCAAGAGTCTCAGCTTGCTTGAGGATGAAAGGCTTGTACCAAGAATGTTTTTCTGATAAAATCATTGTATGTCCACTTGTGGCAGAGGAAGAAATCTCCTTCAAAGACTGAAGCAAGCATCCAGTCTAGGGAAGAGGCCATTAGAATTCTCTACTAGTTCATCTGCTTTAATACCACTACTCTCAACAACAGCAGAGCTGAGCACTATTAGTTATTTTTTAAGTTTTCTTTTGAACGTTCTCAATATTACAAAGATCCAAACTGAAGTCATGGTTAACAGAGTCGTCTCTTCTTACAGTTGGCATTCATTTCAAAAGAGAGTTTCTTTTATAATCCTTCTTCAGATACCAAATCCTCCTCACCCCCCAACCTAAGATTCATCTTGTTTTACACAGGAGAGGAGTGGAGTCACACGCTTGGGGATTTGAACAGAAACACACTAAAGCCCAGTGTTCCCGATACTCACATGGAAGAAAAAGAAGACAAAGAAAAGGCAAATGAACAAAAGGAAAAATTAAAGTCTGGTTAACCTGGGAACTTGAAAAAAAGTGCAATCAACCGGCTCCCAAGTGGAGGGAATCAGGGGCTCTGTAACCAAATGCAAATGGGCCCTCAGTGGAAAAATTGTGTGGGAAACGATGGAAGTGTGGAGAGAGACAGGAAGACGGAGATTTCTTTGGTACTTACCTGTATGGCATCGACTTCAAGTCGTCTTTAAGTGGAACTGACGGCATTACATACACAATAAGCACTTCTAGACAAACTGGAATAGCAATCACTTCAGGAGCTGGGAAGCATTCACAATTTTGCTGTTGTCAACGCTTTCAGTGGCTTTAATTTTCAATGGTAAGCACAGCTTCTATATAGTGTTGTCAAAACCGCAATGAAGTCATGTCATTGAATATTAAAGGCCCGGCCTGCGGAATGCCAACACTGAGATTTGAATTTCATGCTCGCTCCTAAACATCAAGACAAATATGTCTAATTTCATAAAAACCCGGCCAGCCCCAGGGAGGCTGACAATCATATCTATTGTTACCCAAGTTTGCTAGAATAAAACCTGGCCTTCCTCAGTGTGGGGGGCCAAAAGGGAGGAGGAAGGAGAGGAGAGAGAGAGCAGAGGATTACCAAAGATAAGCAGTAAAAACTGGCTGACTTTGTGTGGATTTTGTCAACTGGGAGCGGAGCTCTGATTGCCTCCCAGTTGGTATCTCACTTGACCACTTTGGACTCAGCACTCCCAAATGGTACTGAGGATCCTCTCAGAAGGAATTCTTTGAGCCTAGCAAAGTGATGTACTTTACCTCCAAAGAAACACATATACCTACTGAATCTTTCCTATCCCAAGTCAGCCTGCCTTAAACACAAGAGGCAATTATCTGGGTTGCCAGAGTGATCAAACCAGTTAGACTATAATGGAGATGGATTTTAGGATCCACTGGGAGCTTAAGTTTGAGAGGTAGATGGGGACCAAGGTGGGGGACATCTCCACCAGAGACCTCTCCATAAGTATTAACATGTTAAACCTGGTGTTCCAAGAAGATTAATTCTAAGATTCTCAGAAGCTCAATTTGCTCCAAAAGAAAAGAGCAAAAAGCAGACAAGGACATGGGCCTTTTTGAAGGAAGAACATAAAGAAACTGGTTCATGGAATAAACTCCTCCTGCTCTTAAGATTCACTTCAAAAAATAGACCGTTGGTAATCCCTCCTCAGACAACAGGCCCCTCACCCACACTCAACATCCACCTTACATTTGGAAGAAAATATCAATTATACTAACAATCCAAGGATCCAATGTTGTTTTCTAGCCTCCTTAAATCTATTTTTGCATCATGGCATGTTAAGATTTAAAGGTGTTTTCACAGCTCTTATTCTACAGGATTCTCATAATGATCCCATGGAAAAGGTATGCTAGTGCTACTAATTTGATAATCATCTTTCCCAGCCCATTTAGGGGTGCCAGATGCAATGCCCAGAGGATCTATGATTTGTCCAAGGGAATACAGAAATTTGCTTAAGTTCAATCCTAGGAATTCTGACTCCAAAACTAATAATTGTTTCATCTCATTCTCCCCTCGGGTGGGGTTCCTGGGTCTCATTCCATATAGCTCACACCCTGATCTGGTTGGATGTGTGTGTGTTAGTCACTCAGTCGTGTCCGACTCTTTGCGACCCCATGGACTGTAACCCACCAGGCTTCTCTGTCCATGGAATTCTCCAGGCAAGAATACTGGAGTGGATTGTCATTCCCTTCTCCAGAGAAACCTCCCAACGCAGGGATTGAACCCTGGTCTCCTGCATCATAGGCAGGTTCTTTACCGTTTGAGCTACAGGCTATATAATCCGGTTGAGATGCATGCAAAAGAAACCCAGGATTTAAATTAAACTTGTTTGTTTTGTGAGGACACGGGTCTTGTCTCAGACATGGTAAGGAAGGAAGATATGAGTGTCCATGGATAGTGGATGGAATAAGTCTTTCTTACATTTCACATTTTCCTCCACAAAAGCTAAGAAGAAATAGGCATGATGAATGATAGAATGATGAAATTGTGGGCAAAAAGTAGGCAAAGAGGCAGAAATTCACAGTACCTTTCTCCACCCTCCTTCCTATGGCATTTATAGCCAGGACTAAATCATCTAGCCATTGATTAATTTCATTTTGACCTCTCATTGAGGTTGAGAACTGTGCATGCTTTTGCTATATTTTCTAAAGCACTGGTTCCCAATTTTTGAAGTGCTCAGACATAAGTGTGGGCTTCCCAAGTGGTTCAGCAGTAAAGAATCCGCCTGCCAGTGCAGGAAATATGGCTTCAATCCCTGGGTCATGAAGATCCCCAGGAGAAGTAAATGGCAACCCACTCTAATATTCTTGCCTGGGAAATCCCATGACAGATGAGTCTGGTGGGATACAGTCCATGAAGTTGCAAAAGAGTCAGACACGACTTACCAACTAAACAGCAGACACATGAGATAGGAGATACTTGGCGAATATGTGGACTCTTGGGACATTTGATGCCAGTGAGTCTCATCCAATAGGTCTGGATCCATGTTTAATGAACATCTTTAGGTAGGAAATTAGATGGCTAGGTCATGGCATGGATAGTGGAAAGTATGACTTGAAAGGAGCAGGAAGCAGTTCTGTGAGGGCCTCCCATTGCATGCCAAGGCATTTGGACTCCATCCTGAAAGCAGTAGCAATCCTAATAGGATTTTAAGCATGGATGAGGCTATAATTATTTATTAGACAGATTGCTTTGATTCAAAGTAAAAATTGGATCAGGCAGCTAAAGCTGGAAACAAATAGAACAGTTAAGAATCAGACACTACATGAGTCCCTGAACTGGGTCAGTTCTGAAGGAAATGAAAAATGGACAGCTCCAAGAAACATCAGAAGATCAAGATCCTTGTGGCTGGGACAAGACGAGGGGATGGAGAGGAAGTCGGGAATGACTTCCAGGTTTGTGCTTGGACAATTGGAGGAATAATGATTGATGTTGATTAAGTGTCAACTACACTGCTGCTGCTAAGTCGCTTCAGTCGTGTCTGACTCTGTGCGATCCCATAGATGGCAGCCCACCAGGCTCCGCTGTCCCTGGGATTTTCCAGTCAAGAACACTGGAGTGGGTTGCCATCGCCTTCTCCGAGTGTCAACTATGAGCTAGGCAATATGGAGTCACAACAAGGTATGAAAACTGCTCAATTTGGAAGTGATGGATTCAAGATTCAAACTCACATCAACTGGGTCTAGAGTTCATGCTTCTAGATGGAGACAGAGAAAAACAATGAGCTTAGAAGTTGAGTTAGGACAGGAGAAGAGGAAGAACAAGAAATGAAAAAGAGGTAAAGCGTGGAAAGAGAGAGAGGAGACCACAGAGGAAGTGGAATCTCGGAGGTCACAAAACAAAAACGTCTACCAAGGTCCTGCAGGAAGAAGGACATTGACACCATAAGCCAGAAAGTAGTATAAGGACAAAAAAAGTCCAGATTTAGCCACGGGACATCATTGGAGAATTCATGTGTGAGTCCATGAATTGATATGGGGAAATGGCGGGGACTTAGGTGAAAGAAAAGTGATGAAAGAGGTGACAATCCTCACAGTTGAAAGGGGACGTCAAGGAAGAGAGATGAATTATTCTCACATTGAGCTTATGAGGCATCAAGGCCTTGAAGAGGCTGTTAAGGAGGGCAGAGAAGGCAGTAAGGATATCTGAGGAGTAGAGGAAGTGAGTGAGTCAGAAGTGGGAGTGACGAGGGTCTGAAATGATAATCTTTAGGGATAACAGGATCTTATGGACCTACAAAGTGGTTGCTGGAAAATGCTGAGAACCTAGTGAGCTTGTGGTTCCAATGTTGGCCTGTGTGTGGTGAGGTTTTCTCCAGCTGTGCCCCTCAGCTTGTATGACTGGGTCCACAGCTGAGGATTTGCAGGCTGACTTTGTGTGGATATACAGTTAGATGGGATAAGAATAACAGGGACAGATGTTTTGATCTGAGTGAGTAAGTGAGTGAGTAAAGAAATGGGTGGCTGGATAGATGGATGAATCCTGAGTTTGGCCCCAAGAGTACATGTTCTCATCAGACCAACAGGAAGCAACGAGGAAGGCAAAGAAGGAGGTCAAGGTCCACATTCTCAAGGGCAACACAAGAATAAGCTGAGGAAGGGTTGTGAAGAGCCTTTAGTGCAGGCAGCTGTGCCCCAGGAAAGCTCCCCTCTGGAGCCATGCTCCAGGTCCCAGCCCACGGCAGCCCATCCCACCCAGGGTCTTAGGGGGAATCACGTGGCAGGGGCAGCCTCTTCCAGAGTCCCTTGAGCTGGGGAAACATTACTTCCGGATCTAGGACTGGCACTGTGTCCTCATCCTCCGTTTTCTCTTTCTCCACGTATGCTCATTTCTTTCCTTCAAGATGCAGGTCAAATCATGCCTCCTTAATGAAATCTCTCATGCCGCAAAGTCTGACACACATTAAGTGCTTGATAAATCTGTGTGTGTGTGTGTGCACACGCACGAGCTCTGTTTCATCCCATTCTTTGCAACCCCATGGACTATAGCCCACAAGGCTCCTCTGTCCATGGAATTTCCCAAGCAAGAATACTGGAGTGGGTTGCTATTTCCTACTCCAGGGGATCTTCCTGACCCAGGGATCAGACCCACATCTCCTGTGTCCCCAGCATTGGCAGGCAGATTCTTTACCACTAGGGCAACCCGAGGAGCCCATGCTTAACAGATAACGATCTTTTTTTTTAATGATCATATTGTTTCAATGGTATGTGTTGTTTCAGTGGTATGTGATTTCTTATACCCCAGCCAGCCTGTGGACTCGTCAGAGGCAATGAATACATCTTTTATTTCAACACCCCCGCACCCCTGCCTCCAGCCTGCAGCATTTGCACTCAGTGGTAGATGACCTTTAGTTTACTCCCAACCCGGAGGCTGACCGTGGCTGATGTCACCTAACCAAACGGTCCAGCAGGAAAAGATGAGGATAAAAACTCTAGGAGAGGAGACAACAGGGAACCCCCAGGACCTACAGCCATATCCTGTTCCTGCCTCAGAGAGAAGTGTTTGTTGGTCTATCACTGAAGGCCCAGCAGGAAATGGAAGGCACCCAAGCTGGGGTTTTGAAAAGAATTTGATAGTGGGATTAGGTGCAGGTTTAAGGAAGTCAACAGGAGATTGTCAAGGTATCCTAAAATTCAAACAGCAGGGGCTGTCCCTCTGAGGGACTAGTTCAGTTCAGTTCAGTCGCTCAGTCGTGTCCGACTCTTTGCAACCCCATGAACTGCAGCACACCAGGCCTCCCTGACCAGAAGAGGGAGGAATTGACATTACCAGAACCCAGGGAGCCCTGGAAAAGGGCCCTCCTGGCAGGAGCTGCAGGCATAAAAATAACAGCTATAAGCAGACCTATTGTCCCAAGTGTAAGACAGCAGGGCAGAAACATCCTAACTGCAGTCTCCTCACCACCCCCTACACCCTGTTGGTGCATCCCATCACTGAACCCAACAGGAAGACAGAGGCTGCAAGGGAGCTTGGGGGAGGAAGCATGCAGGGCTCAGCATCCAGGGCAGAGAGCAAGACAGTAAAGGGCAGGGAAAGGTGGCGCATAATCATCACAATCAGCAGAGACCAAGAGTCAGGTGAGAGAACGTAGACCACATATTCATCAAAGAGTTAATATTCTCAGAAAGGGCTGGACACTGAGTGGCAGGAAGTAATGACTATCATTGATTCTGTATTTACTTAATAGGGCTCCCCTGGTGGCTCAGACAGTAAAGAATCTGCCTGCAATTCAAGAGACCCAGGTTTAATCCCTGGGTCGGGAAGATCCCCTGGAGGAAGGCATGACAACCCCCTCCAGTATTCTTCCTGGAGAATCCGATGAACAGAAGGAGCCTGGTGGGCTACAGTCTATGTGGTCGCAAAGAGTCGGACACTGCTGAGCAATTAACGCTTTCCCTTTCATTTTGCTTCATAGTTGTTGAAGACACCCTAGGAAACTAAGCAGAGCCCATCCAGGGTAGGGGGCTTCCCTGGTGGCTCAGAGGTTAAAGCGTCCGCCTCCAATGTGGGAGACCAGGGTTCAATCCCTGGATTGCGAAGATCCCCTGGAGAAGGAAATGGCAATCCACTCCAGTATTCTTGCCTGGAGAATCCCATGGATGGAGAAGCCTCGTAGGTTACATTCCACGGGGTCGCAAAGAGTCGGACACGACTGAGCGACTTCACCTTACCTATCCAGGGTAGGAGAAGGGTCAGCATGGTGTGGGGGGTTTGTGACCCTGTGCCTGATAGCAAATTTAGGGATAAAATGTCTTCTCCAAACTTGGCCTCATATCCAGCAATCGCTATCATGCAGCAATGGAATAAGTAATTAAAAACAAATAAGCCTGGCCGGGGGAAGGGAAACAAGCCCCACCTTGACCAGATCTGAGACAACCAAACAAGTGGGAAAGCCCCCTAGGAATTCCAGGGGAGAGTGGTCATCACGCTGGTGTCACTGGTAACATGATGAGGCAATGAACACGGGCCCTAATGGAACTGGGGAGAGACTCTGCTGGAGCCCACAGACCAGTGGTTATTTTCTCCCTGGAAGGGAGATCAGGCTGGGAAATAAGCGATGATGCTCCGGGGATGAGCAGTGTGGCCCCTGCCGGGAGCAGGTGGTAGCTCAGCGGGCTGTAGAGACAGCAGCCCCATATCCCTTCCCCACAACAACTGCGAGTTTTATTAAGAGATGTTCAGACTCAGTGAGAGTGGGGATTACGTGGAGCTCATCTCACCGCCCGTTTGATTCTGCTGATTAAGTTTCTTTCTCTAAGATCTTATGATACGAGTACGGAGAGGCTAGAAAGGGAGAAGTTAAGCCTTAATAGCCCCATCCTTTGGGTAGCTGGGCCACAAGGATTCTAGGCAAAATTTCCATCTTGGTCATCCATAAACATGACATAAGTGGGAGCTGATAATAGTGCCAGCCCCCTCTTATCTTTATAATTATTATTTTATGATATAATTCATGAAAAAGTTCTCTGCAAAGGTAAATATGTTATTATGAGAGCCAAGAAATGTAAATGAGACAAAAGCTACACTTCCTACTTTGGATTAAAATAGACACACATAGAATACATGTGTAATTATATATTACTAAGCATCAGAACGTCTCAACATCACCTCTTATTTGACTCAGAGAAAAATCCAGTCATATGATAGCCTACAAGCCTTCATAATGTGTCCCCATCATCCCTCTCAACTCATCTCCAGCTGCCCACACGATCTCACTCCAGCTGCACTGAACTCCATGCTGTTCCTCAAACATGCCACAGCTTAAGGCTTTAGCAAAGCCTTTTCCTTCTTCCTATTTGCTTTTCCTCCAAATATCTGCTCACCTGCTTGTTTTCCAAAATCATTTCAATGAAGCTTGCCCTGACAACTCTAATTAAAATTACTTTCACTGAAAACCTCTCAATCTCTATATCCTTTGTGCTAAATCACTTCAGTGGTGCCCGACTCTTTGTCACCCTATGGATTGTGGCCCACCGGGCTCCTCTGTCCATGGGATTCTTCAGCCAAGCATATTAGAGTAGGTAACCATGCCCTTCTCAAGAGGATCTTCCCGACCCAGGAATTGAAGCCAGGGGAGAAGGCAATGGCACCCCACTCCAGTACTCTTGCCTGGAAAATCCCATGGACGGAGGAGCCTGGTAGGCTGAAGTCCATGGGGTCGCTAAGAGTTGGACACGACTGAGCGACTTTTCACTTTTCACTTTCATGCATTGGAGAAAGAAATGGCAACCCACTCCAGTGTTCTTGCCTGGAGAATCCCAGGGACGGGGGAGCCTGGTGGGCTGCCATCTGTGGGGTCGCACAGAGTCGGACACGACTGAAGCAACTTAGCAGTAGCAGCAGCTCTTGCATTGCCGCAGATTCATTAAGCCACCAGGGAAGTGGTGGCTTTATTTTTTACCTTTATCTGCTTTTCCTTCTTTCATTTCCACAGCACATCACATTCGATCACACTATGTAGTTTATTTGTTATACTTATTGTTTGTTGTCTGTTTCCTTCTCTACAATGCAAGCTATGCAAGGACAACAATCAGTACATTGTTTACAAATGCTTACAACAGTGTCTTGAATATATAAGACCTTAAAAAGACATTTGTTGAATGAATGAATGAATGCTCTACCATGTGTCAGACCTTAATTATGAGTCTTTATTCCACTCTGCTTGTCCCTAGTAAGATAAAAATATCATAAATTAATGTTCCATAAGGGATAATTGATGATGTCACTTAGTCAACAAACATTTATTGAGAGCCTATTTTACCAAAAACGTGAAAGACACTAAGAAATATAAGCTATCTAAGGTACTCTTACAAAATTATTATCTAATTGCTGATGTAGCTGGCATCAAAACCCAATACCCAGTTCTCCTCCCCTCCCAGACACCTGGAAAATTGTACTTTTCAATTGCCTTGCAGATGGGCAGTTGTGTGACAAATTGGCCAATGAAATGAGCACAAAAATGACATTGTCCACATCCATGATGAGTCATTGGAAAGCACCAGCTACCCCTGGACAGCAACAAAGTGGCCCAGTAACCCCAAGACACAGTTACTAGTTGGAGGAGACCCTCCTGTGCTAGGATCCTTGAACAAAACCTTTCTAGTGTTGAGGCCCTGACATTTGGGAATCTTTTGTTCCTATACAATCTAGCCCTTCCTGGCTAGCATGGGGTGCAGGTGGACTGCGAAACATGAGAACAATAAGAGATGAGTAAATAGCTTTCATGACGCTGGGTGTAACAGGTGGGCAGTAAGTGGTCCGTATGATCACTGAGGTGTCCATTGAGAGGCAGGAATCTTGGAGCACTGTTGAGTAGACTGAAGGAAAGGACTGAGAGCATGGTAAGGATAAGCTGAGTTTAGATAAGCAGAAAAAAAGAGAATGCTTTAGTTGGACAAATGGCTTTAAGAAAGGCCTGACAATGATGATAATGATGATGACCGTCGTGATGATGGTGGTGATGGTGATGGTGGGTTCAGTGAAACCCAAAGAGGAGTGTTCAGTGAAACACAAAGCAGCTGAGGTAATAGGGACAGGCTGATCAACTCACTAATTAATAAGCCTAACTCACACAAGTGTCAGCCTCGGGACAGGCCAGCACGGAAAAGCACATTTCCCTTCCCATTGCCCCACACACATTTCACAGGAGCAAATGTTACTTAAAATTCAATTTACCCTTTTTTGTTGATTTAAGATGGCTGTTTAATTAGTTTTTAGCATTGCACATTGTTTATGATCATTGTTTCAACGGAAGTTAAAAGTGAGAAAGTTTACCGTGCTCTTGATTTGTAGACAAAATAACTGACTGTTTGAGATTTCTCTCCTCTCCCCTTGCCACATTTCTGATTTAAAGGTGTCTCTGACCTAGTGAATTGCTTCTAAATCATATCCCTGTGTTTGCTGAACTTCCACTGCATAGAATCTCTCCCCTAAGACAGCGTCCCTACAGCTGAGAAAACACATCTCTCAGTGTTTCAAGTGATAGGACGTCTGATAACAAATGCAATAGGCCAAAAGAACATTTGTCCTCTGGAAATGGCATCATCCTCAATAAGGAAAATTCCACAAAAACTTGAGCTGAGAATTTCACTGTGGCATCTATAAAGGCTGGTCCCTGAGCAAAACTCAGACTTGCCCATGAACCCAACCAGACATGGAGAGGGCTCTGGGCTGAGGCCATTTCTTCTGCTCATGGGCCCATAATTAACAACCACTGGAGATCCACTAGAACCTGTGCTGGGAGCCAGGGCAAAGAAAGTGAAAGTGAAAGTCGCTTCACTTAGTTGTGGCCAACTCTGTGGGATCCCATGGACTGTAGCCTGTCAGGCTCCTCTGTCCATGGAATTCTCCAGGCAAGAATACTAGAGTAGGTTGCCATTCTCCAGGGGATCTTCCCGACAATCCAGGGATAAAACCCAGGTCTCCTGCATTGCTGGCGGATTCTTTACTGTCTGAGCGACCATGGAAACTGGAGAAGAATGGAGTGGGTAGCCTATCGAGTTACCTGCAGATCTTCCAAGACCAGGAATCAAACCGGGGTCTCCTCCGTTGCAGGTGGATTCTTTACCAGCTGAGCTACCAGGGAAGCCAGGGGAGATGGAGACCAAAGGGGACCTGCCCCCACATTCCTCACAGCACTATTCAAGGACACATAATCAATCCTCATGGAGAGGAGGTTAACGGTGGTTTGAGAGTGGCCATGTTACTCACGCACCCTTCCTGTTCCCGCAGCATCACAGCCTGTTTGCCCAGGTGCTTTCGGTGAGCAGAAAGAGAAGCCATCCCAGAAAGACCGTCCTGAGAGAATTCAAAACACAGACAACTAATAGGAGTAAAGATTACCTACTGTTCTAAAAATGAGACCGGGAGGAGACTGATACAAACATAGCATGTGAAGAAATGGTCTATTTTAGGAATATTCCTATTTGTGGGGATTGCATAAGTGTTGGAGGGATGTTCGCTTTGAAAAAGAGGTTTCTGTCTCTCGAAGCCCACCAAGATTCCTTCCCTATTGAGTGTGCATTCTTCTGGTCATTTCTGACTTCTCCTAGACTGATATGGACCCTCTGCCCTGTGCATATACGCGCATGCACACACACGCAGACAGACACATACACACACACGTAGCATGAAAGCATAGTTCAGCTCAGCAGATAGGAATTGGATGCTAGAGTCAGTCTCCCTGGATTCAAACTCAGCTTTATCATTCTTTAGCTATGTGACCTTAGTCAAGTTATTCCATCTTCCTTTGTGGTGGTATCCTCGTTTGTATTCAATTGTGGTGTTTACCGCATAAGGCTCTTATGGAGTGAGTGTTTAACATACTCAGAACAGGGCCTAGCTTGAACCTATATCCCATGTTTCTATTATGGGTCTTACTGTGTTCATACCAGTTCAACAGAAGATTAGAAGAATCCCTCCAGTATGCTAGTGCTGTGAACTACAGAGTATTTCATAGAGTTTCTGCCCTTGAGGTTGTGAAAATCTGCTTGGGAACACAGGACAGAGAAGAAGAAAGAGACTAACTAGAGAAGATTCTAGGTGTGCTTGAGAGTCAGCTCAGAGAGTACAGCCCATGACCCTAAATAGTCAGACTCCACACCCACGCTCAGCTCTGTGTTTCCTTCCTGCACCATTTCCTCCTCACCTGAGTGCAGGCGGGCAACCATGGAAGCAAAGTCCATATATTAATATACCAGGGTGTTGTGATCCCTGGGGAAGCTTCATGTCACCACACATTTCCCTCCCACCCTCCTCTGTCCCCAAACCGGAGGCTTCCCTCTGCAGCCTACCATCCCCGCAATGCAGGAAACTGTTTGAGAGGTACTCCCTTCTGTCTCCGAGCTACTCCTTCTCGAACAGTCAAGAAACACCCCTCAAAATAGCTTGACTTGCTAAGGCAGATTCGGGCCTCCGATATGCCACGGTTTCTCTCTCCAGGGAGGGCAGCAGTCTGCACAACGGGTCCGCTCCTCATCAGAGCCCGGGATGGAGGTGGGAAGCACTGCCCGCCATTTTGTCTGCCATCTTTTTATTAGAAACTTAGTCTCTTTATTTTAGCCCGACAAGAAAACTCTCTTTGTCTTCTTTCCACACATAATCTCTCACCCCGGGACATGGCAGGGCATTGTGTAAAAATACAATAGTTCGTAAATATTTTGATAACACCATCCCACCTGTGCTCACATTTAAAACAGCTCACAATTCCAGCTGATAACCAGATGCAAAAACAGGGTGGGGCTGAGGAAGGAGTCCTTCCTGAGTCATCTTCTCCCATTGTGTGTGCGGGCTAAGTCACTTCAGTTGTGTCTCTTTGTGACCCTATGGACTGCAGCCCACCAGGCTCCTCTGTCCATGGGATTCTCCAGGCAAGTACCCTGGGGTGGGTTACCATGCCCTCCTGCAGGGGATCTTCCCGATCCAGGGATCGAACCCATGTCTCTTATGTCTTCAGCATTGTCAGACAGATTTTTTACCACTGGCACCACTTGGGAAGACCCTTCTCCCATTACAGGCTCACAATTTGGAGAAAGGACCTATCAGAGTTGGTTGGGCAATCAAGAAATGCTTCCCAAAGCCCAGAGGAGTTGAGAGATGCTTGAGAAGAGCTTCCAATTAACATGTAAGGTGATGGTTAGGAGTAAAGACTAAAGGATCCCAGAGTGGGAAAGGCAAAGGTGTAAGAGAAATCATCATGGCCCCTGTAGAGGAGGTAGTGCTACAACTACCGTGACCCAACATGCAGGTCAGCTGGGGTGGGGTGCATATGTACATGTGTTTATTTGTATTAGAGGACATTTCATACCACAAAAATGCATCTGCACACATTACCTCAATGATTTTCACAACTGATCTGTTAGATTGGCAAGATATGATATAATTCCTCATGTCACAGGGAAGAAATTCAAGCAGAGAGAGAGAAGTTATTTGTTTAATTCTTAAAATTAGTAAATATGGAATTTGGATTTCAAGACAAATGTTGTGATTCTAGATTCAGTTCATTTTCCAGATTCCCCTTTTCCTCTCCTTTCTCTTCTCCTCTCCCTCTTCTTCTTCCTTTTCCCTTCCTTATCCTCTCCTCCTCCGTCCTTTGTTTTCTGCCTTCCTCCCTCACCCACTCCGTATCCCTCCTCTTCTGTCACTATGGTTACTTGCACCTTCATCTCCACCTCTATCCGCATCTCTCTCTCTTTCTCTCTCTCCCTCCTGTGCGTGGAGAAATGTTGGTCAGGCATCTGGAATAGGGCTCCTATGTGCCCACTGAGACTACACCTCCCTTAAGTCTCAGGAGGCCTGGGTCCCAATCACGCTGACCTCTCCCCATGTGCCATCCCCTTCCTGTTCAAAGGCTGGAACCTGCATTTATACATTCTTTCACTGCAGAGTAGAATATACTTGAGGCAGAGGGGAGTCCTTCTCAAGAGACCCATCTGTCTGCAGAGTCAGGGACATGATGTCCCAGGATGAAGACAGGAAACGGACAAGAGCAAGGGGGCCTTGGG
The DNA here is from genome assembly GCF_014754425.2 of Oryx dammah. Taxonomy (NCBI): domain Eukaryota; kingdom Metazoa; phylum Chordata; class Mammalia; order Artiodactyla; family Bovidae; genus Oryx; species Oryx dammah. Next base: position 42,297,209 of record NW_024070206.1, on the reverse strand, counting down.
ATATAATGGACACTAGAAAGGGGACATGCCAGTATGGCAGCCAGGTCACCTGCATTCTCAGATCTAAATTCATGTAGAGGGAAGAAACATTGAATAAAAAGAAACAGAAAAAAAATTGAATTCCTGAGGAGGAAAGTGCCAGGCAGCAGATGTAAATGTCACTATCAGATAGTCATCCCTGGCCACTGCTTTGGCCCAAGTCCCACCTCAAGGCTCAGAGAGCTTGGGCACGAGTTCAAGATAGAAAGAGAGGACCTGCTTTCTGAGGTCTCCCCTCTTGCAGTGATCTCTAGAATTTTCCTGCATTTGGGGGACTCCATAGGAATCCTGGATGCTGCCACAGACACAAAGCTTCTCTCTCTGACACACACACACATAGGCACATTCACACACATAGGCATTCACACACATAGGCACACACACACATAAGCACAAACACACACATACGCATGCACACACATATTCACGCACACACACACGCACATACATACACACACACACATGCTGCTGCTGCTGCATCACTTCAGTCCTGTGCAACTCTGTGCGACCCCACAGACAGCAGCCCACCAGGCTCCTCCATCCCTGGGATTCTCCAGGCAAGAACACTGGAGTGGGTTGCCATTTCCTTATCCAACGCATGCATGCATGCTAAGTTGCTTCAGTCATGTCTGACTCTATGCCACCCTATGGACAGCGGCCCACCAGGCTCCTCTGGCCACAGGATTCTCTAGGCAAGAATACTGGAGTGGGTTGCCATTTCCTTCACACACATGCATACGCACATACTTACACACATACACATACACATGCACATGCACACACATGTGCGTGTACGCACGTGCGTGTACTCACAGACACACGCACATACACACATGTGCATGCATGCACGTGCTTGTACTCACATACACACGCACATACACACATGTGTGCATGCACGCACATGCACACACATGTGCGTGCACACACGTGTGTGTACTCACATGCATACACACATGCACACACACCCCACTCACTGACCCTGAACTGGGAATCTCTCTTCACACCAGACCCTCGTCTCCTCCCCCACGATGCCCCCACCTGGAAAGGCTGACAATCTCATTCCAAGACAGAAGACGATGCCCCAGAAAGGGACTCGCAAGTCATTGTCCTGGGTAATATATGTACTGAAGGAGAGCCACACCTAAGGCCAAAGGAAAGGACAAAAGTGCTGTACATGACACACACGCCTCATTCCCTTTGGTCCCCAGGCACAGAGAAGCGGAAACTCCTAGAAGCTTTAACCTTCGCTCCACCTCCGTTCCGAGACCTAGGGACAGGAGGAGGGTCCTGACTTCCCTGACTCCCACTCCATTCGCACTTGAGAGAGCTCAGCACCTGCGGTGCTCTCCAGAGGGGAAACTCATTCCCAAGGAAGAGCTCTGGGAAGCCTCGCCCCTCTGCTCCAGGGCTGCAGGCCTGGTCCCCCAGGACTCCCCCCACCCCTGCAGGGTCAAGACTTGTCCTTTCTCACCCATCTGTCCCGGCAGCTTCCCCAGTCCCTACAAGTGGGATTCCTCAGAGCCCCCTGGGAAGTCCACAGAACGTTTTGGATTGGTTTCTAGTAACACCTCCCGTTTTAAGAGAACAAGTCCTTCCTCCATGATCCAAATTGCTTTGTGGTTTCACCCTACAGTGACCCTTTTCAAGCACCCAGATATGCCCAAGTCCAGGTATTTAAGAAACAAGCCATTCTTCTTCTCACTCTTGCCCTCTTCCCGCTCCAAGCTTCTCCAGGTGTGTTTCTTACCCTCCAAGCTTCTCCTCACTTTTCTCTGTGCCTCTGGGGGGGTGGGGTACTTGGTGCATAGCAGTAATGACTTGTTAGGACAGTGGGGCTGGCATTTCTCTGAAAAGAGAGCTGGGAGAACACGGCCCTCCCTCTGGAGAGAACCAGGGTCAGCAACAGCATTGATAGCAGAAGTGAGCTTATCATGAAAAGGACCTAGGGTTACTGGCCTCACTGAAGCCAAAGGGCTCTGATGTGAAGGAGGCATCATGAGATAAGAGAATAAAATTATCAGAACACACTTACTGATCCAAAGCTATTAGACACAACCCTGCCCGGTATGCTTTGCCTTGGAGCACTCACCCCATGAGCATTCCATGGGGATGACCTTCTTAATGGCTGAAGCATTCATAGTCAGAACCCCTGCTCTTGTACCTCGTCAAACACTGCTTTAAACTTTAAGCAGCACCATTCTAGAGCACACTTCTCCTTAAGTGTTGTATGTCTGTATGAGTCCTACCTGCAAAGAAACCACTAGCTCTTCTAGGACAAGGACCAAACCTCCCCTGGCATTGCTCTTCCTTCTCACCACCTGATCCACCCCAGGGCAGCCCCGGGTATTCAGTAAGGAGATCACACACTACTACTGTGGGAAAAGCCATGTTTGGAGATCAAGGCTTCCAAGAGATCTGGGCTTTAACCTTGGACCTAATTAACTTGTAACTTTGGAAATGTCACCTGAATTCTGAGTCTTTCCTTTCTTACCTGTAGAGTGACACAAGCTATTTTACTTCTTTACTGGAAAATCAGCTAGAAAATTCTTTAAATTAATGTACACTATTCAAATCTTTCAAAGCGAAAGCCAAAGGAGAAAAGGAAAGGTATACCCATCTGACTGCAGAGTTCCAAAGCCCACCAGGCTCCTCCATCCCTGAGATTCTCCAGGCAAGAATACTGGAGTGGCTTGCCATTTCCTTCTCCAATGCATGAAAGTGAAAAGTAAAGTGAAGTCGCTCAGTCGTGTCTGACTCTTAGCGACCCCATGGACTGCAGCCCACCAGGCTCCTCCATCCAAGGGATTTCCCAGGCAAGAGTACTGGAGTGGGGTGCCATTGCCTTCTCCGCAAAGAATGGCAAGGAGAGAAAAGAAAGATTTCCTAAGTGAACAATGCAAAGGAATAGAGGAAAACAATAGAATGGGAAAGACTAGTGTCTCTTCAAAAAAGTTAGAGATACCACGAGAACATTTCATGCAAAGATGAGTACCATAAAGGACAGAAATTGTATGGACCTAACAGAAGCAGAAGATACTAAGAAAAAGTAGCAAGAATACACAGAACTGTACAAAAAAAAGATCTTAATAACCCAGATAACCATGATGGTGTGATCACTCACTTAAAGTCAGACATCTTGGAGTGAGAAGTCAAGTGGGCCTTAGGAAGCATCACTATGAACAAAGCTAGTGGAGGTGATGGAATTCCAGCTGAGCTGTTTCAAATCCTAAAAGATGATGCTCTGAAAGTGCTGCACTCAATAGACCAGTAAATTTGGAAAACTCAGCAGTGGTCACAGGACTAGAAAAGGTCAGTTTTCATTACAATGTCAAAGAAAGGCAGTGCCAAAAATGTTCAAACTACTGCACGATTGCACTCATCCCGCACATTAGCAAAGTAATGCTCAAAATTCTCCAAGCTAGACTTCAACAGTATGTGAACCAAGAACTTCCAGATGTTCAAGCTGGATTTAGAGAAGGTGGAGGAACCAGAGATCAAATTGCCAATATTTGCTGGACCGTAGAAAAAGCAAGAGAATTCCAGGAAAATATCTACTTCTTCACTGACTGTGCTAAAGCCTTTGACTATGTGGATCACAACAAACTGTGGAAAATTCTTAAAGAGATGGGATTACCAGACCACCTTACGTGCCTTCTGAGAAACCTGTATGCAGGTCAAGAAGCAACAGTTAGAACTGCATGCATATGAAACAACAGACTGGTTCCAAATTGGGAAAGGAGTACATCAAGGCTATATATTGTCACCCTGCTTGTTTAACTTATATGCAGAGTACATCATGCCTAATGCCGGGCTGGATGAAGCACAAGCCAGAATCAAAATTGCCAGGAGAAATATCAATAACCTCAGATATGCAGATGACACCACCTTTATGGCAGAAAGTGAAGAACTAAAGAGCCTCTTGATGAAAGTGAAAGAGGAGCGTGAAAAGGCTGGCTTAAAAGTGAACATTCCAAAAACTAAGATCATGGCATCTGGTCCCATCACTTCATGGCAAATAGATGGGGAAACAATGGACACAGTGACAGACTATTTTCTTGGGCTCCAAAATCACTGCAGATGATGACTGCAGTCATGAAATTAAAAGGTGCTTGCTCCTTGGAATAAACTTATGACCAACATGGACAGCATATTAAAAAGCAGAGACATCACTTTGCCAACAAAGGTCTGTGTCTAGTCAAAGCTGTGGTTTTTCCAGTAGTCATGTAAGGATGTAAAAGCTGGACCATAAAGAAGTCTGAGTGCCAAAGAATTGATGCTCTTGAACTGTGGTGTTGGAGAAGACTCTTGAGAGTCCTTTGGACAGCAAGGAGATCAAACCAGTCAACCCTAAAGGAAATCAATCCTGAATATTCATTAGGACTGATGCTGAAGCTGAAACTCGGATACTTCGGTTACCTGATGTGAAGAGCCAACTCATTAAAAAAGACCCTGATGCTAGGAAAGATTGAAGTCAGGAGGAGAAGGGGATGACAGAGGAGAGGATGAGATGGCTGGATGGCATCACCGATTCAAAGGACATGAGATTGAGCAAGCTCCAGGAGATGAAGAAGGACAGAGAAGCCTGGTTTGCTGCAGTCCACAGGTTTGCAAAGAGTCAGACACAACTGAGCAACTATGGCAGACCCTGGAAGTCATGCATTCTAGTGTTCCATCTTTGACTGCTTGCAAGAGACCCCTAAATCCCATGGTATGATAAGAAGTCACCATTTTGCTGTGATCTGAATTCTTTCAGGAGCCCATAAGGCTAAGTTAGCTGTCTTCCTGGATGAGCCTGGCTGACTGGGTAGCATCCATCCTTCCCCAAATGCAACCCTTACCTCTCCTTAGAAATCTGAAGGAGCAATGGCAGTTTCTATGTGTATCACCTCTGTCTTCATAGCATGTCTTGAATTCCTCCACCTGCCTACCCTGAACTAACTAATCTCCCTTGAGTTGTTGCAACAACTCAATAACTAGTCTCCTAACTAGTTGTCTTACTTCTTGCCTTCACCCTTCATGGTCTCTCCTTAACACAGTGGCTGGTATTCTTAAAAGTCATAAGACAGATTCTGTCATCCCTTCATTCAAACTCTCCCCTGTCTCTCCAGCCTCCCCACCATGCCCAGGGTTGTCTCGGGGCAGAGAGTGCTATGGACAGCTCCTGGATGGCAATGAGTAAATATCGGTGAAATGACTGATTGCTATTGCACTTGTGGAAAGAGGGAATTATACATAACTTTGGTTTTCACGCGTTTGAGATTCACAAAAGCCTCAGGATATAATCTCACAGATGTCAAGGCTCTCCCATACTACAATAGTAAATAATCCATACATATTTAATTGTATATGGGAGTGAAGTGAACGATATCTAAATCCACATTTCCAGAGAGTGCCCAGAACTGGTGTACAAATAAATCTAAGATTGTGCATTGAAGCTTGAGGTTAGCACACAGGCAACCCAGGAGAGGGTGGGGTCATGGAATGGAGTGAGAGGGCAAGAGTCCTGGACCAGCCCAGAGAGCCCTCCTGTAGCTGGTGGGAGCAAGACAGCGATCACTGCTCACCGGGGAGAGGAGCTACTCTGGGTGACTAGTTAAGAGAATTCTGTGGAGTATGTTAATTTCTGTGGGACTCCAGAGGCCCCATAACTCTTGGAGATTAATAAGAATCTGGGAAGTATCTGTCTTTGCCGGCTGCTTTCATTTGCGCAGTAATAAAGCTCGCCTTTCTTGTTTAATAAAAACAATGTGGAAACAAATGGTTCTGTGCACAGTGGAGGTTTAGAGAAATGAATTCGGTGGAACAGAGGCAAGTGTTTCATCACACTGCTGGCTCCCCAAAGCCAAAACAGAAGCCACGTTTCCTCTCTCATGCCCACTCTTGCAGACCTCACCCCACATTTCAGTGGTACATCTGGGCCACTCCCTGTTGCAAAGGGCTGGTGCATCAGATGGAGAGAGGTGGGCAAGCCCCCTGCTTCTGCTGGCTTCCACTTGTTCCTCAGACAAAGGAAGCCAGGGCTTGGCTCCTGAGATCCTAGTGGCTCAAGGAGGTGGGTTGAAGGCCAGTTGCAGGCAGTAAATATGATGGGGAAGCACCAGCTCTCCTATGAAGGGAAATGTGCCTGTGAAGAGTCATAGGCTGAGAAATGGTTTAGCGGTATCACTGGAAAGTGGATTGCTAACAGGTCCTGGGGAAAACTGGGTCACATAATGCACTTGTTTGTACAACATGCTCAGGCAGATGACATAAGGACAGACAGTCCCCATTCAACTGCCTCAACCAGTAACAGAGTCCAAGCACTTGCTAAACAAGCCATCTGTCCGACCCCAACAGTGCTTCTGGTGTCCCCCACCCTTAGTTTGCGCTCCCAGCATAGATGTATCATAAAGGCAACAGGCTTTCCTGGAAGGCTATGGTTCTTCTTTAAGGTCCACTATGACCATGTGAAAAGTGGTACCAAGCCTGGCAAGGATCTAAGTGATGCTTTCTGATGAGGAGAAATAGTGGACAGCCTCCCACTGTGGAACAAACTGAAAAATACAGGATTTATTAACTGCCTACTATGTGCCCTGCCCTGCTGGCCGCCATCCCCAGGGGGACACATGAATCACAGTAATGAATTAGGACCTCTTTAAATTAGACAAGTAGGGGGTCTGGCTTATCTGCATTAATGAAGATCTGATTTATTAACCATCTTTAAAGAAATGTAGTTTTATTACTTTCAAGTATAAGCATTGATTCATATCAAGTGCCAACAAGTATTGCCAAGTGGAGGTCCTGATGGCCCTGCCTTAACAAAAAGATAAGATTAATTTGTAATTAACGGCATCCATTTGCATGGAAACAATTAATGGGCTGAAGTCCTCATAAAAACAGTGCAATCTATTAACTAGATTAATAATGCCCCCTTTACAATCTCGGAAAACTTATTAGTTTTTTCCAGAAAAGGCAAAGGTCAGCTCTCCGGGAGCTTGGGTGCTATGCTGAGCCCAGAGAAAATTATAAAGATGCCCAAACTTGTTTGCATGGTCCCCAGCTCCCTTATCTCTTTTTCCTTCTTGATTTCTCTCAGTTGGCATTTATTGAGAGCAACTAAAAGAAATTTAAAGAGAAAACTATAGGATAATCTTTGACTTCAAAGAGCTTACAACTTGGCTGGGAAGACAAGACACAGACATACTAAAATATTCGGGAGAAATTCAAGTGCTCGATCAAGGCAACACATGAGTAATAAGATCTAAAAGTGGTTGACCCCATTAGTTATGCTAGTCTTTATAGGAATCCCTTGATGTGTGTATGTTAATATGTAAGCAATGCTGGGAAGTAGGCATTATAGGTTCCTTTCCCAATCCACAGATGAAGAAACCAAAGCACTGTATGCTCAGTACCTCCTCTGTACTCCCACAACTGATAAGATATGTTATAACTCATCTTTAGAAATGGTCCCACAATGATCTGTACCCTCCGCCACTCAAACCACCATGTGGATTTATCAGCTTGAAATGGCTGGTTCTCTGACTCGCTTTTGAGCAATAAGAGTCTTGCAGAAGTGGTGCTTTGTGACTTCTGCAGTCACATCATAAGAAACCTCACGGCACCTGCCCAAAGCTCTTAGAACACTTCCTCTGGGGGGAAGTCGACCACCATGTAACAAGTTCAACTACCCTGACAGTGACATGCTGTGAGGAAACCCAAGCCAGCCACACAAAGAGGTTAGGCAGAAAAAGAAAGATGCCTAGGTGATCCCTAGCTATGGTAGCCATGCCCACTGAGGTGCCAGACATATAAATAAGGACTCCACCTTAGACATAAAGCCCAAATGAGCCTTCATTTAACCCCAACACCAGGCACCATCTGCCCACAGCCACAAAAAAGACCTCCAACCAAGAACCAACCAGTTGAGCCCAGCCAATCCAGAGATTCAATAAAATAGGGGTTTTTTTTTAATTATTATGCCTTATGATTCTCTGCAGCACTTTAATAGCGTCATCTTTTAGGATTTGAATTAGTTCAGCTGGAATGCTATGGTTTTTCCAGTTGTCATGTACAGATGTGACAGCTGGACCGTAAAGAAGGATGAGCAGTGAAGAACTGATGCTTTTGAACTGTGGTGCTGGAGAAGACTCTTTAGAGTCCCTTGGGCAGCAAGGAGATCAAACCAGTCTATCCTAAAGGAAATCAACCCTGAATACTCATTGGAAGGACTGATGCTGAAGCTGAAGCTCCAATACTTTGGCCACCTGATGCGAAGAGCCGACTCATTGGAAAAAGACCCTGATGCGGGAAAGACTGAGGGAAAGAGGAGAAGGGGGTGACAGAGGATGAGATGGTTGGATGGCATCACTGACTCAATGGACATGGGTTTGAGCAAACTCTGGGAGATAGTGAAGGACAGGGAAGTCTGACATGCGGCAGTTCATGAGGTCACAGGAGAGTCAGACAAGACTGGACAACTGAACAACAATGACCAATGATTCTCTGCAATAGACAACCAGAGCTCATTGGAAAATTTGGATGACAGCAGTCTAATTCCAGAGTTACAAGTTTAACCACCAAGCCAGGCCAGCTGTTGGGTAGTATAGAACACCGTGTGAAAGTCGTATGTGTCTGTCCGCCTTATCCCTTAGTTTGGAGAAGCAAGTCTGCTCTTTCATTGAGATTTCTGTCCTGGTATTCAGTCTGTGAACTTGATTCGGAGATGAAGTAGCCCCGCCCAGCCTCTGTGGGTCAGTGCCTGTGAGGCAGGTACTAAAATACAGGGCAAAGGGCAACTGTGCCTGCGCTAAAGCCCATTTCAATGCCCTCCTATGGCTCCTGTGAGGGTCTGTATGAAGCGCCCTACTCCAACTTACATCTGTCTGGTGTGAGCCCCAGACCCTGGTCCCTACTTTGAAGCTTATACTCCTCTCTCCCTAATACACAATTGCCCCCACTGGATTCAAGGGAGCTAGGCTGTTGAGTCTGTTTGTACCTAAACTTGCTTGAGTTTAGTGTCACTGTGAACACAGGTGAATTTATGCAGAGTCTGACCAGTTCCTCAACTTTTGGTCTGTATTGGTCAACTCCCCAACAAAAATGAGTTTTTGCTAAATAAAGCTTTGTTTTGTGGCCTGTTCTGACTTGGGGGCCCTAATAGCACCAACCAGGGGCTGAGACCCATGTATATTAAGGTGGACAGATGATGACGACAGCTCAAGATGTCATGCTGCCTTAACTGCCAGCAAGAAGTCTGCATTTTGTGTGAGCCAGTCTATTACTAATAAAATGAAGCTCCTATTATAAAAATTCCTGATATCCTTACATTAAGGGGTAGATACTTTGATGAGTCTCTTTTCAAAATCTCTAGACACTCCACCAGGTCACTTTCTCCATGTGTATAGACCAATGACTTGATCTCTGGTGACTGTCTACATCCCTAAGATTTTATTGGGATTCCTTTCGACAGCTTAGAGCAAAACCTGGAATTCAACTGGAAGATGAGGCTGTAACAAAAGAAAGACACTTCCCTCCCCTTTCCTCAGCTGTCCACACCTCCCAGCCCAGTGGGCTCTAAAAGAAAGTTCCAGATGAGATACTTCCTCCTGGAGACGCATGCAACAAGAAAGTACACAGTACGTGTGGAAGGTGACAGGTGACTTCCTGGAGACATCTCTGGCTTTGGCTTTGGCTAAGTCACTCTGAGGCAATTCTCACAGCCAGGGTCAGGAGCCCTGATCAGGAGGTAACACTCTGAGTATAAACTTGGACTCTGTTACTTCCTCACTCTGAGGCTTCAAGCAAGTTCTTTAACCTGCAAGACTAGTTTTCTCCTCCATAAAATGGTGTTATCAGTGTCTATTGCATCAAATGAAATGAGCAAATATTAACAAAACTCTTATATAAAATAATAAATGATATCCCCTAGTAATGGTAGCACATATGCTCAGTTTTCCTATTTTTGAATCAACTTGTAAGTTTTCAGTGTGTCTGTGTGCTCAGTCATGTCTGACTCTTTCAGACCCCCATGGACGGTAGCCCACCAGGTCCCTCTGTCCATGGGATTCTTCAGGCAAGAATAGTGGAGTGGGTTGCCATTTTCTACTCCAGGGCATCTTCCTGACCCAGGACTCAAACCCAAGTCTCCCATGTACCCTGCCTTGGCAGGCATATTCTTTACCAGTGTACCACCCGGGAAGGCCTTGGCTCCAAATTGTATCTTCAGATTTAATTCAAATGCACAGAGTAAGAAACATTGTCATGTCAAATTTTATTGAATCCTCACAAAATCACTACCACAACTACTCTTCTTTTAATGGTGAAAATGAGACCTGGAGAGGTGCAGTAATTTGTATTATCATCTCAATTTTGCCAGTTAAGAATCTAAGAGCAATGACTTGGCCAAGGCAGCTTAGTTTCCTGAAAAGAGAAGACAGGTTTGAATTTTATCTTCAAATTTGAAATTAATCTCCAAGCCCATGACCCTCAACCCTGACCTTGCTAGTGTAATGAGTCCATCAACAGGCACTTGTTGGAGCATTTACCTTCTACACAGTTCTAGAAAAGATATGAGAAAAACATACCCAGGCCTTTTTCTGAAGAGTTCATAATCTAGCAGGAGAGACAAGAGAAATGTCAGCATTATAATGACTGTTTCAATGAATACAGAGAACATTTTTAGATGTGTGCCAAGTTTAAGCAGACTCAGCCATAAAGAAGGCTGAGTGCCAAAGAATTGATGCTTTGGAACTGTGGTGCTGGACAAGACTCTTGGGTCCCTTGGACAGCAAGGAGACCAAACCAATCAATCCTAAAGGAAATCAACCCTGAATACTCATTGGAAGGACTGATGCTGAAGCTGAAGCTCTTATACTTTGGCCACCTGATGCAAAGAGCTGATTCATTGGAAAAGACCCCGATGCTGGGAAAGATTGAGTGCAGGTGGAGAAGGAGATGACAGAGGATGAGATGGTTGGATGGCATCAGAGAGGCAGGTAGAGTGTTGAGGAAGCAAGAGGAAGGCCAGTAAGAGCAGCAGTGGAGTTGTGACCATCCTCAGACTGAAGGGATGAAAGAGGGAGAGATCAGGGGCACTGAAAGGAAGAGAGGCCCTGGTGGGGCAGGGCCTTTCAGCAACAGGCAGTGTGGCCCCAAGGGAGGGAAAGAGGAGAGGAAACACCTTGACACCACATAAGTCCTTTCTTATTGGCTCAACCAACTGGAAGCCAGAGGGCTCACGTGCCTGTGGGTGCAGCCTCTGCAGGGCATCCTGAAGGGCAGAAGGCAAGTGAGGCATGGGTCTGCGGGGCAAATGGGAGATATGCAGTGCAGACGGCTCTGAACTGTGGTTGGAGATTCATTCATTCCAGAGGAGGAGGTGTCTTGTTGAGGGAAGCAGTGTTTGAAGGCAGAATGATGGTGTGAGGCCAATAGAAGTCAGTGAATGGGGAGAAAATTGGCTTTGATGAGCTGGCTGGACTTGGTAAAGCAAGTGTGGGATTTGAGGCTAAGCCAAATGTTCTGAATTGTGGATTAGATCATCAGACCATCCAGCATGATGCCCAGCACATAGAAGGATCTCAGTAAATCTCTTTGAAGAAAAAACAGCACAACTATTAAATACATGGCTATGAGAATGTCCGATGGAAAGGAAAGACTTCCCTAGATCCTATGTAGGGAGGGGACCTAGTACAGGCAAATGGGGAGAACAGGCTTAATGCCTTTCACATGTTTTCTTCTTTCTGGGCTCTGTTTGTGGAATCATTGCCCTACTGTGGAACTTCATGGCATATATCCCACCAAGACAGATATAGACTATTGAGGCCTGGCAGAGCCACATTTCCTTCAAAGAGAGTCAAATTCTAGGGTTTTAACCCCACTTTTATCTTGAACAGTAGCCCAAGACGCATATTGAGGTTACTGGAGGGACCATCTCTGGGTGGTGGAGGATATTTGTGCATCTGTGTGTCCCCAGTCGTGGCCAACTCTGTGCGACCCCATGGACTGTAGTCCACCAAGCTCCTCTGTGCATGAGATTGTCCAGGCAAGAATACTGGAGGAGGTTGCTGTTTCCTACTCTGAGGGATCTTCCCAACCCAGGGATAGAACCTGTGCCTCCTGTGCCTCCAGCTTTAGCAGGAAGATTCTTTACCACTTCCCTGGGCTTCCCTGATGGCTCAGATGGTAAAGCGCCTGTCTGCAATGCAGGAGACATGGGTTCAATCCCTGGATTGGGAAGATCCCCTGGAGAAGGAAATGGCAGCCCACCCCAGTAGTCTTGCCTGGAAAATCCAATGGACAGAGGAGCCTGGTAGGCTACAGTCCATGGGGTCGCAAAGAGTCCAACACGACTGAGTGACTCCACTCTCTTTCTTTACCACTAGCGCCACCTGGGAAGCCCAGTAGAGGTATAACAGGTCAGAAAAGAGGAAGGAGGGAGCCAAATGAAAAGGCAGGGTCTCTAGACCACAGTCTGAAGGTGGACTGTGCCAGCAGGCTCCTGCCCCCAACTCAGAACTAAGGGCTTCCTCTCTCGATGCTCCAAATTAATACTCAGGGTGAGGACTCTCCACCAGCCAAGTAATAACATGGAGACATCCTACCTCCTGCCTGTTTGAGTTCCTAAGGGATCTTTTGCTGATGTATTCATTAAATACCCACAGAATGAACAGAGTAGAAGGGGAGAAGGCAAGCAGGGAGGGTGGAGGGGGGTTCTCAAATGGTTACCCTCTCTAAGCCCATCAGCGAGGCTATCCTGACTACCACTCATGTCTCCCCAGGAAAACACGGGGTACTGTTTAAAAGACAGGGCAAGAAAGCATAGTTCAGTGGGGGGACAAGACTATGTCAAAAGGCATTCACCAAGTACCACCATTAAATGGCAGACTGAGTAACTTGGAACTGGTCATAACTGTAAAAAATGAATGCATGAGAAGCACTGATCCGGGGAGTGTGAGAGTGAGAGGCTCAAAGGATTGGGTTCCATCTTGATAGGATGAGTGGATGGAGGAGGTTTCCCAGGTAAAGGAAACAGCCTGGATGAAGGCAAGGAGGTCAGAACAAATGAGCCCCGGGTCCAGAACAGATGTTCTCAATTCACATCTGCAAATATTGACACACACTCACCTCAGGACTGGCTGCAGTACAAAGGGTTGAAGATTAGAACGACAGAGTCCCCATTCTCCAGAAGCTGCCAGGTTGTTACCAGCTCTGAGAATCTAGGAGTGGAGAGAAACCAGCCAGGCTGCTTAGCCCAAACAAAGATTCTTTTCAAGGAACGCTGGAAGGCTGGTACTCTGCCTTCTGTTCAGACATTCCCAAATAGGATCATAGAATCATCTCAATTCTCTCTTGGACAGTTTTAATGGACAGGAAGTTTATTCTATAATAACACAAACATCCCAGTTGCTCCCATGTAATGTTGCTTTTGTGGTCATAATTATCATCATTTTTATTAGGAATATACCTCTTAGTTTCTCCAAGCCCGCTCCTCTCTGTGGACTCTCCCCGGACACCATGGGACTCTTGCCATCCTTCTAGGCAAGACCTGTGCCAATGGCCCTACTGTTTCTCAGGCACAGGGACCCCAGATCAGGGAACCACTCGCTGCCAGAGCCCTTGTCCTCTGTGCCTTGGTCATAGTGGGAAGTCCATCGAAGGCTCCAGCTTGGCAGAAGAGCCCATGTTTCTGGGTATCACATGTCAAGAACTATCACGAGAAATGGCAAGTGAAATGTCTCAGAGCTTCACCCATAACCCGCCCTGTTGACAACCCTTCGAAAGCTGTGAGAAGTAGGAAATTGCTCATTTTCTTTTAATCAAGGACACTCTTTAAAATACTTAACATAATACTAGTTAAAAATGGGCAGTTTTATATAAAGGAAAGGAGAAAAAGTACAGCAGGAATGTACAGTATATCAGATTGAATTAGTTTTTCTTGCCACAACATGTAAACAAATCTGTTTAATTAGAACACCTTGTTTCTATTGCCTTCTGAGCAATTTTTCAATGATGAGGAATAAAATAAGATAGTGCGGAAGGCTTTCTGAAATCTCTGAGAGACCCCCAGAGATCTTCTCTGCTTCCCCTAATGAACCAGCTGCTGGGTGTTCCCTGGCATTCCCCATAAGTGCCTCTGGCACCCCCTCTTCCCATTAATCCCCTCCCCCAGCTACCTTCATTTCAGAGATTATAGCAGATTTTATGCACAGAGGGGAGATGAGGTGTGTTCTCTGGCATGATAACTTGGGATCCCCAAAAAACTGGAGAGAGGGAAACCTACAAAGCCCCACCAAGGGTCAAAATAGAAGCTGGTGGAAGGGAGCAAGCTCTAGGCTGGAGTCCAGTGTGTGGTCCTGAATCTGATGCTGGAGGGGGGCTCTATGGCTTCAGTTCCCTCAGTCAGGCCTCTCTGACTCTGCAGTCATGTAAGGGAGAGACCCCTGCCAGTCCCCACCCGCAAGGATTCAGGCCTATGCCTTGGACCTCATGCTATCCTACACACCTGCCTGGTACCCGAAAGCCTAAACCACGGGCACTGAGAAGGGTTTATAGAAAGCAGCTGCTTGCCTCTCAGCCCTCTCAGGCCCAGGTGAGGCTAGGTCCCTTACCCACAGCTGTTCTCACCAACGTGCACGCTTCCTCACACACACACCCGTGTTCCTCCCCTTACCCCCGCCATGGCACTCACACCTGCAGGGTGTGAGTGTTTGTATTTTTGGTTTCTGGTTGGTTTCTGAACAAGCAGAAGATTTAAGCTTCCAATCCATCTGTTGGGTGCAAAACATAATATATTCTGGGAGTGGATTAGGGGACTAAATTTGGGAAACGTGTTGTCAAAATGTGGTTTTGCAATGCAAGCTTATTGATGAGGGTGTCATTTGGAGTCTGGAGGCCTTTTGGAAGCCGCTGTGTGAGGAGGGGTGGGGGCTGGGAGGAGGGACAGGTATACAGGACTTGCCCTCCACAGAAAGGTAAAGGTGGAAATTTCCTTCTGGGGGACCTTAATCACCACTTTCTCGACCCTCCCCCACTTCTGCTGTCCTGTAGCAGGACCCTCTGCCTCTCAGGATCCCCCCCCCTCCTCCATAGTAGCACCTTCAGGATACTGGCATATTTATTCACACTCAGGAGTGACATCTAATAATAAAACATAAATCTCGACTTCAGTCTGGGGTGTGTGCATTGTTGTTCAAAGTCTGATGTTCTCATAGTAGGAATGCAGGCAGCAACCAAAATTCAGAGATGATACAAGGAGCAGAGGTAGACTAGAAGACCCACTTGGGAAACCCAGACGCAAGCATCTTTTGCTGGTTTTTTCAGTCATGAGACAACTGGGGTCAGTTTGGTCTTTAGAACACAGATACCCTCTTGCCCTAATGGCTTCAGTTTATCTTGTTCCTGACACAGCTCCCCATATCTCTCCCCTGTGCCCTCGTCCTCTGATGGGGGTAATGGGACTGTGTAGCCTGGAATGTGGAAGTCAGCTGCAGACTTGGGAGAAGTAAGCAACAGCCATAGGGTTACAGGGTTAGAGAGTAGGTGGGGATGAGGGATACAGGGTGAGCATGGGGTAAGCATCACAGAACTCATCACTCACCCATTCAAGTGGGGCTGGGCACATCACAGGAGACAATGGGGTTTAAGAGAACATCTAGGGCAACAGAGCCATCCGCAGAACCCATGACTGGTAACTAAAAGTGAGTGTTACTTGCTCAGTCCTGTCTGACTCTTTGCAATCCCATGGACTGTAGCCTGCCAGG
This sequence comes from Oryx dammah, assembly GCF_014754425.2. Classification (NCBI taxonomy): domain Eukaryota; kingdom Metazoa; phylum Chordata; class Mammalia; order Artiodactyla; family Bovidae; genus Oryx; species Oryx dammah. Next base: position 42,281,430 of record NW_024070206.1, on the reverse strand, counting down.
CTCCTCTGTCCATGGAATTCTCCAGGCAAGAATACTGGAGCAGGTTGCCATTTCCTTCTCCAGAGGATCTTCCCAACCCAGGGATCGAACCCAGGTCTCCTGCATTGCAAAGCCCTAACTAACCTCCAATAGATTATCCCCAAGGAGGGAGAGCTCACTGCCTCTCAGAGAGGCTGACTACCATGCTCCCACTGTAGACTGGGGAGATGGAAGAGAGAAGACTGACCCCCGGTGCATCACTAGACCCGGAAGACAAGATTCTAGTTTCATACTACAAATTTGACATAAAAATTTGGGACGAAATCTCCCTCATCAAACCCACTTTGCCCTTTTCCCAGCTGACTTGAAGATGGGGCTGAAATCTCTTCCAGTGTGCAGGCTTTGCTCCTAACTGACCAGTGTAAACTGCCCCCCACCCAAGAATTGCCAAGCATTAATCAGTTCCTTGTCCTTCTCCAGACAGTGAAGTAAGTGCCCTGGAGCATGTGAGGAATACAGCCCTTGGCTTCAGAAAGCTCACAACCCATGTGGGGCTGAGGGAGAAACTGCTCCTAGAACACAGAGGGTGATGTCAGTTGGGACGGGGAACAGAGAAAGGCTGCAGGATAGGAGGTGGATGCATAAAGTCAAGGGGAAAAGTTAGATTCTTTAGTGGGAAGCCACAGACAGTGGGGACCCCACTCCTTCCAAAACCCCCATCCCTACCTTGCCTCTGAACAGGACAGCCCTCCCCTGGCCCATTTCTCATTAAAATCTCCAAAGCCATCGATCCTATCCTTCCCTTTCTTTCGTGGTCAGTCCCGTTTTGTCTCAACATGACCTTGGTGTCTTAAAATAGTGTCTGTCTGTACCCCTTCATAGACTAAGCTCACGGAGCCCAATTCTGCTTTCTCATGGGCTTCCCTGTGCAACAAAGGGAAGCAAGGGAAATGGTTCAGGGTTCTGTATTTAGAAAATAAATGCCCTGGTGCTTCTGTGCCTTGAGTGGAAGGATAATAGACAACAACAGAGGAAACGCCGATGCTAATGATGGAATTGAGACTACCAACCGGACTTGATGCAATCATTTAACAGGAGAGAGTCATAATTGTGTAATGAATATCCCTACTGGGGTAAGGAATGCCAGGAGTAAAAAGCCGGAAGAGCTTGAGCAGTTCCTTTGGTGGTTTCCATGTCACTGTCCTTTCTCCTATTCTCCCCTGCATTACGAGTGTTTCACTCGCCACTGGATGATTACCATCAGCACATAAACACGCCATTATGTACGCCATTATGTCCACCATTACAGTGAAACTCTCTTGATCCTGCTTTTCTCTATCTACTGACTCATTTCTTTGTTTGCCTCTGCAACCAGCCTCCCCAAAGGGTTGTCTCCTCTCTCAAATTCCTCTCTTCACTTTCTCTTAAACTTGCTTTTTCACAAATATCTCTCAACCACAAAACTTTTCTTATCATGATGCCTAGTGACCTTCACATTGCTGAATCTCCCCATGAACTCTCAGTCTTCATCACACTTGCCCTTCTAGCAGCCTTGGGTAGCACCATACACTTTCCGGGTCTCTACCCTCTCTCTGCATGTGGAGGGCTTTGGAGAACCTCCTTGGTCCTCTTTTCTACCAGCATTCACTCCCATATGACCAGGCCTCTGAGTTCAAGGACTAATGCGGGCTCATGAATCAAGACTTTGCTGCCGATTTCTGGACATGTGTATCCAGTTTGCCTATGTGACAATCTCCACTTGAATGTCTAAGAGCCTTCTCAAAATCAATATACTTGAAATTGAAAACCTAACTTTTTACCACCCCAATCCTATTTTACCCACACCATTTCCAGTCTCAGGTACTTAGGCCACGGAGTCATCCTTGGCTCCTCTTTTTCTGTCATGCCTTTTATCTAATCTGCCAGTAGATTCTGTTGACTTGACTTTCAAAACATATCCAAACTCAAGATGCTCACCCCTCTGTTGTTACCACCCAAGCCCAGTTGACTATTTCTGCCTTCTTTGAGTATTTTCACAGCCTACCTTGCCTTCTTGTAAGTATTCTTAACACAACAGCCACTTGCTTTGAAACATAAGCTTCATGGCACTTGACATAAGAACCATATCATGTGTTTAAAACCTTCTAGGAGCTCGCCAGGGCCTCCCTGGTGGCTCAGGAGGTAAAATATCTGCCTCCAGGGCAGGAGACCCAGGTTCAATCCCTGGATCAGAAAGATCCCCTAGAGAAGGGAATAGCAACCCACTCCAGTATTCTTGCCTGGAGAATTCCATGGACAGAGGAGCCTGGTGGGCTATGTTCCATGGGGTCACAAAGAGTAGGACACAACTGAGTGACTAACACATTGACTTTTTGAGAAGCACCCCACTCCACTAAGAATAAACCGAAGCCTTTGGAGTGACCAGCAGACCCTCCTCCCACGACCTCTCCGACCTCAACTCCTTTACTCTTCTCCTCGCTTCTGGTCTCCAGTCACACTGAACTCCATGCTGTCACTCAAACGTGCTCGGCATCCCTTCCTCAAACTCTTTGCTCTGGAGTTACCCTGACTAAAACATCTTTCCCTCAACATCTGCTTGGCTCACTCATGTCCTTATTTCAAGCCTTTGCTCTTGCTTCCTCAACAAGCCCACCTGATCAATCGATTTAATCTTGCAACCTGAGTGCACAGCACCACACCCCATCTCCTTACTCTTCTCTACAGTCTCTCAGAGCATCAACATACTGTATCATTTACTTATTTTCCTGTTTTTTCTGCCTATATCTTTCTCAGCTGAAATGTAATCTCCACAGGGCCAAGAAACATTGTCTGCTTTGTTCTTAAATGTATCCCAAGTGCAGCGTGTGGCACACAGGTGTTCAATAAATATTTGCTGAATGAGTAAAATTTTCCTTTTTCTGCCCAAACACAGCCTGCTTCATCAGCTCCTTCCAGCTTAGTTCTCTATGAGTCTTGATCTTTGGGATAACATGTCTGCATTTCTGACAATAACAGTTACAACAGCTACAATAGCTGGGGATTATGCACTGCTTACAAGATGTGTAACCTAACTAATTACATGTGAAGTGCTCACAAAATTCCAGGCAGAGACCATAACAAAGATCATCTCTTTCCATTTTTCCCATGGTTCAGAAAGGTAGTATGATAAAATGCATTACTGGATTAAATATTTCACCCCCTACCCCACCTGAACCTTCCATACCATTGGGCTGCCCTTATGATGAGCCTGGCATATTCCCCTCCCCTTAACTTTGAGTTTGGCCATGTGACTTGTGATATGTGAGTGAAAATCATACATATAGTGAAATCATACATATATATATATATAAAACTTTTCATACAATGATATGAGTGAAAATGGCAGCCTCAAGTTCCAAACCTAAGCCCTAGAAGACCTTATACGTTTCCTTTTGTTTTTCTACAATTATGTCAACCCAGGAGATCATTCCCAGGCTGGCCCACTGGTACAGGAGACACGAAGACACCCCAGTGAAATCCAGTCTAGAAGAGACAGCCTTTCTTGACCTACAGCCACGTGAGCAGTAAAAATGATCATCATTTTAAGCCACCGAGTTTTAGGGTGGTTTGTAACACATCAATAGTTAAGTGATAAAGCTACTGCCATGTTTCACATTGGCTTCACAAAGGTAAGTAACCCACCCAAGGTCTCAGGGCTGGTGGGTAGTAAGACCAGAGCCCATCTCAGGCCTTCTAACCCCAGAGCCTGCATGCGAACCACCAGGAAACACCACCAACTCCCTTCCTGCCTTCTCTGTTCTACATCACACACTGCTTGGACACCTTCAGAACTCTTCTCCAAATGTATTTACTTATTTATTCATTTGTTCAATCATCCATACTTTCAAAAAATAAAAGGGATTCTCACGCTGTGCCGATACTTTGAAAGTTGCTGGAAATGCTGAGGAAGAATCTGGACTATGTAAACAGAAATGTACCGGAAAGGGAGAAAATATGAAGGAGTAGAGTTAGAGAGAGACTTGCCCAAGGTGAAACCGACAGCAATCACAAAGTAGACGGTGCTAGAGACACTGTTGTGAAGATTCCCAGAAAGCAGGCCCTGACGTGGCCTGGAGCCCCACGCTGGGAACAGGTGCTTGAGATAGCAGGACAGTTTCTCTCCTGGGTGTTGGGTGAGGCCAGCCCTCCCTCCTTACAGATACTCCTTAAACTCATAACCTTTCACTTTTCTCTCCTCTCAAAAAAGGATAAAAGAGCCTAATATTATTAGTTCCTGCCACTCAATGTTAAAAATAGAGAAGCCATTGTCAGTCATCATCAAAACAATATCATGATGAGTCACTTATTTTTCAGGATTGTGAATATCCAGAAAACATTAAAATAAATGTTCCCAAGGCAGCAAGGCAGCTCTGATCATAAGAAAATGTGATTCTTTATAAGATTTGTGACTTGCCAGGTGCATGTGGCTAATAAGTGGTATAATGATAATGAGAATCAGAGTATTTCAGGATGACCAAGACAGTGGATGGAGAAGGGAGGCACGTCACTCTTTGCCCTTGGGTGTTTCTCTGTTAATAAATTGGAAATGAAAGTATCTAGTTTACAAGGTTGTGGTGAAGTTTAGGTAAGTTAAAAAATAAATAAATAAAGGGCCCAACAGGTGTTTATCACTAATCCTTGGGCACCCATGCAGCAACATGCCATCCAGTCAACAAATAGTGAATGTCCACCATGTGCCCCTATGCTGTGTGTCCAGGCAATACACAACATGTAGCTGAGATACACATCAAGGACCCATCCTCTCCCCCTGGACTCACTGTCTAGAAAAGAGTACAGATAAGTAAAACTGGCAGATCCAGCAGAGTGAGCCGCCTGCTCTGGCAGGTTATATACAAGGGGAAAGGAACGTTGACCAGTTTGCAGTCTCAGACTCACAGTTCCAAACCTAGGGCACTTGCCAACACTTCAGAGGAGATTTCAAATAATAACACAAAGAATATATTCATCAGGATGTACTCGCCCTGTCACAAGATGAGAAAGACCCATTCCAAGCATTCTGATGACACAACCAGGGAATGGGAACTGCCAGACCAAAAATGGTCCAGTTATAAAAATTCAATGAAATATATGGAATAGCATCCAACTGGGACTTCTGCTTGTACTCATTCTGCATTAATCCTGCCTATGTATTGAATGTTTATTCTACAACCTCGCATAATTCTCATAACAATCCAGTGAAGTGAGTGCTGATATTTATTCCCTTTTCACAGATGAATGAACTGGTGCTTAGAGACATTTAGTAACAGTTTGACACTGAGAGGAACTTGCAGGACTGGGACTCAAACTCAGGCCACCTTAAGCAGTGAGGTTCATTCTCTCTCTCCTCATGGACCTGTCTGGTGAAGCCAAGGAAGCTCTTGAAGGGAGTTCTTGCAGACCTAAGCCTATTTATGATTGCTCCGTTACCAAGAACCACAGGACCAAATTGGGGCTATAAATATAAGGGCTGTGGGTGATCTATGCAGTTTGAGTTATTCGGGAAGACTTTGAAATAGAGTTAGGACTTCAATTTGTGCCTGGGTGGAGAAGAAAAGCAGCATCCATTCTGTAATTCTTTTGATAAAGATGCATGATCTGTGCACTGAGCTGCAGTTTATTTCTTATATGTTTGCTTTTGTCTTCTTTCTTAGAACATCTTAAACAACTGAGCTGTTCTATTAATTGTAATTACAGCATGACAAGACCATGATTGAAGAGCAGGAGGGACAAATGCCAAGGGAGTCACCCATGCCTGTAGGAGGGCAGGTCACAGGGTTTGCAAACGAAGAATGAAAATTACACGAGAGTCTTTTTTTAAATTTTTTTAATTAATTGATTGATTTTTAAATGAAACAAAGATGAATATTTTAATGATGAAGGGTACAATTCACAAAGAAGATTGACAGCATAAACCATTGGACATCTAACAACAAAGAAACAAAAATACATAAAACAAAAACCAGAAGAAACATAAGGGAAAAGAGAAAATGCATAATCATAGTGAGACATATCAACATTTTTCTGAGAATATTTTATCAAGTACAGAAAAAGTAAGAATAGGAGCATTTTGAATGATGTCATTAATAATTTAACTATAATAGAATTATATTTATATTAATATATATTCATCATATCCTACACAAATATATTTAAAATTTGAAAATTGCACAAGATTCTTATCTGTTTCTTCTAGCAAGCCTAGCACAACCCAACTCAGAAACTAGTTATTAGTTCTGTCTGCTCCTGGCCCTCCCAATAAGAAGACTTCTGTCTTTTTAGACCTCCAAAGGCAATGGCACCCCACTCCAGTACTCTTGCCTGGAAAATCCTATGGACGGAGGAGCCTGGTGGGCTGCTGTCTATGGGGTTGCACAGAGTCGGACACGACTGAAGCGACTCAGCAGCAGCAGCAGCAGCAGCAGCAGCATAACCTATTAACTATGCCTCTTTGGGGGGATTTGGAATTCCCATTTTGCATGATGTTTATGTACAAGGACAAGTTACTACTTCTGCTCAGTCTCACCTCCATGCGGGCAGGCTCTGTTTCAATGTGTCCTTAGGTCCCTCACAGCAGACTCTATGCTTCATTAACGTTCATTGAGGGAATGAAGGTACAGCTTCATCCCTTGGGGGGGAAAAAAAAAAACTTCCCTTAATCACTCTGCCTTCCTTGGAGGATCTAGATGGATGGGAAAATAAGCATTTTGGGTCTTTTTCTCAATTTCAATACAAGACTATCTGGTCCTTGGATGTTTCTGTTTAAGTCTCAGGAGAGTGGTAACTGCTAAGGTCACTTGATGAAGACCCAGAGCAAGACTCCCATCAAATATTTAGAATAATAGCCAAAACTGAAAGATACTAAACTCAGCAAGCTCCCCTCCCAGTCCGTGCACCGCTTGCTCCCAGCTTCCCTTCCTCCCTCTGTATTGTCATCGGCCATCCCCAGCCCTGCCTCTCTATAGGACCTCGTCACTGTATCCTCCAGAATCTCCAAAGCTCCTGACCTCTATCACTCCCCACTCCCTTTTAACCTGTACAATGTTTCCAGATGAACTTTCTGAAACTCTTGGGTTAATTATATTGAGAAATGAATAAGCACAGCAGTTGAACGCCAGAGCTTTGAAAATAGCCGGAGCTGGACTCCGTCCCAGCCCTGCTATTTACTAAGCCTCAATCATCTCATCTATAAAATTATAATAATAGTACCTGCCTTGTAGGCAGTGGTGAGAATTAAATGAAATATTACGTATACTTACCAGAGTATCTGACTCCTCACAAGTCCTGAAGAGACGTTCAGGAACAGAAAACAACAATTTCCCTATTCCCCAACCTGTATGGTTCTTCCCTGTATGGACTTCCCTGGTGGCTCAGATGGTAAAGCGTCTGCCTACAATGCGGGAGACCTGGGTTCAATCCCTGGGTCAGAAAGATCTCCTAGAGAAGGAAATGGCAACCCACTCCAGTACTCTTGCCTGGAAAATTCCATGGACAGAGGAGCCTGGTAGGCTACAGTCCATGGGGTCACAAGTCGGACACGACTGAGCAACTTCAATGTCAAATGTATGGTTCTTAATGCCATAAGGCACCCCCCACCACCACTTTGCCTGGCATCCCAGTCCCTCCAGAAGGTAATTGCAGTCATCCCCACAGTCCCCCTCTACTTCAGCCAGAATCACACAATTTCTCCCTTTAAGGATGCAAGTTTCTCCCTCTACTGATCTAAATCCTGTCATCCTACATATGCGTAAATATTTGGGAAACAAACTTTAGGAGACCCCTCCTCAGAATGTATCTTAAGATATAGTCCAGATTGAGTTGACAATTCAGTGTTTTATGTATGTGTGTGGGTGTGGGTATGTGTGTGAACACAAAAGAAAAACAAGGTAAAAATTAATCTGTTATTATTAATAAGGCCTTTCATAGATAAGAACAAAAGAAAAATACATAAATAAAAAGATTACTAGATGTGACCACACAGAAACTTTAAAAAACTCCCTCCATTTAAAAACTCCATCACAGACAAACCTGGAAAACAAAAAGATCAAATGAGAAAAAAGCACCATATGTGCTAAACAAATGAGTAATAATTTATAAATCACTGCTACTAATCAATAGGATGGAAAATGCCAATAGAAAAAATAGGCAAAGAATTTAAACCAGCAAGTCACTTTTGAAAAACACTCAGATGATAAAAACACTTATGGGGAAATACTTCCCTTCTAATAATAAGATAAAATCAGAGTAAAGCCCAAAGTTCCACTTCGGTCTCTCAAATAGAAAGCTGTCCTTTGCATCCAGTAACTATCAATATTGGCAAACGTGCAATTAAATAGGGACTCAGCCCGGTGGGATGGGCAACCAGCATAATCTGTCCTAGAAGTCACCATGACAAGTTATGTAAAAGGTTTCTAAAATATGGATAACTTCTGACCAATAATTCTATCTTTAGGAATTAATTCTAAGAGACTAATCATAGATAAGCACCAAGATTTCCACATAAAGGTCCTCATCAGGGTTTTTTTTAAATAGAAAAAAAAAAAAGGAACAGTTTAAATTCCCAACAGTAAATGATTTAAAAGTAAACCATAGCATATTCACATGACAGAATGCTCTGCAGAGATTCAACATTATATTTTAGAAAAATGTTTAATAGTTTATGAAAACGTTCACAAAATATTTTAAGTAAGAAAAGTTAAGTAGGATTGCAAATTTGTAATATTAATACATTTCTGGAGGGGGGAAACTGAGGAAGAGGCACCTGGAAATGCTAACTAGTTATCTCATTGGTAATGGGAAGAATTACCAATAATTATAATTTTGCTTATTATCATTTCTTTTCTGTGTTGGTGAAAAATGAACATAAATTAAACATACCCCAATGGACCCTGGGTTTCCCTGGTGGTTCAGACAGTGAGGAATCTACCTGCAATGCAGGAGACCCCAGCTCGATTGCTGGGTCAGGAAGATCCCCCTGAAGAAGGGAATGGCTACCCTGTCAGTATTTTTCCCTGGAGAATCCCAAGAACAGAGGAGCCTGGCGGGCTCCTGTAGTCCATGGGGTCTGAGTTGGACACGACTGTGTGACTAACACTTTCACTTTCTTTCTTTCAAATGGGCCCTACACAGGCTTCAGAGTCACCTCAAAGTCCTACTTCTTCCATGAAGTCTGCTCTGACTCTATCTTTTAGCCATAACTATTCATGTTACAAAATCACCCATTTGATCATATGTTTCCTAGTATGGCTGACTAATTATTCCAGATTAGTCTTCATTCATTAGTATGAGTTCTTCAGCAAGATTTCATTCAAGACCACTCACACGTGGATCTACCTACCTTTTTCAAAATGGCTGCAACAAGTTCTCTATATGTTCTTCTTTCAATCGGCATTGACATTCCTCCAATGAAGAGGCAGATCGTGTTCCCTGACTTGGAATCTGAGTCAGTCTTGTGACTCCTGAAGCCAGGACATACAAGAGTATAGTGCTTCCGTCCAGTTTTCTTGAGATGCATTTTTTTTTTTCCTTTGGAAACCAGCTGCCATCCTGTGAAGAAGCCCAAGCCACAAGGAGAGTCCAAGTGTGGGTGATCAGTTTGCTAAGAGCCTCAGCTGGAGTTCCAGACAACAGCCAGCAACAACCACCAGTATGCAAGTGAGAAAGACTTTATGATGACTCCAGCCCCTCCCCCACAACTGCTGTTGCTACTGCTAAGTCGCTTCAGTCGTGTCTGACTCTGTGCAACCCCATAGACAACCCACCAGGCTCCCCCGTCTCTGGGATTCTCCAGGCAAGAACACTCCTTCTCTGATGCATGAAAGTGAAAAGTCAAAGTGAAGTCACTTACTCATGTCTGACTCTTACTGACCCCATGGACTGCAGCCTACCAGGCTGCAGGTTCCATCCATGGGATTTTCCAGGCAAGAGTACTGGAGTGGGATGCCATTGCCTTCTCCAACTATCTGCCTGCAAATACCTGAAAGACCCTGAACAAGAATTGCCTGGCTGAGCCTAGTTAATCCTTGAACTTTCAGAGATGAAAACAATAAAATGATTGCTATATTTTAGGTTATTAAGTTTTGGCAATCTGCCACACAACATTTGATAACTGGAACTCACTTTCCTTTTTTCCCTTTTCTCCTTTGGTGCCTTACAGCTCTCTTCTCTGGAACACTTTCAGTCCTAAATCCTTTGGCCCTATAAAAATTAACCCAGGTATATTTGTTATATAAATGAATGAGTGAATGAATGGGAGTTCTAAATGTTACTGTATTCCTTGGTTCCAATCTTACACATGCTGATGAGTCTTCTTGAGAACTTCTGGACCTAAGAGAACCAATAAACCAAATTCTTTTTATCCTTTTATAGTCTGAACTTGTTCTGCATAATTCCTTTCAGCTACATTTCTACCGCCCAGCATTTCTTTTTTCACTCACCAGAAAAGAAAAGAGCTAATAAAACAAGAGGACCAATGAAGAAACTGACAGCTCACCTTCCTTTTCTCAGGAAGAAGTCACTTTCTAGGAAAAGGTGGGGCCTCTTTATTAACCAATAATTAGCAGGATATTGCTATCTTCATTCCTCCAGTTAATACAGAGACAAGCTACAGAACCACAGTCCCAAAGGGCAGAGCCCTCAATACCATTAAACCACCATTATCACAGCCATAGCACATGGCACCACCTTCGTGGTGTGGTTTGCAGGGCAAAGGATCTTCTCTGTGCTAATCTACCATTTCTGATCCCCTCCAGGGGTAAGCACTTTCTCCTCTAGGCTTTCTCATCAGAGAGAAAGCTCCCTGGGAAGGGAGCACGTGTTCACGGTGTGACAGATTGGGCAGCAGCACTATTGTTATTCTGTCTCAACATCACAGAGTGTGTTCCTGGGATTTTGTCCCTGGAACGGAGGAATAATGGTGCACAACTGAGGCAGGGATGTGAGGACATCCACAGAGAAGGAAAAAAAAAAAAAATGAAAGGAAAATAAGGCTGCTGCTGCTGCTGCTAAATCACTTCAGTCGTGTCCGACTCTGTGCGACCCCATAGACGGCAGCCCACCAGGCTCCCCCGTTCCTGGGATTCTCCAGGCAAGAACACTGAAGTGGGTTACCATTTCCTTCTAGCTCTGAAATCAAGCTTCTCACGTTTCACAACGTCACCAAAATCAAATGAAGTAAAGGTATCTCTCTTACTTGATGGTAACTGGTTAAATTTGTCTAATCTCTTTTTTTCTTCTAATGCTTTTGGGAATCAGAAAAGTTGGGATTACCTGGAACTCACGTCACCCTCCTCCTTCACTAGCCTTTGGAGACCTTAACCTCTCCCTTGCTATTTTGGATGCCACTGGTGCTATAAACAGCAGTCAGACCTCAAAGTTCCTTTGCCTTAATGCTGTCATATCACTAGTTGGACCCAGTGACTCAGAAAACCAAGGACATTGGGACTCCAGGGTGGAAACGGGAGTAGAGGGCTTATCGCAAGTACAACCTCACATGAAATGCTCCTCAAAAGCAGTGGGATTGCTTCAGATCTTGAAGAAGAGCTTGACGATTGACTTTTCACATCCTTTCTCTCTAGACACTGTTCAGAGAATGACAATGAGGATGGCTGTCTCCTTCTTGTTTTAACCCTCCATTTGGGAGGGCACAGGTTTGTTTGCGGTCACTAGTATCGACTTGAGTTTGCTTCTTAATGTACACTGCCCTGGGTCCACCAAAAACCTGGTGCCATGCTGCAAAATACCTGACACCAAGTATCTGGTTAGATAGAACTGACCACAGAAAAAGGTATTTTCTTTTCCCCTTTGTCAGAGGCACATCATCTTTTTTGCCAATTATCTACCTTCCTGGAGAAGATAGTAAAGTTCAAGTTAAGGTTTGTCCCCTAGATTTTTCAACAAATTTCTAATACAGTGCTCTCTGTTATTGTCATCGCTGTCACTATAACCATCCTCACCACGTGCCCACAAGCTCCATCTTTCCCATCGCCCAATCAGGTGGCCTCATTACTTTCCACATCTCCATCATTAGTGCCAATTAATCATCACCATTAACATCATCAGAATAATGGCCTCAGCAAACCCCAACCGGGAGAAGCCTGTTCCCTCCGCTGCAGGAATTTCCATATTAAGACTTCCGAACCCGTGAGCTCTGGAATATACTAATGGAGAGAAACTGTGTTAGAAAAGACCCCTGGGAGAAGCTGGGCGGGAAAATGTGCCCCAGTCACCTCTCAAAATATCCAGCAAGAAGCCATCAGGGAGCATGAGCCCGTTCTTTGAACTCCCTCAAAGTACCTTTCATCTGTTCTAAATCCGGGATCGTCTTTGTACAGGGCTTGCTGTTTCTGGATAAATCCTTGGCCCTTGTTCAAGCCCCGGACTGTGTCAGGATGTTCCACAGACCCCAGCAGGACAGCACTGCTAAAGCAGCCTTTCCGGTGGGACCCCTTTCTTGTGACACGGATTCCAAACGCCCGCCCAGAGTGTCTGCACTCAGCAGTACACCACGGGCAGCGACCGTGTCCTATTCTCATTTCAGCGCCCGCCTTCCTGGAGGAGGCCCCCACACCCAGCACAAGGCAGTCAGCGGCCAAACCTTCTTTCCTGAGACACTCTATTTTCGGCTTCATATCATATCACAGACTCTTTCCCTGTGGAGCAAGCTGGCAAAACCCTTTTCCCTTGCCTAAGCATTTGCCTTGTATCTGATTCAAATCTCTAACCTGGAAATTGGGAGAGTAAGCCGACAGGACACTGGGAGGAGGACCTCCTGCTCTGCTCACAGACTGCACCTCAGTCCAGGGACTGGCTGTGTGAGGCTGAGCTGATACCTTCCCTCTCTGAGCTGCCATCTTACATTGTCAGATGGAGTTTCACCCCACTGCTCCCTGGATGTGGCAGAAAACTAATCCTGTCTTCCAATGTGTATTACCAAAATGTAACACTTTCCCTTGGTAATTTTTCCTTTTGTAAAAATTTTTTTCCTAAATATCAAATGATTCTTTATTGAAATATTTAATTAGCTGGCCATTGTACCGCAACACTGTTAATGTCATATACGAATGTCACGAAGGCCGCCATCAACACTGTGGAGTCCCCAGGATCTCTTTAGTGGCTCCAGAGAGTTCCTGTGCTAAAGATTACTGCTGCGTCTGTCAGGCAATGTTGACAATGTCATCCAAAGCAGTATTTCCACAGAGCTTAATATTTTTCTACTTTCCCTTGTCTCTGGGTGATTCCTTGAGGACTTGATGATGATCAGGGCAGAGGTACCAATTCCATATGCGCCTGTCTCTTCTGAATGGTCGGTTCCACTATAATTTTAGACCCGTCTCGCCACCTGCTGCCTTGGTGAGTCATCATCAACCTTTTCTGAAGAGAAGTTCAGAGGGCTGATGACAGACATACCACTGGCTCCCCTACAGATACAGCTCAGGTACAAGACTTTATTTTCCTTGGGGTCAGGGAGGCATGGCAGAGGCAGCTAGGGTAGGATGAACCCAGATGCAGGATAACCAAAGAAAGCTGAAACTTGGCCTCCTGCAAACCAAGTGCCAAGCAATACCTGGTATTTTTACACAGCCTCTATCTCTTCGTTGCATTTGCATTTAATGTGTCACCTAAACCACAACCTGTGAGCAAAGCAAAATGGTCTCCTTCCCATTTTACAAATAAGAACACAGATCAAAAGTACCAGGTACCTCTTTCAAGGACTCAGCTCTTTGGATAGTAGCCACGTTAAGAATGGAACCCAGCTGTCCTAACTGCAGGAGTTAAACTCCTTACACTTCCCACTCACCGCCCTGTGTGCAATGAAAGGGAGTAAGTCACGAAACAAGGCTGAAACCAGTAGAAGGGAGCAAGAAAACTCTGGGTGGATTGTGAAATGAGAGTGAACTGCACAAAATATCCTTTTAAATATGCCTTACACTCCTATGGGGATTCTGTTGTTGTATGACTTTAGTCACCCCAAGGACTGTAGCCCATCAGGCTCCTCTGTCCATGGGATTTCCCAGGCAAGGATACTGGAGTGGGTTGCCATTTTCTACTCCAGGGGATCTTCTTGACCCAGGGATCAAACCCACATTTCCTGCATTGGCAGGTGGGTTCCTTACCACTGAGACACCTAGGAAGCTTCCCTCTGGGGATACTCTCATGCTAAAACACAAAGACACAGGAGTCACGCAGAGTCACAGACATCCCTCCGAAGATGTGAGCACTGGAAGAGGACTTGGAGGTTCAGCTCACTTATATAAAGGAGAAGAGCAAAGTCACTGACTAGTCCAGGCCACTCCAGGACTCAGAGGTTCATTGGATGCCTGTTTCCAAAAGCTTTCCCTTCAGTACCTTTCTGCCTCCTTGTATGGGAAGGACATGACCTCCTCGCAGTGGTAGAGGCCCTGGCATTTCACTGCGAGCCAAGGTAGTTGGCCTTCAGCCATGGACACAGGCAGAAAAACTGAACATCCAGCCAAGGAACTTTAGAGTCACTAAGAGGAGCATCCTATGAAGCTCTCTCTCTGCAGCCTGCCACACTGCCTGGACTCCCACCATCAGGTCTCCTGGTCCATGGATTACAGCAAAGAACCACAGTACAAACGTGAAAAGGCCATCAATACGGCCAGAGCAACTTTTAGCCATTGTGTGTGCTCAGACACTTCAGTTGCATCTGACTCTTTGTGACCCCCTGGACCATAGCCTGCCAGGCTCCTGTGTCCATGAGATTTTTCTGGCAAGAATACTGGAGTGGGTTGCCATGCTCTCCTCCAGTGGATCTTCCTGACCCAGGGATAGAACCAGCATCTCCTGAACTGTGGGTGGATTCTTTACTGCTGAGCCACCAAGGAAGCCCTTTAGCCATCAACAACCTACTGTAATTGATCAAAGGAACCTTTGCTGAGGGTAGGGCCCTGAAGAAATGGAACAGAGCACAGGTGTGTTCTGCCAGAAGGAAGAGGGAATAAGCGGTCCCTGCCCTGAAACTCGGAGTTTGGACTAAGAAAGGACTCCTCAGCCTGGAGGACAACCCTGGATACTTGGGCAGCAAAGGGGTGGGGAGAAATGATGACATCATATGGATACAGAAACTTTACTTGGGCAAGTGGTAAAAATCCAAGCAAACTGGCTTCAGTTCAGTTCAGTTCAGTCGCTCAGTCGTGTCTGACTCTTTGCGACCCCATGAACTGCAGCACGCCAGGCCTCCCTGTCCATCACCAACTCCCGGAGTTCACTCAGACTCACATCCATCGAGTCGGTGTCGTCCCCTTCTCCTCCTGCCCCCAGTCCCTCCCAGCATCAGGGTCTTTTCCGATGAGTCAACTCTTCACATGAAGTAGCCAAAGTACTGGAGTTTCAGCTTTAGCATCATTCCTTCCAAAGAACACCTAGGACTGATCTCCTTTAGAATGGACTGGTTGGATCTCCCTGCAGTCCAAACTGGCTTAAGCCTTAATAAAATAAAATAAAATAAAATAAAATAAAATAAAATAAAATAAAATAAAATGGAGTATACTGGCTTATGAAACCCAAAGATCCAAACGTGGACTGGCCTCAGGCTCTCACTTTTTTGCCTTCTCCAACTTCCTCTGGGTGGGCTGTGCCAGCCTCAAGTTGAGCGATAGCGGCTGGGCAACTCCTGCAGAAAAAGAACTCCTCCTACCCAGAATGCAGGAGTGAATTCTAACTGGCTAACCTGAGACCACGTGGTCCTGCCTGACTAATCAGTGAGCTCTGATTGGCCAGGCTAGATCATGTGATTCCCCAAAGCCGTATTGGACTGACAGCCTCGATTTTCATTCAGGAAGCTGGTTCATTCTGAGCAGTGCCATCAGCTCTGTTCCTCATCTCCTCAAGCCTCTGCCACACAAACGTGGGTCCATGAAGGTGACACACACATAAACACACTTAGGATCACCTCTGCCACCGGGACTACTCAACGCTGATCTGGGAAATGCCACAGTGATGAGCTCTATATTGCCCAGGGTGTACATTGATAGAAAGAAACCCAGGGTTCCTCCAGTTCTGAGCAGGACAGCCCTTCCAGAAGGGAACTGTCAAAGCCACCTTACGAAGTAGCATTACTTGTTTAACTGTCTATTGTTTGCTGATGTTCTCGTCCAGTATAAGTATTGCTCTGTGAGGTCAGAGACTGAATGTCTCCTTGCTTATGGAATCTCCAGCATCAAGAATAGGCGGCACCTGGCCCAGGGTATGAACTCAGTAAACGTTTAAGCCTGTACCAGGGAAGCGGCAAGTGTCCCTTAGGCTGCCCTCTGAGTATCACCCCAGGGGCAGCTTAGGCTGACCGTGAATAGACACATCACTTTCCCTGCAGTCACAGGAGCACAGCAGAAATGGATAAAGCTCTCACCTCTCCAGCTTGCAGAAACAGAGAGCCTTACTTACAGAGCCTACTTAACAAAGTGGAGCCATGGAGGTCTCCCAAGGTGAGCATCATGCCCATAAGGGAGAACAGCTGAGGGAGCTCCAGGAGAGGTGTTAAGGGCCTGGGTGGTCCAGATCTCTGTGGTCTGATGGGACACTAGGAAGCCAGGAGCACCAGGGAGATCCTGGGGCCTGAGTGGAAGGAAGCCCTGCTGGTGGGAAAAGGGAACCGGAGAGCAGAAAGGAGAGGTGGAAAGTGGCCTGGGCAAAACTTTGCTTCCCCTTCCCAGACCTCTCATTTCCTCTGTCCCTGGGAGACAATGAGGGGGGTGCTGTTGTCTGCCTTTCCATACAGACACCTGTAATCACCGGCGCCATCAACTCCCCGTCCCTGCGTGGAAGCTGCTCACCACAGTGAGAACCTCAGCTCCAGACTAGAGTTGCCTAGCAACTCAGAGTCCTGAAAAGAAGCGGAGGAGCCAGATAGGAAAGGGCAGAGGGAAGTGGGTCTGGCAGAGGAAGGAGATACCGGGAGTAGACAGCCTTATGCCCAGGCTCTCAAGTCCTTAGGACCTGTCCACCTACCTCCAGCTGTCCTCTCACTGGCCACTAGGTGCCTGACCTACCACTGGAGATATTTCCCTTTCAAATCACTTATCTCTTTGAATTACAAATCCTCTGGAGAGGCTCTGTCCACTGCACTGAGCATGAGGGGAGCTTATGAGATCCTTTTGGGGAAAAAGAAAGAGGAAAGGTGGAAATGAAGTCTTATCCCACCCTAATCTGCCCTGTGCTTCCTACTATATTCCATGTTAATTCAGGGCATTCCACTCTTCCCTACCCAACGTGTGTCCACAGGTGCAGGGCCAAGATATGAGGCTTGCATATTTGACAGCCAGATCTGTGAGGGACTCAGTGAGCTGCTTAGCTCGTGGAGCTTCAGTCCTATCTAAAACAATCTTCAGTCATGAGGTTGTCATCAAAGTTAGGGGAAAATAATACATTTGAGAATAACTAGTACAATATTTGGCATGTAGACAGTACATCTATATGCTAGTTTCCCTTCCTGAAGATTGAAGACATGTTGCCAAGGTCATGGTCATGGGGACCCTTGAGGTATATATAAGCCCTCCTACTTTGGTGGAAACTAACCAGACTCTAATTCTAATTTTGGAGGTGAAATTTAGCTCCAAGGCTGGAGAAACCCCTGAAAGTCAACTCTTGACTTTAAAGCTGGGAGACTTCAATCCTTGCTCTTGGGGAACACATCACCCAGTGGGCAAAGCAGAGCCCCAACAGTCAGGAGAGTTGGAAAAGAACAGATAATAACCCCATGTTTTGTTTCTGAATTAATCAGGTGTTCTGTTGGCTTTATTTTTCCAGAGCCATTGGGGCCATTCTTACATCTGGCCACCTTTGATGGGTCATTTCAGTTGACCTCTGGCAGCGCTTATGGCTTTAGTGTACCTATCATCATGGCAGTGGGAGTCGGTGCTGGGACTACGGATTTGTCTGGATTTGGGTTTGCCACACTTTGGCTGGTGTTAGACCTCTGGATAGAAACAAGGCTTCATTTCAGATCCTCGGAGCACAATTTAATATCAAGATTTGACTGACAAATGGAATGTGATTTTGTAAACTCATCATCTTGTGCTTATCCATTCTTCTATCCACACTGCACTTATTAAGTTAGACCCAATTGTGCACTAAATATAAAGAATATGGAAGAAAGAAGAAAATGGCCCCAGCCTGCATTTTCTGCCGTATAAAAGAACACTAGAAAATAGCCTATCATTCAAATCCAGATAAAGCAGTTCCTCTTCTCCCGGCAAGGGTAGTTCAGAGAAGGAGCTGGAAGTAGTACAGTCAGGGTAAGAGAGCTTCTGGGGCACAGGGAAATTTTTTGAAGCACCCTATCTCCACACAAAATTTGACCTTCTCCAATATCCATATTCCGAGATCCAACTGAACTCAGGGAAAAAAGCATACCTAAGAATGGGGGAAAGTGACAGGCAAGCAAGGACCCCAAAGCTTAAAGGATATTAGAACTGATAGAATATTGACAGGAATGGAAAGAAGAGAGGACAAGAGTGCCCCAGTGTCCTTTCTGTAGCCACCAGTTGGGTGCCTAATTAGCAGTCTTATACATCAGCTCAGCCCTGAGTCTTCATTCATTCACTGCTATCCAATTAGATCAGTCTGCCCTCCATGTTCCTAAGGCGTGCGTGTGTGTGTGTGTGTGTGTGTGTGTGTGTGTGTGTGTGTTAGGAGAGGACATCCGTGTGGTGCCTGATGAGGGACTGAGGGCACCTACAGTGCATGCAGGTGGAGTCTGTGTTGTGTTGTGTGTATGTGTGTGTGTGTGTGTGTGTATAACCTATGGATTCATGATGGAAAACACTCTGATGTAAAAAAATAGATGTGTGCGTGTGCTCAGTCATTAAGTCATGTCTGACTCTTTGCAACCCCATGGACTGTAGCTCACCAGGCTCCTCTGTCGACTGAGATTCTCCAGGCAAGAATACTGGAGTGGGTTGCCATTGCCTTCTCTAGGGCATCTTCCCAAACCAGGAATGGAAACTTCATCTCCTGCATTGCAAGCAGATTCTTTATCACTGAGCCACCTGGGAAGTAAAAAAAAAAAAAAAAGTGATATTAAATAGTAAACTGATAATAGAGAACTAGCTTGAAAGGCAGAAACCCCCAGAACCTTTGGAAATACCTGACAATTTTGTTTCCTGCGGGGCCTCTGTCCAGTTTTATTCCTGGCGCCAGCATGTGCAGCATAGAGATGGTCTGAGATCAGAGCCCCTTTTCTCTGAGCTGCCCACAGCCATCCTGGTGTGTATCTGAGCATCCCTGCGATGACTGTGGTCGTATTTCATTTTTATCTCGAGTGGACTAGTCTCCTCTGCAATGGGTGACCCACTTTCAGAGCAAGACAGAGACTTGGGCATCAGATATTTGGCCTCTGCCTGATATCTCTTACGTTGGGAAGGGTACTGACAGGAAAGGGACCCATGGCCACCCTTTTCTATCCCTCTCTCCTGTCTTATTCCAGAAGTTTCTCATTAGGGTGTGGCTTTTCATTCCCACTCCTGGACTTTGTGCTGTGTCCTCTAGCAGGGACTCTTTCCTCTCTTGCTCTGCCCCTCAAACTCCGAATCCTAGCTGGGGCCCTCCAGCCCCACAATTGACCCCTTTATTTCCCTGCTCACACTGCACCCTCTCTGCTGTCTCCCCTTGAACTGTCTGTGCAAACCACTTTGCAGGAATTATATTCTGTTTTCTGATAGTTTCTAGCTAAGTTCTCTCTCTCTAACTGAGGCAGGAGATTGCAGAAGGATTCCCCTTTGACACCTCCTCCCTTGCTACAGTCTTTGACTTAGAGCAAGCCCTTATTAAAACTTGCCTGCATTGAATTAACTGTATCACCCCTGCTGGAAGACTCATAATTAGATGGCTTACAATTTACATGAGCTGAGGACTTTAGCATTTGCACCAATCAGCTTCTATGAATCATGTAATTGGAGCCTGACAATTCCCCTTTGAGGAAGCCAGGAAAGGGCTTATTACCTCCAGGTTACAGATTAAAGAAGGTGAGATTCGGGAAGGTTTGTGGTTTCCTCTAAAGTCATGTAGGCAGGTGAGGGCATCCAGCCAGTCCTGATCCTACAGATACTATGCTCTTTTCACTGTCACACGTGGCCTGGGCGTTACCTTGATGCCACTCACATCCTCATCTCAACTGTTTGTTCTCACCCAGTGCCCTCCATGTGATATCCCTGCAGCTACCTTCTAACTGCTGTTGAGCTCCAAAACCCCACCAACGGTGCTAAATCCTTGGTTGTGTTTCCACTCCAGCCACATTGGAAAGAGGTTTAGAAACTTGATCACTATTGTTGAAGGTCAATAGATTGATAAGGAATTAAAATATGAACACTTCAAAGGGGATGTGAGTTAGAACAGTAATGATCCCTTAATCCACTCCCCTCCCCTGGCCCACCTGGCAGAATTTTAGAAGAAAATGATGCTTTAGACCCATTCAATCAAATATGGTATCTGCCAGCCACCTGGGGCTATTGAGTACTTAAGAAGTGCATGCATGTTCAGTCACGTCCAACTCTGTACAACCCCATGGACAGTAGCCCGACAGGCTCCTCCATCCTTAGGATTTCCCAGGCAAGAATACTGGAGTGGGTTACCATTCCCTACTTCGGGAGATCTTCCTGACCCAGGGATTGAACCAGCATCTCTTGCACTGGCAGGTGTTGTTTTTTGTTTTTTGGTGTTTTTTTTTAACCACTGAGCCACTTGGGAAGCCCACTTGAGAAGTAGTCATGTATGGATGTGAGAGTAGGACCATAAAGAAAGCTGAGCACCAAAGAATTGATGCTTTTGAACTGTGGTGTTGGAGAAGACTCTGAGAGTCCCTTGGACTGCAAGGATATCCAACCAGTCCATCCTAAAGGAAATCAATCCTGAATATTCATTGGAAGGACTGATGCTGAAGCTGAAGCTCCAATACTCTGGCCACCTGATTCAAAGAACTGACTCACTGGAAAAGACCCTGATGCTGGGAAAGATTGAAGTCAGGAGGAGAAGGGACGACAGATGATGAGATGGTTGGATGGCATCACCGACTCGATGGACATGAGTTTGAGTAAGCTCAGGGAGTTGGTGATGGACAGGGAAGCCTGGCATGGGGCAGTCCATGGGGTTGCAAAGAGTCAGACACGACTGAGTGGCTGTACTGAACTGACTGAATTCCAGTTGATATATACTTTATTTTTTAACGCTACTATTATTTTGATTTAATATTTATTTAACCACATTTTAAGGATTTTCCCATACAAATGTACCTGCTTCATTTTTTTAAATATGGTTCAATATGCAAAAATTCCCATATTAACCATTTCATTGTATAATTTCTTATTAAGTATATTCACAGTGTCATGTAACCAATCTCTAGAATTTGTTCATCTTACAAAACTGTATTCATTAAGAAACTTCCCATCCAGTTGATATATCCTTTAAATGTAAACAAACACAAAATTTCAGACTTATTATGAAGAGAGTGTAAACACCTGATTATTAACCTCTTATAGTGACAATACGTTGAAATTATAATAGTTTAGAGGTAGTGAATTAAGTTAAAATACATTCATAACATAAATTTCACCTGCTTCATTTTACTTTTTTAATATGTCTGCAAGTAAATTTTACATTTTATTTGTGGCTCACATTATATTTCTATTGAACAGTGTTGGTGTGAATCATAACCTTCAAATTTGCAGGACTCTTTAAATAACCTCATGCAGGTAGCCATATGCTCAGATTGTGTTTGAGGTCCCATTAGATGCAGCACTAAGAATTCAGGACAGTCTTTCAAGAAGATGGTGCTTGTCTCCTCCTCAAAATTGTCCCTAGCGGTCAGCTTCTCCGACCTTGCAGGGTTGATGGTTGGCCCCAGCACAGAAACATCAGCCTCCTAAGCAGAGCAATCCCTGACTGAATTCCCTGAGCCCAGCTCACCACCAGGGCAGTGCCTCTGTCTTCCTGTATATCCTCGTCTGGCCCCGCCCCAGGGGGAGGGCCTCTCGTTAAAACCACCCCTTAACATTCTGCACACTGCCAAGGAGTACTCAGAGGCTGTGTATGCGCTCTACCGAATCGCCAGTCTTCTAAGAGGTGGCTGGCTTTGACCAAAGTGAAGACACTAACTCGGACTAGTTCAGAACCACTTCAATTGGATCAACAAATAGCAACTGAACATCTGTTGGCAAGATTTGTCTCCCTGTGTAGTTCATGTACTGTGCACATAGAAGCAATTAATATAGTCTTGCCCTCCTTAAATATTAAATAGTTAGAAGATCACTCTCATCAGTAAGCAAAAGCTTTAATTGTAACTCAAGACAAAAAGAAAAACTCAAGACAACAACGGCTTTCTATCGTCGAGTTTGTAAGCCTTCTAGTTAATTTCCACACCTGGTACAGGGTCTGTGGCATGGTGGTGGGAAGGAGAATCAACCACCAGTGAAGTGTGGAGCCAGCTAGTAACTGAGCTGTGGGACTCTTGGCAGAGCAACCTCCTGTCCACCTGAGCCTCAGTTTCCTCCATCTTCATATTTTAAAGGTGAGGCTTAGACTAATTGATCTCTTGAACTACTTGCAATGCTAGCCTCCTTGAATGCTGCAATCTGCCCTTGAGCATCCCCCACAAAGGCCCACAGATACTCTTTCAACCCTTCGGTTGAAAGAGCTCTATGGTAACATAGAACTCCGTCCTTGCAAAAGACCTCTGTTTTTCAACATTCTTCCTCTCTAAGCTGCTATGATAGTATCTCTAACTTCCACCTGCAAATTGTTACCGAATGGGTAAGTAGATAGAAGTTGCTCTGTGTTTCAGAAGAGGTCAGGGTTGTCAAATAAAGGAGTGATAAGGGGAAAAGAATTCAGTGGAGCCTTCCATAATGGATAATACTGCAGAAAACAAGAGGGTAGAATAAACCAACAGAAAAAGGAAGGAAGGAAGCAAGGAGAGGACAAAGGAAGGAGGGGTGGGTGAATTAATTTCTGGCCTAAAACAGAGACCCAAGGAGAGAGAGTTCAGAAAGGAGAAAACACAGTTCTTCAATTGCCCTTTCTAGTCTCCAGAGGGAGAAGGCAATGACACCCCACTCCAGTACTCTTCCCTGGAAAATCCCATGGACGGAGGAGCCTGGTGGGCTGCAGTCCATGGGGTCTCTAAGAGTTGGACACAACTGAGCGACTTCACTTTCACTTTTCACTTTCATGCATTGGAGAAGGAAATGGCAACCCACTCCAATGTTCTTGCTTGGAGAATCCCAGGGACGGGGTAGCCTCTTGGGCTGCTATCTATGGGATCGCACAGAGTCAGACACGACTGAAGTGACTTAGCAGCAGCGTAGCAGCAGTCTCCAGAAGACCATCTCTAAGTGAGACAATATTTATAATGATTAAATGGAACCTTTGTCATTTATTGAGTACTATGTGCTAAGCACTTGATTCATTAAAACTTCATAACCACACCCATGAAATAGGAACTAAAGGATTCCCATTTTACAGATTTGAAAAATGAGGTCCATGGAGGACTTTTTGCACAGATGTTTTGTTCTAGCTCTAAAATTCTATTATCTTGTGATTCATTTTTTTTTAATTGTCATTTCCGTTGGCACTGAAAAGCACCTGGAGATTTAGGGCAGTAGATGAGGAAAAAGTCTTCAGCAGAGATCCCACCCCATAAATACTTCCTCACAGGGTAAAGAATGTCTCTCCCTTCACCCACTCCTTAGAATGCATGGTGGTGGAGAGACGAAGTCAATGGTCAAGTTCTGGAGCAAGAAAGACAGGATTGCCTAGGAAAGCATTCCCCATCGAACCTCCATAAGATGGATCCCACTGGTCTCTGCTCTCATATACATATCACCTCTTGATGGCCAAATTGCCCTATAACTATAGCTTATATCTAAAGATGCCACATAAGCCAAAGGAGGTCCTCCTCACTGCTAGTCTCACCTCCAGCAAGAAGCTTTGAGTAAAGCAAAATACGGAAAACTACAAACAGCCATTTTCCAACAGAGCGAAGTCTCAGGGTCCCCTGAAACATGAATCTACAAAACTAAGAAAGTCTATAGATCCCAGGCTGCCCCTCACTCTGAGGTGGGAGTAGGTAGGGGGTACATAACGATGTCATTTCATGTGATTAAAAAAATATTGCATAAGTAGGGCGAAGGAAAATAGAATAAAATATAAACTAAAAATAAATGGTTGAGTCAACTCATCTTTAATGCTTTTCCGTGTAACATCTATTTTGTATAATGGAATACGACTTTCATACTCCGACTGCAAATTTAACCTTGGCCACAAGTTATGATGTACATTACAATACACTTTTATTATGTTACACAGTATTGTGGTGGTTTTTTTTAATCTATTGCTAAGCCCCTAACAGTATGTCTGCGTCAGTGAAGCCCATCTGTCACAACCACAGTGGAGATATTATTATGTAAATAGTTCTAGGGCCTCCTTTTGGGGGAATTTAATATACTGTCCTAATATCCCAGCCAGGAAAAAAAAATGTTTATGAAAAAAAACTTTTTTTTTTTTTGGTTTGTTTGTTTCATTTGTAGAGAAAGGCAGTTTGAGTTGCTGACTTTTTTTTTTTTAATAGTTCAAATCTCTTTTCTTCTCTCTCTCACTCACGATGTCTTTAAAAGCTAATGATATGGCTCCTAATAAAATAAAATAAAATAAAATACATGAGAGACTTCTTTTAAACACACCAGCTGAAGTGTAGAGCATTAATATCTTGCAGCCTAGTGCATTAGCCATCTTTTCTATATTACAGTCATATTTCAATAAACTAAGTTTTCTTAGCAGGTGCCATCTTGGATTATTTCTTTATTAGACTGAGTTATAAAATATGCAGAATGGTAGGCTGAATTATTTGTTATTTATTGCAGGTTTTAAACCTTTGCCAAAATCCATACAACTAAATCTCCCTCCTTAGAGGTGGAGAGGCAGCACCTGGAAGGGACATGCAGGCACTTTTGCTCTCAGGGCTGTCAATCAGGTGGCTTGGGGGACGAGGGCAGGACAGACAGAGTATGATTTGCAAACAGAAGATGCCAGTTCTCCTGACTTCTCAGTGTGTCTTAATTAACCAAGTCAGGATTTTAAGGCAGCACAAAGAAAAGAGTTACTTGGACCTCCCAGGCCCACATCAAGCATGTCCATGCTTTTACTCCAACAGGCATCATAGTTTTGCTGAGCTCTAGCCAAACAGTGAGTGCTTTGCAGGAAGCAAGAGAAGCAAACTGCATGTACTTCAAGACCTCAAGGGGCACTAGTCCATGATACCAAGTAGAGAACTGATGAGAAGTGATACCAGGTATAGAACTACTTGAGGGTTGTCTTAGTCTGTTCATGATGCTGTAATAAAGTACCACTAACTGAGTGGCTTATGAATACCAGAAATGTATTGCCCACGGTCTGGAGGCTGGAAGCTCAAGATCGAGGCACTGGAAACCAGTGTCTGCTAAGAGCATGTTTCTTGGTTCATAGCCATCTCCTTGCTGTGTTTTCACATAGTGAAAGGAGCAAGCTCTCTGGGGCCTCTTTTATAAGGGGACTAATTCCGTTCACTAGGGCTCCACCCTCACGACCTAATCACCCAAAGGTTACACTTTCAAATACCATCACATGGAAGATTAGGTATCTCATCTAGTGTAGGTCACATGACGGTATGGGTGGGTCCAACTAAGGGCTATAGGAGTTGAGAAGAGGAAGCAGTGGTGCAGGGTTGCTAATCAAGGGAAGCTTCCCAAGGTTGGGGGGGAGGGGTGTCAGCTGGGGCCCAAGGAAAAAGTAGGATTTAGCTGGTTGGAGAGAAGCTGCCACCAGATATCACAACACAGGGGTGCACCTGCACTTGTTCCAGGCAGGGGAAAAGACACAATAGAGGGCTGGAAGCAGAAAGAACACAAAGGAGATGATAAAGAAGCAGATGGGGTCACAGTGACACATTCCCCATATCAGCTTGCTGGGCTCAAGAGAGGTCTGGAAACCAGGTGAGGGAAACCCTCCAGCATCTGTTTCACAAGGAGCTCAGCAGCCTCCAGGGTGGCCCAGCAGGAAAGAACCCTCCCGCAGTGCAAGAGATCTGGGTTCGGTCCCTGGTCAGAAAGATCCCCTGGAGAGGGGAATGCCAACCCACTCCAGTATTCTTGCCCGGAGAATCCCATGGACAGAGAAACCTCCCAAGCTACCGTCCATGGGGTCTCAAAGAGTCGGATATGGCTGAGCGGCTGAACAAGCACACAAGCAGCTTCCTGGCAGAAAACCCTCTTAAAATAAGCAGGAGTCAGAAAGCCAGGCTTGGCCCAGGCACTGAGCAGTCGTGGCTGCGGAAGAAGCATCACGTTGGGAGCGGCATGATCCTTGTTCCTCACACACCTCTCCCAGTCCAGCCATGTCTCAGGTTCGAGGGCAGCAACAAGTAAAATCCAGAAAACACCACTTGACCAAAAGCTCTGCCAGGCATCACAGCACAGGCTTCTACTTGTGACCTCCCTCTAAAGCACACAGAGGGGTAGGGGGGCACACTCTGACTTGTGGACTGCATGCAGCCTCAGTCCCTAGAGTCTACTCTACTGGCCGTGGAGGAGGCGGCCACAGCAGCAACGGTGCCCAGAGGCAGATCACACGGGTGCATGGGACAGGAGGGGTACAGGGGACCATGCCCAGAGGAAGCAGGGGTGCCAGTAGTGACACCAGTGCCTGGTGGGTGGGGCCACTAACCAGATTCACAGGAAAGTGCATACTATGACATGTCATCTGGGAAACTAAGTAGAGGGTGTCTGTGTCAGCACACACGACTCCATTCATGTGACTGCATCCATGCACCAGAACCCTGCTGTGGAAAGCTTGGTGCACACAGACAAGGGGAAAGGAGAGACACTGGAAGCTGGCTCTGCTGAGGACAGGCATGTGGGATTGTGAGGAGGCTTGTACATGACAACTCAAGACCATGTGGGCAACCAGCCATTGCTGCACTCCGTTGCCTTCAGCCACTTTCCACCTAAGCGCTTGCTGGTAGAGGGACCCTCCCTGCCCCAGCCTCCAGAAAAGGTGGGTTCAGGTCAGAGCCCAGCAAACATGAGCCCGAGAGAAGCTCCCATGGCTTAGTTATGCTCGGCACTTCAGGGAGTGACACCATGAGACCCCACCTGGGCAAACCAGGAGCACCCAGTCCCAACAGAGGAAGAAACCCCACATGCAGAGTAAACTTCCTCGGGTCTCCCATGCTCACTGCAAGAGCTCAAAATGGCACAGGGAGAGGAGAGGGGCTCAGAAACAGGAAGGGAAGACCTTCCCAGCAGGGCGGAGGAGAAGCAACAAGAATATGACTTGGGAGTAACTGGGGTTGGGGAGGGGTCCCCTGGGAGCAAAGGGGCAGTGCCCCACTATCCCCTTCATCACACTTCCCCAAGACAGGATCCAAACAGGCCAAGTTCCTCTTAAAATCCCAGCCTAGAAATCCCAGCTCTGCCACTTACTGCACTGTGATCCTAGGCTATTTCCATAATCTTTCTGAGCCCCAGGGCCCTCATTTGTAAAAGGACATAACAGCACTTACAGATAAAAACAAATACAGATACATAACAGCAGGACTGTGGTGAGGGGTAGATGAGTTATCAAGGGCCACACAGTAGGTGTTCAACAGGGGGCAAGTCCCTACCTGCTTGTAGGTCCATTTTGGTGCTTGGGATTGCTGTCCTGTGAACTCATATAAATACACCTGAGGCATCTAATTACATCTCAACCTGCACTGCAGCCCCTCTCCATGGGGCTAATGAACCCCAAAGTCAACACCCTCCCCAGGCACCATTTGGGGAGCTTCCTCTAAGTTCAAACACACCCTTCCTGTGTCTGTCCTCAAGTCCTACTGCTCATCTGGGGACACCCATAAACTTTCTGGATCTGTGCAGAGCTTTGAGGAAACCAAAACCAGAAAACATGTGAACCTCACTCTGACTGAAAGAGGCTGGAAATACCAGGGCGGGACCTTTCTCACAATGTTCATAGATCCCCACAAATGTTCAAGGGTGGAGCGAACTCTACCCTAACTCTACCACACTGTTCATACTGTTCATGGGGTTCTCAAGGCAAGAATACTGAAGTGGTTTGCCATTCCCTTCTCCAGTGGACCACATTTTGTCAGAACTCTTCACCATGACCCATCCATCTTGGGTGGCCCTACATGGCACAGCTCATAGTTTCATTGAGTTAGACATGTCTGTGGTCCATGTGATCAGTTTGATTAGTTTTGACTGTAAAGAGCAATATTGCATAGGAACATGGAATGTTGTTAGGTCCATGAATCAAGGTAAACTAGAAGTGGTCAAACAGGAGATGGCAAGAGTGAACATCAACATTTTAGGAATCAGTGAACTAAAATGGACTG
Source organism: Oryx dammah (assembly GCF_014754425.2). Taxonomy (NCBI): domain Eukaryota; kingdom Metazoa; phylum Chordata; class Mammalia; order Artiodactyla; family Bovidae; genus Oryx; species Oryx dammah. The sequence continues at coordinate 42,253,043 of NW_024070206.1, read as the reverse complement.
GAATGGGTGAATTTAATGCAGATGATCACTATATCTACTACTGTGGGCAAGAATGCCTTAGAAGAAACGGAGTAGCCCTCATACTCAACACAAAAAGAGTCCAAAATGCAGTACTTGGGTGCAGTCTCAAAAATGACAGAATGATCTCTGTTTGTTTCCAAGGCAAACCATTCAGGATCATAGCAATCCAAGTCTATGCCCCAACCAGTAATGCTGAAGAAGCTGAACAGTTCTATGAAGACCTATAAGACTTTCTAGAACTAACACCCAAAAAAGATTTCCTTTTAATCATAGGGGACAGGAATGCAAAAATAGGAAGTCAAGAGATACCTGGAGTAACAGGCAAGTTTGGCCTTGGAGTACAAAATGAAGCAGGGCAAAGGCTAACAGAGTTTTGCCAGGAGAACACACTGGTCATAGCAAACACCCTTTTTCAACAATACAAGAGAAGACTCTACACATGAACGTCACCAGATGGTCAATGCCAAAATCAGACTGATTATATTCTTTGCATCAAAAGATAGAGAAGCTCTATACAGTCAGCAAAAACAAGATTGGGAACTGACTGTGGCTCAGATCACAAACTCCTTATTGCCAAATTCAGACTTACATTGAAGAAAGTAGGGAAAACCACTAGACCATTCAGGTGTGACCTACATCAAATCCCTTACGATTATACAGTGGACGTGACAGATAGATTCAAGGGATTAGATCTGGTAAGAGTGCCTGAAGAACTATGGATGCAAGTTCGTGACATTGTACAGGAGGCAGGGATCAAAACCATTCCCAAGAAAAAGAAATGCAAAAAAGGCAAAATGGTTGTCTGAGGAGGCCTTACAAATAGCTCAGAAAAGAAGAGAAGGTAAAGGCAAAGAAGAAAAGGAAAGATATACCCATTTGAATGCAGAGTTCTAAAGAATAGCAAGGAGAGATAAGAAAGCCTTCCTCAGTGATCAATGCAGAGAAATGTGCTGTGCTTAGTCATTCAGGCATGTCTGATTCTGCAACCCCATGGACTGTAGCCCACCAGGCTCCTCGGTCCATGAGGATTCCCTAGGCAAGAATAGTGAAGTGGGTTGGCATTTCCCTCTCCAGTGCAAAGAAATAGCGGAAAACAATAGAATAGGAAAGACTAGACACCTCTTCAAGAAAATTAGAGATACCAAGGGAGTATTTCATGCAAAGATGGGCACAATAAAGGACAGAAATGGTATGGATCTAACAGAAGCAGAAGATATTAAAAATAGGTGTCAAGAATACACAGAAGAACTGCACAAAAAATGATCTTCATGACCCAGATAATCATGATGGTGTGATCACCAACCAAGACCCAGACATCCTGGAATGCGAAGTCAAGTGGGCCTTAGAAAGCATCACTACGAAAAAAGCTAGTGAAGGTAAAGGAATACCAGTTGAGCTGTTTCAAATCCTAAAAGATGATGCTGTGAAAGTGCTGCACTCAATATGCCAGCAAATTTGGAAAACTCAGCAGTGGCCACAGGACTGGAAAAGGTCAGTTTCCATTCCAATCCCAAAGAAAGGCTGTGCCAAAGAATGCTCAAACTACCGCACAATTGTACTCATCTCACACACTAGCAAAGTGGTGCTCAAATTCTCCAAGCCAGGCTTCAATCGTATGTGAACCGTGAACTTCCAGATGTTCAAGCTGGTTTTAGAAAAGGCAGAGGAACCAGAGATCAAATTGCCAACATCCGCTGGATCATGGAAAAAGCAAGAGAGTTCCAGAAAAACATCTATTTCTGCTTTATTGACTATGCCAAAGCCTTTGACTGTGTGGATCACAATAAACTGTGAAAAATTCTGAAAGAGATGGGAATACCAGACCACCTGACCTGGCTCTTGAGAAATCTCTATGCAGGTCAAGAAGCAATAGTTAGACTGGTTCCAAATTGGGAAAGGAGTACGTCAAAGCTGTATATTGTCACCCTGCTTATTTAACTTATATGTTGAGTTCATCATGCAAAATGCAGGGCTGGATGAAGCACAAGGTGGAATCAAGACTGCCAGGAGAAATATCAATAACCTCAGATATGCAGATGACACCACCCTTATGGCAGAAAGTGAAGAGGAACTCAAAAGCCTCTTGATGAAAGTGAAAGAGGAGAGTGAAAAAGCTGATTTAAAGCTCAACATTGAGAAAACTAAGATCATGGCATCCGGTCCCATCATTACATGGCAAATAGATGGGGGAACAATGGGAACAGTGACATGATTATTTTCTTGAGCTCCAAAATCACTGCAGATGGTGCTTGCAGCCATGAAATTAAAAGCCACTTGCTGCTTGGAAGAAAAGCTATGGCCAACCTAGACAGCATATTAAAATGCAGAGACATTACTTTGCCAACAAAGGTGCATCTATTCAAAGCTATGGTTTCCCCTGTGGTCATGTATGGTTGTGAAAGTTGGACTATAAAGAAAGCTGAGTGCTGAAGAATTGATGCTTTTAAACTGTGGTGTTGGAAAAGACCCTTGAGAGTCCGTTGGACTGCAGGGAAATCAAACCAGTCAATCCTAAAGGAAATAAGTTCTGAATAGTCATTGGAAGGACTGATGCTGAAGCTGAAACTCCAATACTTTGGCCACTTGATGTGAAGAACTGACTCATTTGAAAAGACCCTGATGCTGGGAAAGATTGAAGGCAGGAGGAGAAGGGGATGACAGAAGATGAAATGGTTGGATGGCATCACTGACTCAATGGACATGACTTTGCATAAGCTCTGGGAGTTGGTGATGGACAGGGAAGCCTGGTGTGCTGCAGTCCATGGGGTCACAAGGAGTCAGACATGACTGAGCGACTGAACTGAACTGAACTCTACCACCACTGCCCCCTGAACGCATCTTGGCAGGGCTCATAAGAGCAGATACCTCAAGGCAGGGGCGGGGGGTGGGGGCGGGGGGAGGGGACGGTTCCCAGGGCAGGAAGTTTCAGGAAAGGCTGGGGTCCTGGGAATGACTCCACCAGCAGTCTGGCTGTGGCAGTCCCAGAGGTTAAACTACAGCAGCAGTGCTAGGCTCAGACCCCTGACAGGAACTGAGGTTGGGGATTGTCCACCCCCTCCTCCAGCCTCTCCCCACTAGCCAAGCTGAGTGGGTTCCCTGAAACCATCTCCCACTCCCACAGAATTAAGACTCAGGTCCCCTGAGCTGGCTGCCCCGAAGACATCGTCATAGGATTTGGGGAAAGGAGGAGACAGAAGAGGAAAGAAAAGGACCAGAGAGCCATCTGGGGCAAGAGCAAGACAGCCTTTGGAAGTGAGACTTCCCGAGGAAGAGCTAAACCAGAACCTCTTTTCATCAAATAGCAGTTAGAACCTTTCCAGTCTTGTGGCAGCTTCACAGGGATTAATTATCTGTGAGCTGAGAGGCAGAGTAGGGTGGATGCCCAAGGGTGACCCCAGTGAAGAGGGGACTCTAAAAAGACTAAGGGGACATCATAGAGGCGGGGGGGAGGGGCGGAGGAGGGGGGATAAGCTCTCCCTCCTTCAGGGGCTGAAGGCTGGCCCTGACAACTGACACCATCTGGCACGCCGCCCCTCCCAGGACGGGCACCACTGCAGAGGCCCCTCGAGTCAGACCCCACCATAGGCCTGAGGCCCTACAGCAAGATGAAAGCCACTGAGGAGATGATGAGAGTTTGCAACTTTCATCTGAACCCCCTCTATGCAAACTCGGGAACCAGGTAGCAAGGAATGCTAAAGGGAGACTTGCAAATTATTTTTTTTCCCCCAATGTCATCATCAGAATGGGACTTCAGCTCCTTATTTTACAGATGATGGAACTGAGAAGACTCACAGCTCGCTAAGACCATGCAGTGTCTCCGCCCCCAGGTCCCAACTTCCGTTTCCGGGTTCTTTCCCTAAACTGGTAGGTCATTCAAGTGGAGGTCAGGGCAGCACTGGTGCAGCCAGTCAGGTCCTCCCGCACCTGGCGTTGTGATGTCCAGGAGCAAGCACTGCTTCCCCTGGCTGACCCCATTCTTGCCCAACTGCTCGCCTACCTTCAGAGCTGATTTAGCTGTTTGGACCCGACTGGCGAGTAAGAGGAACCGCAAGCGCGCTGGGAGGGGCCTAAGGGGGCAGGCCGGAGCGTGCTCGGGAGGAAGTCCAGGAAGAGGCAGCTCCATTTGGAAACACCCCCGCCAGGATGCAGATGTTCCAGCAGCTGGCTGGGCCGTGGGCCCAGCAGGAAGCTGCTCCAGCTCTGACCCAGGCCTTGCCTCTCCAGTTGACACCCTTCTCACCCCTTCCCTCTACTCTTCTCCCTGTTTCCCACCCCCCCCCCCCGCCCCTTCCGGCTTGAGAAGGCAACTCTCTCCCCGCTGCTGCGTTTCTCACCTGTTCTGTCCCTGACACCTTGTCCCTTTCCCCTTTCCCTCCCTGACATTTGTCCTCTCTCTCTCTCTCTCCCTCCTATCTCCGCCACCCGCCCCGACTCCTTCCCTCTCTCTCTCCTTCCCTCCCTCCTCAGCTGGACTTTCTGGTACTGAATAGTTCATCTGGGAAGAATAGCAGACCTGGAAGTACCCGGGTCTTTTTCTTTGGCCAAAACCAGGGAGTGCAGACACAAGCAAAATGTGCCCAAGAGAAGAGGAGGAAGAGAAAGCTCATCTAAAGACATTTCATTCTCTGGCTCCCTCCATTTGATAGACAGATGGGGAAAGAGAAGATAATCAGCCCATTGAACAGCTGGAACTCATAGGGCACAGACAAGAAATCATTTCCCAACTCCTATTTTCAGACAGGCCCTGTCAAATCCCTTTTCCCAGCTTCAGTGACAACCCAGCCATATCTCATTGTTGGCTAATCACTTCTAATTATTTAAAAAAGCACAAATGAGCTGAGCCTTGTTTGGAACTCCATCATATATCCCATATCTCCTTCCTTCCTCCAACACTGGCCAGGCTGTATCTAGCCTAAGAACAAAAGGAGCTCGGTCTACTCTTAAGACATCTCCTACTGCCTCACACTCGTCATGTATTCAGGCAAAAAGATTTAAAAGGTAGAAAGTGCCAAGTGTCTTTTACAGAAGTGGTACTATGGTAGTCTGTCTTTGAGTCGACTGGTCATTAGTGCCTATTGGCTTCTGAACCTCACTTGCTCAGTCATGGCAGCCATATTGGACTCTTTGGAAGTTGCTCACAGGGCTTGACACTGCACAGTGCCCTCAGAGGGGGAGATTCAGATTTGTCTCCGTCTACTTACCCTCTCATCCCCTCTCTACCTATGCTACTAGGTTCCTCTCCCCAGGCAGCCAAACCCCTGTGAATGGACTAGGGGCAAGCACAATGAACAAAGAACCTGGCTTTTACATTTTAGAACACTCTATCTGGGAGATCCAGGATTCTGTGTTCTGGTCCTCAGTGCGCTAGCTCTGTGTCAATTGACCTTTGAAGTTAACAGAGCTGTGTTCAAATTCTAGTTTATAACTTGCTCACCGAGTGATTTTGACCAGTTATCAGCCTCTTTTGAACCCCAGTTGCTTCACTTGCAAAACGGGGGTAATAATATCTTCCATCCAGTGTTGCCAAATATGATCAAACTTAGCACAGTAATTACTGGGCACATTATTTTGCCTCTTGGAGTCCCAGTTTGCCTCATATGTAAAATAAAGAGGAAAGCTGTGAGCTCCTGAGTTCCTTTTCAGCTTTCAGTTCTCTAGAGGTGTGTTTATCTCTTCCAATGGGGTATTAACTATGCTTATGACAACAGGAACACAAATTGTCCTTCCATGTTTGCCCAAGTATGTATATTGAATGGAGAGGCTGGGGACTCAGATGTCAACAACCCAACCATTTGTGGAGCAGTCAGCATCACTCAGGACATGAGCTATGCACTCAGGCTGGACCCCCTTACCAAGCCTAAGGGGGAAAAAAAAAAAAAAAGACAATTCAGCATTGTCCATGCCCAGGGCTAGAGATGGGAGAACACACTCAAAGGGGTCAGGACTGCCATCTGGGTATCTGGAAAATCATACTTTCTTACTGTGATATTTTTGCTTATAAGTCACAATCTACACACCAACACAAGCCATCTCTAGTAGATGGATCAAAAATTGCAATGTCATTCTACTGTATTTTGGAGAATTGAAGAACAGAAAAGAAACTTCCTTAACCCAAGGTCACACAGTATCTAGAATGAAAACACTTCATTTTATAATTAGTCTCCTGGCCAAATTACCTCTAAAGCACTTTTCTCCCTCTCCTGAGCCATCCCTCAAATTCTGCTCGGAGCATGATAGAGGAGACCTGAGACCTTGGGGATGCCTTGTACTTTGTTCTCTTTCCAAGCTGATCAAACTCCGAGAGCCACTGACACTCAGTGAGGGAAGAGCAGAGCTTTGTAGGTTTGGAATGACTCCAGTTCAGAGCATTCTCCACTCTCCCTGTAAGCTGCTAAAAAAGACAAAGCCCAACAACCCCAGGACACCAAAAAGTATTCAGTAATACATTGGGATTTTCCGAAAACCCATGGAGAATTTGGCCAGGCAAAGGACATGTCAACAGCTTTTTTGATGAGTTCAATGTAAATGAATTAGAAACAGATGGACTAAGTTTCCCTTCAAATACACATGTGCTGGAGAGTTACAGCTGAGAAAATGCTTAGGTCTGTGCATTTCCAGGGACTGGTCAACCCCAAACAGAGTGGGATGTTTTGCTGAGTCCCAAACACTGGCTTATTCTCCTGTCCCTAAAAATAACTGAGCTGTCCAGCTGCTGGATGGATATTTTCTCTTTTGGTTTTGTTTCATTTGCTTTTCTCACAAAGCACCAGTGTGATAAATGACTTCAAAACCTGGTAGAATGTTCTAGAGAAATCAGGCATCCATAAAAGTTAAAAAAAAAAAAAATTTTTTTTAAAGCTGCTACTCTGCTCACATCATTCCCCTCACTGGACATCTTGCCCCTTGAACATTACCTGTCATTACTTACCCATCTGTCAATGTCAACTCTGAGATCTACTTCCTCTGGGAAATCTTTAGGGATTACTTTGGTCTTCCTGGACACAGAAATCAATCATTGCAACAACATTTTGAGCATCCAGTATGTGCCCACAATATTCTGTGAATGTCTAAGATAAGCCCCTTGCCCACAGTGAGTTTTTTCTCTAATTAAGAAACTCCTACAAACATGTGTAGCAATTAAGAGATTAAAAACAGGTGATACAGGGAGTCAACATTAACGACACAAGCATTAGGTGGCTTCAGGAATTCAGAGAAGGTGTTACATGTATTAAAGAGGTCAGAAATCCTGATAGTAACCAACATCCATTAACGGCTGTGTTTAGAGGAGTTTCACAAATGTTTTCTCTTCAGATCTTCACAAAGACCCTTTAACACAGACAGGGATTGATTTTACAGAAGGGAAACAAGGACTCAAGAAGATTAAATGTCTTGTTCAAGGTCACACCACAAGTAAGTGGTGAAGCAGGATTAGAGCCCAGACACAGGGCTCCTAACCCAAGCACCCTTGCCTTAGGTCACACTGCGTTTTGCAAAGGCCTGTTGAGTTAGACAAGCGAGGCTCCCTGGTGTAACTACAACTTTATCCTGGAATCTCCTTGTTCATGGAATCTCCTTGACACTTCTATATCCACAGTTGATTTGTACATGCCCACCTTCCCCTTTTGCTAATGAATTGCACTCACCTGGGATGTTCTCTTCTCTGCCATTTTTAAAGACTCAGAGTAAGTCTGTACCTTGAATTTCTCCATCCTAAAATGTTTTCTCCTTTTTTTTTTTTTTTTTGGAACAAGTAGGACTTACTGGGGGCTTCCCTGGTGGCTCAGCAGTAAAGAATCCCCCTGTGATGCAGGAGATTCAGGAGATGTGGGTTCAATCCCTGGGTGGGAAAGATCCCTTGGAGAAGGGCATGGCAACCCACTTCAGTGTTCTTGCCTGGAAAATCCCATGGACAGAGGAGCCCAGTGGGCTACAGCCCGTAGGGTCACAGAGTCAGACACAACTGAAACCACTTAACATGCACACATACATGACTTATTGGCTGTGTTTCTCACTTGTCAACTAATTACACATTGGGCTGCACATCACATCTGATAAGAACACTCTCTAGCTGGGGCCTGGGGCAGGTATGTAGGGAGGTGAGTCACATAAGTAGGGTATAAGTGAAGCAGGCACCCATGGGTAAAACAGAGGATGTATACAGAGCAAGAATTACCTTGAGTGGCCTGACCACACAACAGGGAAACAATTGTGACCCCATGGATTGTAGCCCACCAGGATCCTCCCTCCATGGGATTCTCCAAGCAAGAGTACTGGAGTGGGTTACCATTTCCTTCTCTAGGGGATCTTCCTGACCCAGGGATCAAACCCAGGTCTCCTGCATTCCAGGTAGACGCTTTAACCTCTGAGCCACCAGGGAAGCGCCAGGGAGGTGAGTCACATAAGTAGGGTATAAATGAAGCAGGCACCCATGGGTAAAACAGAGGATGTATACAGAGTAAGAATTACCTTGAGTGGCCTGACCACACAACAGGGAAACAATTAGACAACAACCGATATCCTGTGTTGTCAGTTTATATTGCAAGTGCCATGGGGATAGCAAGCTTCAGTTGAGGTAAGTCACAGATGCTTCATGGAAGAAGATTCAAGTGAGCCTTGAGGGCAAAGATGGCTGAGGAGAGAGGAGAAGGCCTGCCCTATGGGGAGGGTTGTTGTTCAATCAGTCAGTCCTGTCAGACTCTTTGCAACCCCAAGGACTGCAGCACTCCAGGCTTCCCTGTCCTTCACCATCTTCCAGAATTTGTTCAAACTCACGTTCACTGAGTCGTTGATGCCATCCAACCATCTCATCCTCTGTCACCCCCTTCTTCTCCTGCCCTCAATCTTTCCCAGCATCAAAGTGGGGAGGGAGGAGAAGATAAAAGCATGACTGTGATCCCAGGCATCAGAAGTGGTTCAGAGGAAAGGCAGGTGAGACAGGGAAATGCTGAGATCTGGAAGGGGATAAGACGTGTTCAATGGGGCTGGCTCAGGGAGGAAAGGAACACCAGAACCAGTGTGTGGAACCTAGACTTTCTCTCCCTTCTCTTTCAGGACAGAGCCAGATGTCATCTTCCATGGCAGGATTCTGGGCTTGTTTGTCTGTGACCCTGATGCATGCTTACAGCAGCTGCATTGTCAGAAGGAAAGGGCCCCCAGCCTAACCCTTCCAGTCCTCCTTTGACAGCCTCTCTCCCTGCCTCTAGAATCTAACTTCTAGGGGGATTTCAGGTGCCTCCAAGAACAATAAGCTCAGGAAAGTCTCACAGAGGTTGAAGGATGCAGGCAGCTGGAGCCATTGAGTCTCAGCTTCACTAACTAGATTATCTCCATGCCCCAAGGTGATTTTTCAAGGGGCAAAGAAGGAAGTCAGCCAGCTTCAAAGTTCCCCACCGAGGGGAGGCCCCAGGGTCTGTTATCCCGCCTTCCTTCTCCTTCCTTACCCTGACAGCCAGGAGAATGCACCTCCTAGACTTACCTGGAACATGACTAATTAAAGGCTCCAAATCCTAACATTTTAAATCCATGGACTTTGGCTCAAGGACTCCCAGAGGCTTTGTAGAACTTTCCTTAAACTAATTGTTTTTAGAAAATTCCACACTTTTCCATAGAGTCTGCACCATTCTATTTTCTCATCAACAGTGCTAAGGGTTCCAATTTCTTCAAATCTTAGGCAACACTTGGTTTGGTTTGGTTCTGTGTTTTATCATAGCCACCCTATCGGTTGTGAATTGAAATCTAATAGTGGTTTCGATTTACATTTCTCTTGATTTCCGTATACTTGCTGTTCATTTGTATGTCCTTTTGGGGGAAGCATCTATTCAAGTCCTTTGCCATATTGTCAAGGGATCTTCAACAAGGGTGCCAAAGTTATACAATGGAGACAGGATAGCTTCTTCAACAAATGGTTGAGAAAAATGGATACCCACTTGCAAAAGAATGAAATTGGACCCTAACTTATATAATACACAAAAAATCAAATAATTTTTAATTAGCTTCAAAATAAGCTAAAGACTTAAACCTAAATCCTGAAACTGTAAAACTCCTAAAAGAAATGATTTCTTAGATGTGAAATCAAAAGTACACACCACAAAAGCAGAAGTAAACAAACAGGTCAACATCAAACCAAAAATCTTCTGCACAGCAAGGGAAACAATCAACAGAATGAATAGGTAGCCCACAAAATAAAAGAAAATATTTGTAAACTGTATATCTAAAAGGGCTTCCCTGGAGGCTCGGTAGGAAAGAATCCACCTGCTCATGCAGGAGAAATGGGTTTGACCCTGGGGTTTGGAAGATCCCCTGGAGAAAGAAACGGTAACCTACTCCAGTATTCTTGCCTGGGAAATCCCTTGGACAGAGGAGCCTGGCAGTCTGTAGGCCATGGGGTCACAAAAGAGTCAGACATGACTTGGTGACTAAACAACAACATATATCTAATAAGGGATTACAACTCAATAGCTAGAGAACAAGTGACTATTCGTAACCATCCCTAGTCCCCTCCCTTCTTCCTGTCATAGAACCTGTTCCCTCCTTCTTCTTTCCCTGTGAGCAGAGAAGAGGCAGGGAAGATAATATCAAAGATTTCATTCTCATAGTGGTACCAGATGCTGAATATGTCTCTGACATCTTCCTCCTAGGGGCAACTGCTGTTAGAAGAGCCTTGAGAAAAAATTGTAAGCTGAAGTAATAAACCCCTAAGGGTTTGCAGGTGTGAGTAAAGATTTCCAGTACTTTAACAGGTGGGTGAAGGGTTTGCTTACCTTCATTTCCAAGGGCCAGAGAAGGCTTCTTAGCATTCTCAACATTCATCAGGACTGCCTACACCCACAAAAGGGTAGGTAATATTCCTTCTAAAAGAGAAACCTATATGCAGGTCAGGAAGCAACAGTTAGAACTGGACATGGAACAACAGACTGGTTCCAAATAGGAAAAGGAGTACGTTAAGGCTATATATTTTCACCCTGCTTATTTAACTTATATGCAGAGTACATCATGAGAAACGCTGGGCTGGAAGAAGCACAAGCTGGAATCAAGATTGCTGGGAGAAATATCAATAACCTCAGATATGCAGATGACACCACCCTCATGGCAGAAAGTGAAGAAGAACTAAAGAGCCTCTTGATGAAAGTGAAAGAGGAGAGTGAAAAAGTTGGCTTAAAGCTCAACATTCAGAAAACGAAGATTATGGCATCTGGTCCCATCACTTCACGGGAAATAGATGGGGAAACAGTGGAAACAGTGTCAGACTTTATTTTGGGGGGGCTCCAAAATCACTGCAGATGGTGACTGCAGCCATGAAATTAAAAGATGCTTACTCCTTGGAAGAAAAGTTATGACCAACCTAGAGAGCATATTAAAAAGCAGAGATGTTACTTTGCCAACAAAGGTCCATCTAGTCAAGGCTATGGTTTTTCCAGTAGTCATGTATGGATGGAACAGTTGGACTATAAAGAAAGCTGAGTGCCAAAGAACTGATGCTTTTGAAGTGTGGTGTTGGAGAAGACTCTTGAGAGTCCCTTGGACTATAAGGAGATCCAACCAGTCCATCCTAAAGGAGATCAGTCCTGGGTGTTCATTGGAAGGACTGATGCTGAGGCTGAAACTCCAATACTTTGGCCACCTCATGTGAAGAGTTGACTCATTGGAAAAGACCCTGATGCTGGGAAGAATTGAGGGCAGGAGGAGAAGGGGATGACAGAGGATGAGATGGCTGGATGGCATCACCAACTTGATGCACATGAGTCTGGGTGAACTCTGGGAATTGGTGATGGACAGGGAGGCCTGGTGTGCTATGATTCATGGGGTCGCAAGAGTCGGACATGACTGAGCGACTGAACTGAACTGAATATTCCTTCATCCAAAAATTAGGAGCATCGATATCATCATGAACAAGGAGTATTTTAAAATCTCAACCAGAGTTTATTCACTGCTTTCAGAGCTCCAAACCCAAAGAGTATGACTCTTCCCACCCCCACAACTGCAGACTAATGAAATGCGGAAAGTACTACAGACGGGCCCTGAGGTGACTAGCCATTCCAGGCAGTTCCATTTTCTTAACAGACATCTTCCGGGATACTTTTCTTTGGAGAATAGAATTGTAAAAAGAGAAAAGTCTTTAGGAAAAGATGTTTATTTTGTTCTTACATAAAATAGTTCTAGAACTTGTGGACCTAAATGAGGCTCAGGAAAAAGAAGCAGGGAGAGGAAGAGAAAAAGAAGGAGGTAGGAGAAGGTTGCAGCTACTTGAATGGACCTAGAGATTATCATACTGAGTGAAGTAAGTCAGAGAAGAAGAAATACTATATGATGTCTCTTATAAGTGGAATCTAAAAAGAAATGGTACAAGTGGCTTTTATTTTTCAATTTGTTAATGTGGTGTATTACATTGATTGATTTGCAGATATTGAAGAATACTTGCATCCCCAGGATAAAGCCCACTTGGTCATGGTGTATGATCTTTTTAATGTGTTGTGGGATTCTGATTGCTAGAATTTTGTTAAGGATTTTTGCATCTATGTTCATCAGTGATATTGGCCTGTAGTTTTTTTATTTTGTTTTGTTTTTTGTGGCATCTTTGTCAGGTTTTGCTATTAGGGTGATGGTGGCCTCAAAGAGTGAGTTAGGAAGTTTACCTTCCTCTGCAATTTTCTGGAAGAGTTTGAGTAGGATAGGTGTTAGCTCTTCTCTAAATTTTTGGTAGAATTCAGCTGTGAAGCTGTTTGGACCTGGGCTTTTGTTTGCTGGAAAATTTCTGATTAAAGTTTCAATTTCTGTGCTTGTGGCAAATGAACTGACTTCCAAAACAGAAACAGACTCACAGACTTAGAGAACAAACTTTAAGGGGAAAGGTGGGGTAAAGGGATAGGTAGAGTGTTCAGGGTGGATATGTACACACTGCTGTGTTTAAAATGGACATCCAACAAGGACCTGCTCCCTCATAGCTTAGTAGGTAAAGAATCTGCCTGCAATGCAGGAGACCCTGGTTTGATTCCTGGGTTGGGAAGATCTGCTGGAGAAGGGATAGGCTACCCACTCCAGTATTCTTGGGCTTGCCTTGTGGCTCAGCTGGTAAAGAATCTACCTGCAATGCAGGAGACCTGGGTTCGATCCCTGGATTGGGAAGATCCCCTGGATCTGGAGAAAGAAAAGGCTACCCACTCCAGTATCCTGGCCTAGAGAATTCCATGGCTATACAGTCCATGGGGTCGCAAAGAGTCGGACACAACTGAGCCACTTTCACGTTCACTTTGGCAGGAGGCAAGTGTTGTTCGTCTTTCAACAATATAGCAAATTTATAACACACATTCAGAAAGGTACCTGAAACCTAAGTCTACACTTTAATAAGTAATTACACTACCCAGGTCAAGATAAGATATTTCCAGCATCCGAGATACCTTCCAACTGCCTCTTTCTCTCCAGCCAAAGGTAACCACCATCGTGATCTTTATGGTAATCACATGCTTGCTTTCCTTTATAATCTTATTACCTAATTGGCATTCCTAAACACTACAGTTTAATTTTGCCTTCTTAGAGCCTTATATAAAAGGAATCACATATATATAGTTTTTTAAAAACATTATATTTTGTATTGTAGTATAGCCGATTAGCAATGTTGTGATAGTTTCAGGTGAACAGCAAAGAGACTCAGCCATACATATATATACATGTATCCATTCTCCCCCAAAATGCCCTCCCATCCAGGCTGCCACAAAACACTGGGCAGAGTTCCAGTGTTCTATACAGGTGGTCCTTGTTGGATATTCATTTTAAGCACAGCAGTCTGTACATGTCCACCCCAAACCCCCTGTCTGTCCCTTTCCCCAACCTTTCCCCTGGAAGTTTGTTCTCTAAGTCTGTGATCTGTTTATGTTTTGGAAGGAAGTTCATTTGTATCATTTCTTTTTAGATTCCATTTATAAGAGATGTCATATAGTATTTCTCCTTCTCTGACTTACTTCACTCAGTATGATCGTCTCTAGGTCTATCCAAGTTGCTGCAAATACCATTATTACATTCTTTTTGATGGTACATATATTCCATTGTATATATGTACCACACCTTCTTACTTCCATATCTTGGCTATTGTAAACAGTGTTGCAATGAACATTGGGGTGCATGTATCCTTTTGGATTGTGTTTTTCTCTGGATATATTCCCAGGAGTGGCATTGCAGGGTTGTATGGTAGCTCTGGGTTTCCCTGATGACTCAGTGGTTTATTTTAGTTTCTTTAAGGAGTCTTCATATTGTTCTCCATAGTGGCTAAACCAATTTACATTCCCTACCAACAGTGTTGGAAGGTTTCCTTCTCTCCACACCCTCTCCAGCATTTATCATTTGTGGATTTTTTTTCTTTTTTGGACTGGTGTGAGGTGATATCTCATTAAGGTTTTGATTTGCATTGCTCTAATAATTAGCAATGTTAAATGTCTTTTCATGTGCCTCTTGGCCATCTGTATGTCTTCTCTGGAAAAAAGTCTATTTAGGTCTTCTGCCCATTTTTTGATTGGGTTGTTTGTTTTGATGCTGTTAAGCACCATGAGCTGTTTTGTGTTTGGACTCACTTGCTTAACATTAGGCTTGTGAAATTCATCCAGATTTTGCATGCAACAGTAGTTTGCTCACTCTCTTTGCTGAATAGTATGCTACTGTATGAATATACCAAATTGCATTTATGCATCCTACTGGTGATGGGCATTTGGGTTTTTTCCAGCTTTGGGCTATTGTGAATTATCTCTTGGCCTGTGTGTGCACAAATTTCTGCTGACTATACATGTTAGATCAAATAATATGGATATCTTCAGCTACAGGAAGCATAGCCAAACTGATTTCTAATATGGTTGTGTTGATTTACATTCTCACCAGTATTGTATATGAGCTCTCATTGCTCCCCATCCTTTTAAAAACTTTCTATTAATAGGATTTTTAATTAACCATTCTGTAATGATGTAATGTTATCTCCTTATCATTTTAATTTGCATTTTCCTCATTATTATTGATTACTAATGAAAGTGGGCATGTTGTCATGTGAATACATGGTCCTTTTATGGAAACCCTGTTAAACTCTGTTGCCCATTTTTCTATTGGGTTTTCTTTTCTTATTATTGCTATTTAGAAGTTCTTTCTTTCTTCTGGAGTTAGTTTTATGTGTTGTAAACATATTTTCTCACTCTTGGAGTTGCATTTTCACTCTCTTGGTTTCTTTTAATAGACAGAAGTTCTAGATGTGAATATATATAAATTATCAAATGTTTTCTATATAATCAGTGTTATTTCCTGTTTAAAAACCTTTTCCTCTTCTGAGATTATAAAGATATTCCTTATCTTGTCTTCCATAAAGTTATTATTTTGTTTTTATATTTACATACACAATCCATCTGTAATTGTTTTAAATGGTGTTAGATAGGTGTCAGAATCTTTTTCTTTCTTTTTTAACCTTATAAAGATCTATTTTGTTCTGCAAGCATTTATTGAAAACACCATTCTTTGCTCACTGAAACATTTATAAATCATGTGCCCTTGTGTACATGGGTCTTTTTATAGGCAATTTATTCTCTCACATTCATCTGTTAACCTCTTTTTACAGTAATACTGTACCATCTTAATTATTGTAGCTTTGAAAGAAATCTTAATATTCAGTAGAATAAATTTTATTCTTCAAGAGTATCTTGGCCATTCCTTAGCATAATTTACATCTTGTTTGTATTTTTTTTAGATTTATTCTTGGAATTTCAAATTGTTTATTGTTGGTATTTTGCAATCAATTGGTATGTGAGTAGAAACCTGTTTACAGAACACACAGTAAACTCATTTGTAAATTTTAATGATTTATTTTACCCTTATGGCAGAAAGTGAGGAGGAACTAAAGAGCCTCTTGATGAAAGTGAAAGAGGAAAAAGTTGGCCTAAAACTCAACATTCAAAAAACTAAGATCATGGCATCCGGTCCCATCACTTCATGGCAAATAGATGGGCAAAAACGGAAACAGTGACAGACTATTTTCTTGGGCTCCAAAATCACTGTAGATGGTGACTGCAGCCCTGAAGTTAAAAGATGCTTGCTCCTTGGAAGAAAAGCTATGACCAACCTAAACAGCATATTAAAAAGCAGAGACATTACTTTGCCAGCAAATGTCTATCTAGTCAAAACTATGATTTTCCTAGTAGTCATGTATGGATGTGAGAGTTGAGCCATGAAGAAAGCTGAGTGCTGAAGAATTGATGCTTTTGAACTGTGGTGCTGGAGAAGACTCTTGAGAGTCCCTTGGACAGCAAGGAGATCAAACCAGTCAATCCTAAAGGAAATCAGTCCTGAATATTCATTGGAAGGACGGATGCTGAAGCTGAAAATCCAATCCTTTGGCCATGTGATGTGAAGAACTGACTCACTGGAAAAGACCCTGATGCTGGGAAAGATTGAAGGCAGGAGGAGAAGGGGATGACAGAGGATGAGATGGTTGGACATTATCACCGACTCAATGGACATGAGTTTAAGCAAGCTCCAGGAGTTGGTGAAGGACAGGGAAGCCTGATGTGCTGGCTTCCATGGAGTTGCAAGGAGTGGGACACAACTGAGTGACTGAACTGAAATGAATGATTTAGTTGCAGATTTGTTAAGGTATTTTTTTTTTACATATGCAACAGTATATTATGAATACTGACAATTTTATTTTACTTTTTATTTTACTTTTTATAAAAGCAATGTTAATTTTCCACTTGTCATGATGCACAGGTTAAGGCATCCAGTACAATAATCCAGTTGAATAGAAATAATCCTTGGCCATGATCTCAAAAAAAAATATCTGCCAGTATTTACACATAAAGTGTTATGTTTTGTTTGCATTGGATTTTTTCGTATAATTAATAATTCTTATTTTAAGAAAACACTTTATTGAAACAGGCTTGACATACAAAAAATTGTGTATGTTTACTGTATACAACTTAACAAGTTCGGAGATAAGTATATACCTATGAAACCATTGCCACAATCTATGTCATAAACATGTCCATCACCTCCAGAAGTTTCCTACTGCCCTCTTAATTGTATTAATTTTTGTGGTAAGTATTTTTAACATAAGACCTGCAATCTCAGAAAACTTTTAGGTATATAGCACAATATTGTTAACTGTAAGATCTATGTTTCACAATAGATCTCTAAGGTGTAAAACTAACACTTTGTATTGTTATTCAGTCACTGAGTCATGTCTGACTCTTTGAAAGCCCTTGAACTGCATCATGCCAGGCTTCCCTATCCTTCACCATCTCCCAGAGTTTGATCAAACTCATCTCCATTGAGTCAGTGATGCCATCCAACCATCTCATCCTCTGTTGCCCCCTTCTCCTCTTGTCCTCAATCTTTCCCAGCTTCAGAGTCTTTTCCAGTGAGTCAGATCTTCCCATCAGGTGGCCAAAGTATTGTAGCTCCAATTTCAGCATTTTAGAGTCATATTTTTAGGTGCATGAAAATTTTGAATGGTTATTTTTTCCTGGTAAATTGAATCATTTAGAAAGCTTCCCTATATCTAGCAACATTTTAATTTTTATCCTTTTTCTAATCTTAATATAGTATCTTTTTGATTCCTTTCATTTTTATAATCCTCTTATTTTGCTTATCAAAAAATAAGTACAATTAAGATGTTTTTAATCCAGTCTTACAATATTTGTCTTTTCTTTGAAATCCATTTATGTTTACTGTTATTGTTAATATATGTGATTTAAACCTACCCCTTCATTATTTGTTTCTGCATGTCTGTCTCTCTTATTCTATGTTGCTTTTTCTCCTTTCTTTCTCATGGTTGGATTTTTTTTAGAGGATTGTCATGTATTTGCTTGTTAGTTATACATTTATTTTTCTCTTGTCTTACTGGTTAAACTGGAAACTAACTTTGGCTTCTTTAACTTTCTAAAGTCTAATGGTAAGGGGAAACTTCATCCATTTCCTGGGCAGGAAAAATACATTAGAATACTCTTATTTTATTTATGCCTCTCCTAAACTACGTGCCACTTTTGCATTTATTTTAATTGCATATTAATTTAAATTCCACAAGATAATATTATCATTATTTTATTCAATCAGTAGTAATTTAGATTTGGTCATATAAGTACTCTGTGATTTTATTCTTCATTTCTTTTTGCCTCTTCATTTCTCCATTTGAGCTTGTCTTCCTACCACCTGAGGAATGCCCTTAGCTTTTCATTTAATATATGATTGCTGGTAATAAGTTCCCTTTTGTTTGTTACAATAAAAAGATCTTTATTGTTATCCTTCGTTCTTGAATTATATTTTCTCAGGAGTAAAATTCTAGATTGCCAGTTATTTCCTTTCAGCATATTAAAAATATAATTTTATTGTCTTTTGACCATCTTTCTTTCTTTATTTTTTTTCCTATTGTAAAGTTACTCTTCAGTCTTATTATTTCCCTTTAATGGTAATTTACCTTCCATCCATAACTGCTTTTAAGTTTGTTTTGTTTTTGGTTTTCTGCACTTTTAAATTAACAGTTTGCATGAAAATTTAATTTTTTTGCTTGTCATTCATAGCATTTTGGCTTAATGTTTTTTAACATTGCTGGAAATTTCCCAGATAGTATTTTTTCTATTCCATTCTCTCTTCTATTTCTGGGATTTCAGTTAAATATGTTAAAACACATCACTGTTTCCTCTATGTCACTTGCCCTTTTCTCTGTTTGATTTTTCTTTACCCCACCTCTTATGTGAGTAGTAGTCTTCATTCTGATATTTTCTTCTGGAATATATTCCAGTTAACTAATTCTCTCTTCAGTTATATCTAACCTTCAGGTAAACTGATAAAGTTCTTGACTTAGAGTATAGTTTTTTTTTCTGTAATTTCTATGTATCTTATTTATACAATCTATTATTTCAATTTTATAGTTTCTGTTCTTTACAGAAATTTTCACCTTGTTTTAATTGCTTCACAATAGTAGATATAATTATTATAAGACCCATGCGTAATGTTTTCAGTATATGTATATGCTATGAGTCTTTCTTTGGGCAAGTTCTTGTCCATGCTGTTTTGTCTCCTCCTATGTCTGCTTATCTTTGACCATATGTCAGGCAATGTATTTGAAAAATTATTTAGAGAAATAATTTAAGACCTAGAAAGTCATTATTTTCCTCCAGCGATGATTTTTCACTTGATTTTGCTTTACGTTTGAGGACAATAATAATCGTGGATGGCTTTAATCCAGTTTCAAGCATCAAGAATTTCTGGGCTATCCAGTGACTCAAGCCAGGTTGGAGGATTGAGAGGATTCTTTTACTTCCAGTTCATCTGTCCTTTCAAAGTCCCAACCCAAAATGAGAGTGATTTACCAATGCTTCATCTCTGGATTTTTATCTTCTCCTGAGAAATTCTTCACAACTCCTTCAGCTTTTAAGTGCCTTCAGGGTGCTTCTTTTTGTCATTGTCCATCTTTTTTAGTCCTCAACAGAAGGGTTTGTCCAAATTTATGAGCCCCCCCAGTTCTGACACTGTCACATATCTGATACCTAGGACTCCTATACTACCTCTGACTCCAGAAAGACCTCTGCCCCTTTAGCTAGATTCAGGTTACTGCCAAAAGGAATTGGAAGAGTTGCAGATTGTTACCCAGTGACTCAGCTCCAAGTCACCTCTGCCACAGTCTGGCCTTTACATCATATCTCAGTACTATTAGTGGGCTACTATTTTATCCTTGTGACCAAATAATACCCACCACAGTTCTGGTAAATGCATTCATTTCTTTTTCTTTGCACCTAAAGGCATTCTCTGCTCTCTATTCTCTCCAGAATTGGATCTCCACCTTGCTCCTTTTCAGGAGCTTGCTGCTGCTGCTGCTGCTAAGTCACTTCAGTCGTGTCTGACTCTGTGCGACACCATAGACGGCAGCCCGCCAGGCTCCCCGTCCCTGGGATTCTCAAGGCAAGAACACTGGAGTGGGTTGCCATTGCCTTCTCCAATGCATGAAAATGAAAATGAAAAGTGAAAGTGAAGTCGCTCAGTCGTGTCTGACTCTTAGCAACCCCATGGACTGTAGCCCACCAGGCTCCTCCATCCATGGGATTTTCCAGGCAAGAGTACTGGAGTGAGGTGCCATTACCTTCTCCGAGGAGCTTACTAGACCTGCACTATAACAGCTCCTATGGGCAGAAGGCTAGGACCCTGGTACCTGCCAGCATTCCTGGGATGCCACCTGCTGGCCAGGTCCTCAGTTGCTGACACAGGATCCCTCCTCCTGGCCTTTCTAGGACTTCCCTGAGGATGTTTGTCAGGGCATCTTCTGGCTGCTCCCAGCAATTACCGTAAGAGTCATTTCTGCAAAGCCAGCCTTCCATCTACCCTTGCCCTTAGGTTTGCCCATCTAGGGATGTTCTTGCCTTTAGCTAGGCTCCAGCTGAGTCTGTCCAGGCTGCCAAATTCCATCATACCTACCCTCTGTGCACCCAATCCCACCAGGAGGCAATTTGTCACAACATGAGGTAAAGGACCTGAATCACAATGAGAAAGACTATAAAACATTCATTCATTTATCCATTTTTATCTTCATGACCTAATATCCCAGAGTGAGGGAGGGGGTAAATAGATTTGTAAGTAAGTGAGACATAACATTAACTTCTAATTAGCAATAGTTTAACTATTCAAAATCTATTGACTTTAATCCCACCATCAAGTTTCCTTTTCAACACTGACTGTACAGTAATAATACTGGGTCTGGGAGACCAGTTTGTCCAGGATGTGGCTAAGAACTATAAAACTTAACTCCTAAGATAATGCCTATTTGAAATGAACACAATATCCCTTTTTATGTAAAGACTGTTCTGTGGAAGCTTTGCTTTAATTATTCCCTGAAATAAAACATTTATTTAGGCAGGCTCTGATCAGGAGATACAGAGAAAAAGGGACTGGGGGCATTATCCCCGAGTGGTTCCCAATCTGTTGCATTGTGCTAAGGGCCATGACAGAAGGTAGCAGGCACAGAAGAGCCTGAGTGTCTTTGCATCAAGAATTCAGGGAGGGCTTCCTGAGCGTCGACACTGAGCTTGGCAATCAGCAGTCAGCGGGATCCCACCCCCGTTCCCACCTCCTGCTTCCCATCTGACACTGCTCGCTGACTTTATAGATACATTTTTCAAAGAGCAAAAGCAAAATTCAGCTCAGTGGGTCTGAGTGATTGCTTACTCTAAATTAGTGGAGTTTGAGTTAATGAGGTTTAAGAGGGTCATTTTTCTCCTTATAGTCAAGTGAGTCCAGGCTCTGCCCACAAGGCCCCTAAAAATAAGACCTATTTCCTCAAGTCCTACCCACCTGCTCGGTCTCCTCATTCTAAGGTCTAAAAATTACTTCCTACTGGACAAACTGACCTAAAGTCCTCCAAAGTCCCCATCAGGAGGGCTGGTGAGCCATACCCTCTAATGTTTCTCTGTTTACCAAGCAGTAAATACCTAAAGGCATTTAGTAATCTCTAATTGTATACCTGGGCTTCCCAGGTGGTAACAGTGGTAGAGATCCACCTGTCAATGCAGGAGACATAAGAGATGCAGTTTCAGTCTGGATCAGAGGACCTCCTGGAGGAGGAAATGGCAACCCACTCCAATATTTATGCCTGGAGAATCCCATGGACAGAGGAGCCTGGCGGACTACAGTCCATGGGGTCTCAAAGAATCAGACATAACCGCAGTGACTTACCACACATGCATGCTTGCCAAAAATGCTCATAATCTACATTAGTGAAAAAAAGAGATTTTGATGATAGCATAGGCAGTGCACATTTATTTATTCCACAAATAGTTGCTGAGTATTGAGTCTTGCTGGGCACTGTACTAGACATCAGAAGTCCTAAGCCACAAGGACAAAAGGGCAAGCTAACAGAAGGCTCCAGTATAAATCCCCTCCAAGCACTCTTCTCACTCAGGTCCCTATGGTTGTACAGGATCCTCCCCCACAACCCACTGCCACAGCTGGTTGGATTGGACCAGATCTGGGTTGACCACCTAACTCAAGAAAAGACAATGTCTGCCACCGGTCTTTGAAGGGGTGGGCACCCAAATTGTGAGCAAACAGGCTCACTGGTAATCAGAAGAATATATCTTATTTCCTCTGCTGAAAAAATTTTTATGGGGAGAAAGAAAGTGAGCCAGTTGATAATGGGACCACATAAATCACACCAAAAGCAGCCAGTCTGCAAGGCTTTAAGTCTTAAGTTTGCTCAAAGAAGCAGAAGCTGCAAGTAAACAAAAATGCTAAAACCAGATAGAGTAGTAGTAGAAGTGATGGTTATTAATGGAGCGAACAGGAGATTATGAGCTCCTGCTTCTAAAGGGGCACCAAGATAACCTGGGAATTAGAGCCAGCCTGCATGGAATCTGAAAAGCCACCCAGACCCTGAGCATCACAGTCTCAGCATGGCCCCACTCTCCTGAGTTTCTGTCCTAAGGGGTTCAGCCTGTGCCTGTGGGAACCCCACCTGATGTAAACCCCAACTCATTGCAAAGTGAGCATCTTCCACCCTAAAGAGTCTGAAAAACATGACAGGAGAGTTCTATTCCCCAGAGCTCTGGCCAGCTGGTGAATATTCAGGGAGGCCACCTCATCTGCATCCTGAGGTCTGAGTCTGCAATACACACAGGCCATGCCCCGATGCAAGCTGCTGATGGAGACATGGATCACAGTTGTTAGAAGCAAATTATTTATGGTGAAGCCAAGTGTTACTCTGGAGGTGCATGGCTGCCTGGGAAGGGGGAAAGGAAGGCCACTCCCGGAGTGAGGGAGGACTTGAACCCTTCTTGGAAGAGAAGTCATCCATCCTTCATCACCCTCCAACCTCCTCCCCTGCTCTGGCCCCCCCAGATCAGGACAAGTGGGAGGTGAGAAGGAAGAGAAATGTGAAGTGACAAACCTCAGGTACAAAGAAGGGAAATGCCACAAGACAGATTGCTCCTCTAAGGGACACTGAAAATTGTGCCAACGCTTTATCAAATAGAGATCGTATTTATGCAAACACCCACAAGGGCTCTGCTAGTTGCCAGCGGCAAAAAGGCAAGTTCTGAGGGAAAAGAGCTACTGACCTCCCTACCTTCCCTACAATCAAAGGTGTGTGCATGCATGCTAAGTCGCTTCAGTCATGCCTGACTCTTCATGACCTTATGGACTGCAGCCCACCAGGCTCCTCTGTCCATGGGATTCTCTAGGCAGGAATATTGGAGTGGGTTGCCATGCCTTCCTCCAGGGGATCTTCCCTACCCAAGGATCGAACATTTATCTCGTACGTCTCCTGCATTGGCAAGCAAGTTCTTTACCACTAGCAACACCTGGGAAACCCACAATCAAAGGATTGGGACACAGGTCTTCAGGACTTGTGGAGCTTTAGGAAGCTCAGCCCAAACTACAAACAGATACAACTTCCTTTAGCAGATCCAGAGCTCCCTTTTGAGGGTAGCCAGCCTCACTGCAGTTAGATCCCAAACCCAGGCATACCATGCCACTCACTATCCCTGGCTGGTTCCACCCTGCTCTCTTCCCAGGCAAGTTCCCCCGCTGCAACACACTTCTCTTCTTTCTCTTCTCTCCGCCTCCCTTATGCCTTATCAGCACCCTGCGAGATGACTGATGCTACCTCAACACAAGACAGTCAAGCATCATACTCATCCGAACAGGTACCTTCAGTGCCTTAAATCTAAAATGTGAACATCTTATAATTAAACTCCAAGAAGATACATACTTTGGATGGTGAGAGGCCAAGGCCTACCTTGGGCTTCCAAAGTCAACTGCACAAGCAACACCCCCTCACTCAGCAATGACACTGAGGACCCCACCCCATGCCAACTCACTGCTTTCTGGGAATCCTCAATTTTGCATGTTAATTTTTATTTCCCAAGAGATCCTGCATCTGAAGCAACTCCCTTGAAGGAAAAAAAAAAGTGGGGAGGGGCTGACTTTTTAGGAAACATCTTCCCTGGAGGCATGGCCAGGGCTGGCTTCTGGAATTCATTTTCCAGCTAAGCACTTTAGAATCGTGTTCCTTGTGGTTATTAGCATGAGCGACAACAGCCTTTTCCTCCCAGAGCCACACAGATTAAGGAAACCTAAGACTACATTTCTAAAATTGTTCCATTTCAACCCACAGAGAATCAATACAAGGGAAGAGCATCGCCTTAAACGCTACCGTTATCCAAACTCAAATTCATTTTTGATGGATCGGTGGTCGGGTTTTCTTAAGGCGAGGCCAGGATAAATATACACATTTCCTGAGATGCTTTCTCTTCCTCAGCAGCCCCTCAGCCCCCTCTCCCTTCCCACACATGGAGGGGGCGGAGAATGATGTACTTACACCCATTGTCCCTTCAGGATACAATCTGTATGAGGAAATTGGGAACCTATTTCTAGCAAGGAGGTCCTGGGGCCCTGCTAGCGCCATCTGCCAGCACTGACTCTGTGACCCAGGGTTCCGCAGTCTAATGGGAGATTCCTGGCACAAGCTGCAAAGAGCTTTGGGCGCAGGGTGCAGACATAGACACCGTGACATTCTGCAGTCACTGTTCGATCCAGTCCTGCCCCAACTTGTCTGCGCTGCTGGACTCTCTTGATGTCACCACCGTTACCACCACAACTGTGCATTCTGACGGTGCTCAGGACCAAGCATGGTCTGAAGCAGAGGGGCTGAACCTGCAGGTCCTCACATTCAGGCTCAGCATCCAGTCATCGCTGGCCTCAGATGTCTGCAGTGCTCTCCTTCTATTCCCTGAATGCCTGCCTTCACTTTCTTATTCCTCAGGAATCAGCTCAAGCATCACCCCTCCAAGGAAAGCCTCCTTCCCAGACCTCATCGTAGGGTCAGGCTTCCTCTATGTCCCTCATCATTACACCCGAGCTCACCGCCACTGTGGAGATACTCCACTATCTGGTGTGGCCAGCCGTGCAAGGTGATGTGTGCACTGCATGAAGCTGTTTATGTACCTCCCACATTATAATATGAACTACCTGACCGCACCATCCATGCTTACTCAGCAGCAGATCTGAGATAGCACCTGTCATACCTCGGATAATTTTTTATTTAAGAAAAGGAAGAAAGGAAGGGAGAAACGATCGAGTAAACTCCAACTCAGACCTGGTGCCCAATGAACAAACAAAGCTTCTGCTTTCATTCCTGCAGCTGTATTGAAAACATCCATGCTGTTCAGTTCCTGCCATCAATAGATGGATTTTTCTGGCTTTTAGCACAGAATGTGGCTGTGTAACTTGCTTTGGCCAATGGAATATGTATTAGCAACTGTGACCCAAGCAGAGGCTTGGAAACTCATGCTCAGTGGAGCTTGCCCTCTCTAGCTAGGAATCTGCAAACACCGTGTGAACAAGCCTGGGCTTCCTATAAAAGGAGGAGCAATCTCTTGGAGAGGGAGGCCAGCCGCCTTCGCCATCCTTGCTGTGCTGGCTAAGGCCCTAGACCTGTAAGGGAAGCCATTCTTGGCCCTCTAACCCCAGCTACATGCCCAAATTGGAAGAACTACACAGAATCGTAAGAAATAATGATAATCATGAAAGAAAGTGAAAGTGTTAGTTGCTCAGTCGTGTGCAACTCTGCAATCCCATGGACTGTAGCCTGCCCAGCTCCTCTGTCCATGGGATTCTCCAGGTAAGAAATCTGGAGCAGGTAGCCTTTCCCTTCTCCAGGGGATCTTCCCAACCCAGGAATCAAAACTGGGTCTCCTGCATTGCAGGTGGATTTTTTACCATCTGAGCCACCAGGGAAACCCCATAATAATCATAAGAAATTATTTTATGCCACTAAATGCTACATTTGTTTGTTTATACAAGCTCTGTACCTTTACAGCTCCCTTAGCTATGCCAGCTCTAGTAACCTGTCCTCTTCCCCTTGCTCATTCTCTTACCATCCTGATCCTCTTTACTTCCTTCAACAAGCCAAAGCTCTTCTGCCTCAGGACCTTTGCATATGCTCTTCTCTCCACTGCATTTCTCTCTTCTTCCTTCTGAACCTGGATGACTCCAACTCATCCTTCACATGTCTGCTTTCCTGGTCATCCACGCCAAACACTGTTCTCCACACTTTAGGTAAGGTTCTCCAGCCACCCCGACCAGCAGTTATTTGCTCTCTTAGCACTATTTCCTTCACAATTTGTAATTATTTCACACAGTTGTTGATCACTTTTAGTCTTCCCCTTCAAGCTCCAAGAGCAAGTGTTGTCTGTTCATGCACCAACTTGTCCCAGGACCCAGCAGTTTCTGGCATGTTCATTAGTTATTTGGTGAAAGAAGTAAAGATAGAAGGGAGGAAGAAAGCCACACCAGTCCTCCTAGGATGTGGTGCTTCTCAGCTCCTGGCATTCCCATCTAGATAACCAAGGATGGGTCCCTAACTAGCGATTGTCTCACTTTCTACTGAATGACTTTGCTTCTGCCTTGCCTCTGCTACTGAAATGTGGCCCATGGCTGCTGAGCCAGGGGGCACTGTGCTTTGCTCACAGGCCCGAATCTTCTTCCCAAACTTTCTATGGGGCAGGTCAGTCCCTCTACTGACAGCTTTAGACCTTATTCACACTAGGTCTTCTGATACCCAGTATTCCCAGCTGGTGCCTGGCTCTCTTCAAATACGTTATTACTAGAATGATCCAACCAAAATTACAAACATGACACATAGATAAAACCATTTTTATATCCCAGAGGGTCAAGACACTATTGGCATTTCTGATGCATTGGAGTCAGTTCAGGCCAACCAAACAGGCAGCTTAGAAAATCAACACTCAAGCAGAGCTCTAATGGAGAATAGAAAAGGGCAATGAATTTAGCCCCACCCTATTCCTGACTATCATGAGAAATTACTGAGGGGGGTGGGTATGCAAGAGGCATGGAAAAAGAGGAAACAGTAAACCTTTAATCAACTAACTTGACAAAGGACCTACTGTGGACCAGCAACAGTAGATAAGATATCTACTTAAACACACACACACACAAAT
Source organism: Oryx dammah (assembly GCF_014754425.2). NCBI lineage: Eukaryota > Metazoa > Chordata > Mammalia > Artiodactyla > Bovidae > Oryx > Oryx dammah. Next base: position 42,226,059 of record NW_024070206.1, on the reverse strand, counting down.
ACAAATACAAGCATAGTAGGAAGCCAGGGCTATCCACAAAAGTGAAAGTGAAGTCACTCAGTTGTGTCCAACTCTTTGTGACCCCATGGACTGTAGCTTACGATGCTCCTCAGTCCGTAGAATTTTCCAGGCAAGAGTACTGGAGTGGGTTGCCATTTCCTTCTCCAGGGGATCTTCCCAACCCAGGGATTGAACCCGAGTTTCCCGCATTGCAGGCAGACGCTTTACCGTCTGAGCCACCAGGGAAGGCCACAAAGTGATCAACAATTAATGTAACCCCTGGTGATGCTGTTCTGCATTGTGGCGGGAGACATGAGGATAGGGCAGAGGCTAATCAGGGCAGGGTGAGTGGGTTTCCTGGGAGAAAGAAGTGTGGGTGATGAACACACAGAGCGGAGCTGGGCCCTAACCCAGTTCAGGGAGCAGCGAGGGATGGTGCAGACGCAGCCCTGGTCCTAAGCCCTCCAGGCCAGCACTGGGTCCCCTCGTGCTCTCCCTGCCCAGGGAAAGGGAAAGCTGGGGAGTGGCCCAAAGAGAGCAAAATCATGCCAACAACAGGACTTGATAAAACGTCTCTGTGTTTTATCAGGCCCACAGAATCACTGGGAAGAATTCACCTGGGGAGATTCCAGCCTTAAGAATTCTGTCCAGGTGCCTTCTTTCCCTTTAACTCTTCTGGTTTGGACTCCATGCAGGTCCAGTCCCAGAAGCTGTCCTATTCCACCTGGGCATCTTCTGTCCCAACACTAGGGGGAGCCTGCCCTCACCTCCTGGGCCATGTCTGATTTTGTCCACTACTTCTCCAATATGAGTCTTGCTGCCTCCAATTCCACCCTGCTGGGTGTTTACTGGATTATAAAGTCATCACAAAGTTCAGGGCTGTCTGCCTTATTATCCTTATAATCACCCAGCTAGAGCAGACAAGAAGGTTGGTGCACTTGTCATCATCATGGTGTATGACAAACGGTTGTCCAGCCCTCAGGACACCAGCACATTCAAGCGGGAAAAGACCAGAGCAACCAGTGCAGGTTCAAAGGCCAACGTCTTGGGAGTTTGGAAGAAGTCTAAATATTCCATCGTTCTGGCTGCAGAGAAAGAGGGAAGACCAGATTATGAAAGCATCTTAGCACTGGTCTCAGTCCCAGATTGCTCAGATGTAGCTGGGGACTGAGCTGAGGAGCAGGGCTCCTGACCCAGGATGTAGCCAGACTCCAGAGGGATCCCCAGGACAGGAAACTGTCCTCTGGAGGCTGAGACCCCACCTACAAGGCCCTTCTGTAGAAGCTGTAGGGCTGCACATTCAGTCATATCCTGGAGTTTTAGGATATGGTAACAAGTTTGAGCTCAAGGAATTCTAATGTGGGCTTCCCAGATGGCTCAGTGGTAAAGAATCTGCCTGCAATATAGGAAACCCAGGTTCAATCCCTGGGTCAGAAAGATCCCCTGGAGAAGAAACTGGCAACCCACTTCAGTATTCTTGCCTGGGAAATCCCAAGGACAGAGGAGCCTGGTAAGCTAGAGTCCATGGGGTCAAAGAGTCAGACATGACTGAGCAACTAAACAAAAACACTGAATCACCACATTCCTCTAGAATATCTGTGTTGTAGGGTGGGCTGTGGGTGCCCTGACCTTTGGCCTGACCTTTGTTTTGGGTCAAGGGATTCTTGGTTGGGTGAAGGGTCCACAACTTGAGCAGTGTTACATATGTCTCAGGAATATCCAATTCTTTCTCTCAGGTGGTTTACCCTCTGAAAGGTATTATCTAATGATGGATCACAGCACTGATATTTAGGAAAGAAACCAGATCGTGTGCATTTTCAGTGATGTGCTATTATAATTAGATCTAAAATTTCTTCCTTCCTGAGGAAGTCTTCACTGCTCATCATAGAAAACAACGACTAATTTTAAATTCTTGGAAGGCAAGGGTGACATTTTTTGGCTTGATTGTTCCACAGCATCTAACCACATAAGTGGAAAAATAAATAATTGCTGTGTCTAGCTGGATTTGTATGAGGCAATATGAACACCAATGACAGACAAAGAGAGAGAAGGGGAACACTGCCCAGTGATTGAAAAGTAGCATTTGTTGTTAGAATATCCTATCCCACTCAGATTCAGGGTTGGGATAAACCAAGTTGAGTCCAGAAGAATCACACCAAAACATCTGAAGTGGTTTGGCTTAGCAGATATGCTCAAAGCTGTCTATTTATTAATCATTTGTTCAGTGATTCAATATACTTATTAAACATCAACTATGTGTAAGCACAGCATCATGTTGGCCCACAGAGTTGATGGTAGAATTGCCTGGAGAGAGAAAATTCCCATCTGACATGGACAATGCTAACGAAAGAATCAAATCAGGCAGCTAGACAGGGAAAGAGTATGGAATTTCCCTTTGCATCACCGTCACAGAATCAAACACTCGAGGTTACCTTACATTTAAGTCCAGCCTTCGGTTTGCTCCAGTTTCTGCAATCCACCCATTTTCTCCTTCTGCAGTATTTATACTACTCATTCTGACTTCAATCACATCAACCTTGTCTGGGAGATTCCAAGAGCAAAAATTCAGGACAGATCTCAGCTCCTCCCAGAGCAAACCTCAGTCCCATCTAAACCTGCTTCATTCAACCATGTGCAACTGTCTATAACACCTGATCTAGCTCCTAACTATAATTTATCTTAAGCATGCTTTATTGTTTTCAGTGGGAAATTCTCAGTCCCAAAAACTTCCCTCAAGGGACAAGGTTTTCTCCTTCTCTTGGTTTCCCTGTATATAGGACAGAGTACACAGTTGAAGCTTAAGAAAAAAAAAATTCTCAAGTGAGTGAATCAAAGGGTAAATCAGGAGATTGTGCTGTGCTTAGTCAGTCAGTCATGTCTAAATCATTGTGACCACATGGGCTGTAGCCAGGCTCCTCTGTCCATGGGGATTCCCCAGGCAAGAATACTGGAGTGAGTTGCCATGCCCTCCTCCAGGGAATCTTCCCAAGCCAGGGATTGAACCCAGGTCTTCCGCATTGCAGGCAGATTCTTTAACATCTGAGCTACCTGGGAAGCCCAAGAATACTGGAGTGGGTAGCCTATCCCTTCTCCAGGGAGTCTTCCTGACCCAGGAATTGAACTGAAGTCTCCTGTATTGCAGGCAGACTCTTTACCAGCTGAGCTACCACGGAAGCCCAGAAGATTCGGAAAGACCTTGCATTTGGTAATTGAGTCAGCTACTCTTTTATTTATACTAAAATGTAAATGGTTGATGATTACAAAGTGAGTTTCTGCAGGATGGCATTTGCATTCAGTCAGGGATCTTCAGAGTCTTAGCCCCCCAAAATATGTTACAGTGAGTCACTGTAAGACAAATATAAACTCATGATGCCATAACCCACTTAGCTCATTAATAAGCCCTGGCTCCCCTTCACAATATCATCACTATCAGCAGTTGATTCGATAGCAGTATCACAAGCAGAAGTCTGTGTGTTCAGTGAGCCTCAGTGTTAGCGGGCATTTGAGTATCCCTAGGCCAGCCCATGTTAGTGAACTCTGACCTCCCAAGGTAACGGTAAGCAAGAAGGCAACTACCACCACCCCACCATCACCCCCACCCCTGCATACACACACATACACACACACACACACACAGGTAAACATTCCTAGAAATCTCACAATTCCCTGTAGAACTGCTTCTCTCCAGAGAGAATGGGTTTTTTAAGTAAATTCCTTTAAAGGTTGTGTGCCTGCCAGCCACTGACGCAAGGAGTATAATTAAGATGGAAAACAACCAAATCCTACAAGAGGCAGAGATAGAATGAACAAGACTGGGCTACCTCGGTGAAAAGCCCTCTCTCCCCTGTGGCTCTAAGCTCAAGAGCTCTCCACAGCAGCCCCCCCAAAAAAGTGAGAATGGAAAGGAACACACAAGTAAAACAAAAGGTATATTTATGGAGCTCTGTTGACCATCCTGCTGGCCTGACCCCTGGGGTCACCTTCCAGTCTGGGGCTGGATCACCAAGTTTCACGATGCTCTTTCCCACAGGCCCCAGATGTCATAAGTCAAGGGGACTCAGGTGAGACTCGTGCTGAGTGCTCAACAGGGCAGGTGGAGAACAAGAAGATGCCCCAGAGGGGAAATGAAGCAGAGGGCTATAGGGATTACTTCAAATCAGTGCTGAAGAGCCCCACAGGCTTGTGATGTTGTCAGCCTTGGCTGCAGTGGGCCCTGAGACCACCAGTTCAGAGGGCAAAGAGGTTCAGCAGCATGGGCTAGATGGCCAGTGTGATCAAATTTGGATGGGGGCAACATCCTGGCCTGAGGGGTTTGGTTCATTTAGAACCAGAAACTGTCCACTAGCTTAGGAGGCAAGGAACAGGTCCAGGATCATAGAGTCTAGGCAGAAACTTGCTAGAGAGAAGACTAAACCCAAGTGGCCTGGGTTTCAAGACAGCATTCGGTCCCTTCCAAAGGATTAGATGACAAGGAAGCAAATGGCAGCAGAAAATCCTTCTTGAGGCTTGTATCAATAGGGCTTATAGGACTGAGTTTCCAAATCAGGTAGATGTGGGCTGAAATCCAGCCTGTTCAGTTGAAAAATGGGCAGAATACCTCCCTGGGGAACTACTGTAAAGACTAAATGAGATAATGAATGAAAACTGATTAATACAGAGCCAGGCATACATTTATGGTACCAGGATGGTGCTGAAGGCAGAGATGAGGCCGGTATTTAAGGAAAAATTTTAACAGTGACATCTAGAGCTACTGAAACCAAACTATTAATTTCAGATTCTAACTGGTTCACGGAACCAGGCGGCAAAATGCTAACCAGCTGGGTCAGGAATATGTAGAAAGTGAAGAACTGTAAACCTAAAGCTGCTCCTGCTCCAGCTGTCCACTGCTGGAGCTGGTAGACGCTATGCCCAGAGACACAGGCACCTCCCACAGGTACCACCACTGGTTTGGATTGAAGAGTTAAAAGACTCACTAGCAATCAACTTGCCCATGCAAGGAAAGAGATCTGCACAAGATCACCCAGCTGGTTTGTAACAGAGCAGTTATCAGAACTGAGGCCTCCTAACCCAGAACCTAGAATTCTTGCCATTCCGCTGGAGTTCTTCACCTTCATGACATTTAGGATGCAAGAAAGCATCCATACCTACCTGCCTCCTTTTCTCGCTGCCCCTGTTAGAACACAGATCTGTCCTTCTAGGCTTGGGTAGCTCTTCCTCTGGGAAACACACCTCCACTGATGAACAGGTCAGGCATGGAGAAGCTACACATACTGCAGGAGTCTTCCTTTCCTGGGTTCGGAGGCCACCTCCTCACTAAGGCACGAGGAAGAGGTGTGGGTGCCATGGTGATCATGCCATGGAGAAGAGCCAGCTTCCAGTACCCAAGAATTCAGGTACCTGCCATGCCCATTTTCCTCCATATCTTTCTTGTCATGAGACACCAACTACTCTTCCAAACACGAGGCATGAATCAGAACTAAAATTCTGTTTCTTAAATTCACAATTGAAAAACAACAGCATTTACGTTAGTTATTTTTGTCTAGGATACAAGGGCAGTCTATGAATAAAATACACACAGTTGGAGAGGAGGAGACGATTCATCCCACATCTCTCTGCCAACCCAAAGGCCAACTGAACCAGCTTCGTGACTTTCCATAGTTAAGAACATGCCACCAGCCAACTAGAGTGGTTTTACCAGTGCTTAGAATATTGAATTCAGTTCTCATCTGAGCCGATTTGGGTTGTTGATTTAAAGTAGTTAAATTTAACTTCATGAATTACTGAGTTGAATTGAGTTATTTGAAATAAAGTAAAATGAAGTGAATCTAGGTTAGTTCATTTTTAGATTCGAGATAATGATCAACTGATGTGGGTGTTGACCATGAATAAGTGATTGTACTGAGAAACTGGCACTAGTCAGGGTCATGCACAAAGCTATTGCCAGTTCCTGCAGGTAAAGCCCACCTGGGACCAGGGAATGCAGGTGGCACTGGGTGTTCATCATGGGCCCATCCTGAAAGCCCACACACCAAAGGGAGACAGGAAACTAACAATCCTTCATGACTTGGGCAAACCCAGTAGCATGCAGACCTTGCTCACACACTAACCTCTAAATTTAACTCAATCTTCTTTGTTACTGTAAAATTCAAATGTTGGTCTTAAAATTAAGAACCATATGGGTGTGGTGTTGCTTAAAAGAAAGACTATGTGGGTCAAACCACACAAACCTAGAGAATGTTTTAGATATTTTCAGTGTCTTCTACTCTCCTGCCAGGTAGAACTGTGTTTTTTACACAGCGAATGTTCACATCTTCTGCCTTCTCCACCAAGAACACGACTTCTACCAATTCTTTCTTCTGATTCCCATTGTTATATAAGCTGAGTGTCTTGGAAATAGGCATATATCTTAAAAATAGGCCTATCCATATAATTTAGCTGTGAATGTGGTATTCAAGCAGTCTCCAACTTAAGAGCAGGCTCTGTTCCAAAAGTTTGAGTGGATGTCAGTTTCCTGGTACTCAAAATGCATTTTCCCATAGAAACCACGTTGTGCGTGGTGGTTAGGGCCACAGGCAGCCCACAGGAGCCTGTTGAAGCACTAAGGAACTAGAGTGCGATGCTATCCTACTTGCACCCTAGACACCAACATCTTCTACGGAAGAGCACGTTGGGGGTCCTAACTGGGGACTCCTCCTCCCCTCCAGATTCCATCTCTGATGGTTGGGGGACTGGCCACCGGATCTTCTCAGGCTCCCAGAGGGATGGACCTCAAGCCATCCAAAGCTCCAAACACCTCCCCTGGAATTCATCAATCTTCTGCTTTTCTTCCACATTTTGCCATTCACAGTCGAATGATGCTGTTCCCCACAACATGCCAATCAGATAAATGCTCACCAAGCTGTTCTGCCTTCAGGACAGCGGGGAAAATCCTCACCTGGGAGGCAGGTAGCATGGCTCACCTTGTGTACTCTATGAAACCCTGGGTGGCTGGTAGAGAGAGAGAGCAAGTGCAAGGAGAGTAGACGAAACGGTGCTTAAGACTCCCTCCATTGTCTTAAGAAGAAACTTGAGTGCCCAGAACTGCACCAAACACATCCAAGAAGGAAGACCATATGCCTGGGGTACAAGGTCAAAACAGAAGAAAAACTGATATGTCTCTTTAAAACGACAAGCATCTCTGGGTACATTATTAGGTGGAAAATAGAATAAGCAAGAGGAAACAAGACAGAACAAGAGAAGGTGAAGGAAGAGATGCCAAGGCCAGGTGAATATGAGTGCCCTCTCAAGGGTCCAGAGAGCACCCCGCCTGCCAGTGCATTTCTGGGTCCAGCCAGCCCACAGCAGCACAGGCGCTCAGTGGAAATTCCCTTGGGCCTGCTAGCAAGGTGATTTCTCCATTGCTCCTGGCTATAGTTGTTCATTTTTTTTCAAGTTTTGTTTTTTGGTGTTACGTGTTTAGCCTGAAGTCACCTATTCAATAAAGAATTGATATAAATAATGTTTGGAGATACAGAGTTCATTTTTTAATTATTTATGAACCATAAGGTAGATAACTCATCCTCACAGCTCTCATAAATTCTGTCTTCAGCTTCTATTGAAATACTGGAGAAAGGAAAATAACTCCATACCCAGAGTTTTGGAGCCTCCTCTCATGGTTCAGAAGTCCCTCTACCTTGCTAGGGTAAGCACCATAAACCTGTGGGAGGAACAGCTCAGTGGATCTTAGCTGTCAGGAGAAACACAAGGGGTTACTGAGCCTTCTTGCTGTCTCACACTCTAGTCCTTCAGGCATCATCTCTGCAAAACACATGGGCGTTCAGCATCAGCAAATGAATAGATAAACAAAATGTGATCTATGCATCCACTAGAATACTTTTCAGCTATAAAAAGAGGGAAATTCTGACACATGTCACGCTATGGTTGAACCTTGAAAATATTTTGCTGAGTGAAATAAACTATACAAAAAAATGGTGTGAGATAGCTAGAGGAATCAAATGTGGAGAGACAGAAAGGAGAATGTGGTTTCCAGGGCCTGTGGGAAGGGAGAAGGTGGGGGGTTATTGTCTGATGGGTTCAGAGTTTCAGTTTGGGATAATGAAAAAGTCCTGGAAATGGGTTTTGGTGATGGTTACACAACAATGTGACTGAACTTAATGTCCCTGAACTGTACATTTTAAAATGGTTTTAATGGCAAATTTTATCTAATATATATTTTAGCACACATACCAAAAATACGCAGGCTTTCAGCTTCTGCTCAGACATCTCGTTCTAAAAACATTTATTGAGGGAAGACTATATGCCAACTGTTGTTCAAGGTTTTAAATAAGATGATCAGAGGAGGACATCATAAACGTGAAGTCTGAGCAAAAGCTATAAGTGGAAGAAGCCCAGGCAATATGAGGAGAGAGGGGAAAGCCAGTTCAAGGGCCCTGAGGTACTGGATGCCTGGATGTAGGGGGACCAAAATGGTGCCGAGAGAAGCTGCATGGTTTTGCAGAGTTGTGATTGCAATAATGCTGGAATTTCCAAGCAGAGATGTTCTGCAAGCGGTCGATACTGGGATTAGTGAATGGTCAGAAATGGAAAAAAAAAAAATCAATCCAAGTCTCATCTACATAGAAGCAATGAAGCTACTAGCACAGGCCTAGCATAGTCTTCATTTAAGTACTCTTTTCATTAAGGCATCAAACCTGACCCTCTGTTGTGGCCCGTGATGCAGAGTCTGGGCCAATGTGGTTCAATTTATCCAGAGACTAAACCTCCCTTCTCCTGTCACAGTGTGAACCTAGGATCTGGGTCATTCTAGATGACCAACCACTCCTTAAACAGATTTTCAACTGCTATCTTTTCAGTCCATTTTTTAAGCCAGGCCAGCATTTGCTCTCACCTTCTGCGGGGACCCAGAGCCTCCATTTCATTTTGTTGAATAAAGGACTGAGTGAGAGAATAAACATCATACATGAAGCCAAAGAGAATCTGGTGCTGCATTACTAGTTAGGGTTCCAGGGACTCTTGGAGGTCCGGTGAGAAGGAGAAATCAGAGAAAACTTCAGAGTGATTGGGAATAGCACGAAAGGCAGGGGTTGCCATGGATGGAGGAGATCATGGGGCCAGAGCCGAGCATATAGAATGCTGTGGGATCCCTATTGAAAATGTGTCCTAGGACTTGAGTTCAAAATCCCAGAGTGCATCCATACACACTTCAGGACTATACCCAAGCATCCCATCAGATTCTAAGCTTTCTGTTCTTGTTGAACACACTCTTTCTTGTTAGCACTCCCACTGAGAAAGGAGGAATAGGATCACCAAGAATTCTTGCTACTTTGGTAAGCAGTTTGTTATGTGAGGTTGTATATGGCATCCAGACTTCCTAACCATTTTGAGAGTGTTTCAGACCTTTAATATATTCTGTTTCCAAAGTATTCATCACTCCCCTCAAAGACTGTGAGCTCATCGAAGGAAAGAATGCTGTGTGCATTGTTGGAGCCTCTGTTCACAGCATGGCATCTAACTATAATTGGCACTCAGCAAGTATTCGGAGAATAAATCAATGACTATTACTGATGCAAATACAAATTACAGAATAAAAAACACTGAACCACATTTAGTGTTAGAATGTGTCTTAATACACATTTGCCCTGCTGTGCTTGAAAGCACTGGTGGGAATGGTTCCATTTCACAGATTAGTGACATAAGGAGTCTATTAGTTGTCTACTGCTGCATAACAAATTGCCCCAAAACTTAGTGGCTTAGAACAGTCCATATTTATTATTTATTATTATCTCCACTATTTTCCCTTCTTCTGTGACTCAGAAATCTAAGCATAGCTTCTGCTTCAGAGTCTCACTCACTACAATCCCGATGTCAGCTAGAGCCACAGTCAACTCCAGGTTCAGAGAGGGCAAGATCTGGCCTCAAGCTCACACAGCAGTTGTCAGCAGGGTTAGGTTCTTCAAGGGCCACTGGACTGAGGGTCTATCTCAGTTTCCCACTGGCTGTTATCCAGAGACTACTCCCAGGTCGTTGCCCTGTGGGTCTCTCCACCATGACAGCTTGCTTCATCAGAGCCAGCAAGCCAAGAAGACAAGAGAGGGCTAGCAAGGTGAAAGTCAACCTGTTATAACTTCATCTCAAAATGGCCTTCCATCACTTTCACAATATTCTATGCATTAGAAGCTAGTCACTAGGTGTAGCCCACACCAAGGGTCTGAATCACCAGGCAGAGATCATTGAGGCCCATTTAGTAGGAGCCGACCACGTGAGGCACTGAAGGTGACTTGGTCCTTCACAGTCACGTGGTGGATTGGAAGTCAGGGTCAGCGATTGCCGCTCTGAGCTCTCGACTCTCCCCCTGCCCCCACGCCCCCATGCCCCATCCTGGATGGTGCCACGTGGCAGGCCTGGGAAGTGGGGTAAGTGGATCCAGAGGGACCAGAGCAGAAGAGTGAGGGAAGGAGGGCACCAATCCATTTGCTTAAATCTACACTGGAGCAGAATTTATATTTTCCAAGTTATCAAAGAGTTAGGAAGAAGTGAAGGGTGACTGCAGGTATGGATTTATTACCACTAATGCAAAAGCTGTTCCTAATAATATTTTAATGCATTTCCATAGAAATGCATCTGTTCGGTTCAGATTTATAATTGGGGTCTGTGCTATTGCACAGAGGTGATCCAGGAGTCTGAGAGCTGGCTTTTTTCCCCAGTCCTTTATGTGCAGGTTTTCTGGAGGGACAGGAGTTGTCTGGGTTGTTTTTTGGTTCAGAACTCACTCCTGGTGAATTCAGCCTCTGCAAAATACCCCTCCCCCACTCCCACTCTGCGGTGCTGCTCAGCTATCACTTTCCCCAGTGGAATAAAAAGAAGAGCTTGGAAAGCCGCACTGGGCCTGGGGAATGGGCTCTCATATCTGAAAGCTGTGTGAGTTACCAATTTACATGATTCTGGGCCCAAGGCCTTCCCCTCCTCCATCCATAACTCCACTGCCTAAAGTTCCCCTCTGTGTCCTCAGTTTCTCCCTCCTGTGGGTTTAACTCTCATTCACAAACCAGGTGTGTGTGTGTACATGCGTGTGTGTGTGACAGAGAGAAAGAAAGTGGGAGGGAGGGAGAGAAATGGAAGGACGGGGTCCTGAAAACAGCAGCATGCTATTCCTGGACTCTTTAGAAATGCATGAAGCACAATAAGAACAAGGAGAAGGAAGAGTGGACAAGGAGTGTAAAAGGTGGGGAGAGGCAAGTAGTGAAAGCAAGAAGAATTCCACATCTGGTACTTTTCTTCCCACACTCTTCAAATGACATCTTCCCATCAAGGGAACAAGAAAACAGAGGCTCAAAGAGGTGAAGTGGCTTATCCAAAATGACACAGTGGTGGATCCAAAACATGATCCCAGACCTCTGTGATGTGCCTTGAACGAGCATCCTGACGATGTCTGGAGGAGTGGCTGGCCTTCCACTGAGAGGGGGTTGCCAGAATGATCCTTCCCCCTCTATCTTAGAAATTATATATATATATATTCACTTCAGTCACTCAGTCGTGTCTAACTCTTTGTGACCCCATGGACCACAGCACGCCAGGCCTCCCTGTCCATCACCAACTCCTGGAGTTCACCCAAACCCATGTCCATTGAGTCAGTGATAACATCCAACCATCCCATCCTCTGTCATCCCCTTCTCCTCCTGCCTTCAATCTTTCCTAGCATCAGGGTCTTTTCAAATGAGTCAGCTCTTCGCATCAGGGGGCCAAAGTATTGGAGTTTCAGCTTCAACATCAGTCCTTCCAATGAATACCCAGGACTGATCTCATTTAGGATGGACTGGTTGGATCTCCTTGCAGTCTAAGGGACTCGAGAGTCTTCTCCAACACCACAGTTCAAAAGCATCAATTCTTTGGTGTTCAAATTTCTTTAAATTCCAACTCTCACATCCTTACATGACTACTGGAAAAACCATGGCCTTGACTAGACAGACCTTTGAGTAATGTCTCTACTTTTCAATATGCTGTCTAGGTTGGTCATAACTTTCCTTCCAAGGAGTCTTTTAATTTCATGGCTGTAATCACCATCTGCAGTGATTTTGGAGTACAGAAAAATAAAGTCAGCCATTGTTTCCACTGTTTCCCCATCTATTTCCCATGAAGTGATGGGACCAGATGCCATGATCTTCGTTTTCTGAATGTTGAGCTTTAAGCCAACTTTTTCACTCTCCTCTTTCACTTTCATCAAGAGGCTCTCTAGTTCTTCACTTTCTGCCATAAGGGTGTATCATCTGCATATCTGAGGTTATTGATATTTCTCCCAACAATTTTGATTCCAGCTTGTGCTTCATCCAGTCCAGCATTTCTCATGATGTACTCTGCATAGAAGTTAAATAAGCACGGTGACAATATACAGCCTTGACGTACTCCTTTTCCTATTTGGAACCAGCCTTTTGTTCCATGTCCAGTTCTAACTGTTGCTTCCTGACCTGCATACAGATTTCTCAAGAGGCAGGTCAGGTGGTCTGGTATTCCTATCTCTTTAAGAATTTTCCACAGTTTATTATGATCCACAAAGTCAAAGGCTTTGGCATAGTCAATAAAGCAGAAATAGATGTTTTCCTGGAACTCTCTTGCTTTTTCAGTGATCCAGAGGATGCTGGCAATTTGATCTCTGGTTCCTCTGCCTTTTCTAAAACCAGCTTGAACATCTGGAAGTTCATAGTTCACGTACTGCTGAAGCCTGGCTTGAGAATTTTGAGCATTACTTTAGTAGCGTGTGAGATGATTGCAATTGTGCGGTAGTTTGAACATTCTTTGGCATTGCCTTTCTTTGGGATTGGAATGAAAACTATATATATATACACATACACACTAGACGAAAATACACACATTATGACCAACCTAGACTATCCTATATATATACACACACACACACAGTTGTTGTTTATCACTAAGTTGTGTCTAACTCTGACCCCATGGACTGTAGCCCTCCAGGCTCATCTGTCCATGGGACTCACCAGGTAAGAATATTGGAGTGAGTAGCCATTCCCTTCTCCAGGGGATCTTCCTGAAGGAGGGGATTAAGCAATTAATTAAATGCTGATGAAATAAGGTTGCTAAATAACTGACTTTTAATAGGGAGATGAGCCTGAATTATTCAGGTGGGAACAATGTCATCACAAGGGTCCTTAAAAAGATGGAAGAGGAAGACAGAGTGTCAGCATCAGAGTGACAGGCAGTGGGGACTCAGCCACCACAGTGGACTTTGAAGATGAAAGGGGGCCAGGAGCCAAGGAATGTGAGCAGCCTCTAAAAGCTGAAAAGGCAAAAAAGAATGATTCACCTCAAGATACTCCAGAAGGAATGCAGCCCTGCCAACACCCTGATTTTAGCCCAGTGAGGCCTGGCTCAGACATCTGACCTCCAGAATTGTAAGAGAACACAGTCGTTCTGTCTTAAACCACTCCATTTGTGGTTACCTATGGCAGAAGCCACAGGAATCTAGCAGGAAGCAGTGTAGGTTTCTCTGAGTTCAGAGGGAAAAGAAATGCTGGGATCCAGAGAAGCAGCCCAATTCCTCCCCTGATGTGGGACTGGGAGGGTGGGATGGCACCCAGCCACGGTAGCATGGGGTCACTGAGTAAGGTGACCCCACTCAGCCAGTGGGGTCAGTGGTGAGTCTGAGTGGTCTGGCCTCGCTCCTAAGCCATCACGGGCTGTTGGTGAGAACCCAGACACAGTTGGAGAGGCTTCCAGCCCCCTCCTTGGGAGGCTTTGCCGTCACTGGTTAAGAAACAATTCAGGAACCACTAGCCAGTAACAGCAGCCACCAAGAGAACCCAGCATCTTTGACCTCTCCATCATCGCCTCTGTTTTGTTTATTTTTCCCTGTAATGATTGATAGTTGAACACTTTAAAGAAAGGGCCTTGTAATTTACATCATGAAAACAATGATAAAGAACAAAACAAAACAGCTCCAGTTCCCCAACCAACCACCAGGGTTGCCAGAAACCTGAGATAGAGAAACAGGTGTTGGCAACAAAGGAGAAGCAGAATCTTAGTGGAGCCTGAGACATGGGCGTACTGGGTTGCTTCAGTCATGTCCAACTCTTTGCAACCCTATGACTATAGCCCACCAGTCCATAGGACAGGCTCCTCTATCCGTGGAATTTTCCAGGCAAGAGTACTAGATGGGTTGCCATTTCCTCCTCCTGGGATCCCGCATTTCCTGTGTCTCCTGCATTACAGGCAGATTCTTAACCCACTAAGCCATGGTGGAAGCCCGGAGCCTGAGACAGGGAAAAATAAAGGGCTTTCAGAGGCTGTGAAAAGATTGTCCACACCGGCCAGGACCACAGGAAGCACGTGGCCACTTCCCCAGGATGGACCACTGGGTGCTCACCTGGGGCCTGGCATGAAATTAGCATTCAGCAAACATGAGCTGCTCTTATTATTATTATTACCTAATAGAGGATGATTATCAGATTACTCACACATTTTTAAAAAGGTATTTACATTCTGTCATATGACATTTTATCTAATTCTTCCATAACCACATTGACATGGTAAACAATTGGCATTTTCCCCTCCATTTTATAAATTTTAAAATGTCAAAGTGAAACACGGTCTTATTTTGCATGGACTTTGGGGGTACCAAGCTCAACGGGCATCACCACCTGGCAGGCTCCCACCCTTCCAAGGCTCTGAGCCACACCCTGGCAAGGCTTCCAGCCATTTCTGCCTCTAGTTACCAAAGGAAAAGAGACCAATTGTAAACATCGCTTTAAAAGCATGCCATCCAACAGCCGGCTCAGCTGCAATACATCAGCCTGAATTGTACTCATTTATGGTGAAGCATTTTATATTAATGTTTTCATTGCTTATCACAGACACTGGCTTTAAAGTGCTTAAGCCAGCTGTACTGAGTTATTTATTAGGCTTTTTTTTTTTCCAAGTTGCCTTTTCCTTAAATAAAGTGTTTGTTTTACTTTCATACATTTAAGAATCCCTGGTGTCTCCTGTCAATCACTTCTGATGGCTGATGTGTATGCATTCCCTATTTCTCCAGAATATACTCAGATCCTTTGGGAGGAGTGTGAACTCAAGCCAGCAATGCCAATGGAAGGACAAGTTTCTAGTGAGATGGAAAGTTTAATTTCTACATAGCCATTTAGCTTTCTTTCCTCCATTTCCTTCTTTTTTCCCACAAGCTGGGCTTCCCAGATGGCTTAGCAGTAAAGAATCCACCTACAATACAGGAGCCATAGGAGACGTGAGTTGGAACCCTGGGTCAGATAGGTCCCCTGGAGGAGGGCATGGCAACCCACTCTAGTATTCTTGCCTGGAGAATCCCATGGGCAGAGGAGCCTGCTGGGCTACAGTCCATAGCGTCGCAAAGAGTCATACATCACTGAGGCAACTAAGCACATGTGCACACAAGGTTTCATAACTTTGAATCCCAAAGCTCCCTCCCACAAGCTAGATTCCACCTCCACTGTAACGTGCTCATGGTTGCCTAAAGAACACTGAGTGAACATCTTGGTTGTTGGTCATTTCCCCCTCCCTGGATCTCTTGGCCACTCCTCTGCCCCATTCATTAACTTCACCAGCCTCCTCTTCCCTAAATACAGGTGGTCTAAGTGTCAGGCCTCAAGCCTGTCTCCTTTAGAACTAGCAGCCACATAAAGTCAAGTCTAAAGATGCACTAATGAGATATTCCATTTCCTTCACTTTCTGGGGTCTCAGAATACTGACAATAAGACCAAAAGCTAGAGGGTTTATTGCTAGAGGGCCTGACATTTGTAAGTTGACTAACAAAATGTCCAGGACCCAATCATGCCACACTGAAGCCCATCAGCCAAAAAGGTCTACCCATAAGCCCAGAATTCCAGCCAGTCCAATGGTTCCACACCCTGAAATACAAATAGATAGTCAAAGATCAGCAGGTATTTAAGAACTCCAACAAAAAAACAGCAGAAATTGAAAATAAGAGACTCAGGAAACAAAGGTGAAGCAGGAAGCAAAAGAATTCTTTAAAAAAAAAAAACTATAGCTAATATCTTCAGAAAAATAAGTAGATATGCAACAAGAACAGAAAGCTATTATAAGAGAGCAGTCAGAAAAGTGTATGGATGTTAAATATGGAATAAATATAATGAAAAATAAAATAGACTTCTAGAAGATAAATCTAAGAAATCTTTTGGGAAGTAAACAAAGGACAATGAAATGGAGTGAAGAAAAGAAATAATAAGGAAACTAAAACATCCCTCAAGGAAATCCAATAGCTTCTTAATAGACATCTCAATAAGAGAGTCCAGAGAGCACAAGAAAGGTGATTACAAAGAATAAATCCCCCAGAGATTTCCAGAGCTAAAGGGTATGAAATTTCAGGTATAAAGATTCTATCGAAAGGTTGAATATGTGAATGACAAAAAGATGTGAATCTACATATTTCATTGTGAAATTTCAAAACACCAAGGATAAAGAGTAGGAATAAAAACTCCCAAGGAAGGATGGAAAAGAGATCTCACATTATAAGGCTAGAAATCAGAAAAATGCCAGACTTTTCAATAGTAACACTAGAATCTGAAATATTGCAAAACGAGGCATTTCCATCCTAGAATTCTATATCCAGCCAACTGGTAAGTCAAATGTGAAGAGATAATAGACATATTCAGACATGTAAGAGCTCTATGTGGATGAACCTAGAGAGTGCCATACAGAATAAAGAAAGTCAGAAAGAGAAAAACAAATGTCCTATATTAATTCATACGTATGGAATTTAGAAAATGGTACTGATGAACCTATTTGTGGGGCAGGGGGATAGACATGCAAATGTAGAGAATGTACATATGGACACAGAGGGGGATGGGAAGGGTGGGACAAACTGAGAGAGAAGCATTGACATGTATACACTACCATATGTGAAATAAATAGCTAATAGGAAGCTGCTATACAGCACAGGGGGCTCAGCTCTGTGCTCTGCGATGACCTGGAGGGGTGAGATGGCTGGGAGTGGGAGGGAAGCTCAAGAGGGAGGGCATATATGTAGACATATAGCTGATTCACTTTGTTGTACTGCAGAAACTAACACAAAATTGTAATTCAACTATGCTCCAATTTTTTTAAAAAAGAGCTTTAAAATTTTACCCCATGTGCGTTTTCATGAAAAGATTTTGGAAGAGGATCTTCACCAAAGTAAGACAGTGATACAAAGAAGACGTGAGATCCTGGAAGAAGGAGGTCTTTTCCTTTTCCAGAGGAAAGTAGTGCAGGGGAAACTGAGCCAGGAGGGGTGCCATGGGCCTAGAAGGGGCCAGTCCAAATCAAGTGGAGCTAGGGATTGGGGTCCCCGAGGGATGGTCTCAAGAAAAAACAGCACCGTTCAGTCACCCAGTGGGTTTGTCTAAGCGATTTTGGTACCTCTACCAGAAAGTCTGGGAAAGAATCAATGGTAGGTACAGTCAAAGCTATGGTTTTTCCAGGAGTCATATACAGATGTGAGAGTTGGACCTTAAAAAAGGCTGAGCACTAAAAAATTGATGTTTTTGAACTGTTGTGCTTTGAGAGTCCCTTGGACAGCAGGGAGATCAAACAAGTCAATCCTGAAAGAAATCAACCCTGAGTATTCACTGGAAGGACGGATGCTGAAGCTGAAGCTCCAATACTTTGGCCACCTGATGTGAAGAGCTGACTCATTGGAAAAGACTATGATGCTGGGAAAGATTGAGGGCAGGAGAAGGGAGCAGCAGAGGAGATGAGATGGTTGGATGCCATCACTGACTCAATTGATATGAGTCTGAGTAAACTCAGGGAGATAGTGAAGGACAGGGAAGCCTGACATGCTGTAATTCATGGAGTCGCAGAGTCGAACTTGGTGACTGAACAACAAAACCAATATAGAAAACTGGGAAGGTTATTAAACCATTTTTAGCTCTTACAAAAACAAAAGGTTGCTTAAGAAAGGAAATAATCATATTTGTATCCCTTTAAGAATATTTTCATAAATATACATATGAAAATATTAAAATCCACTCAAAAGATTGCAATATAACTAAGCTGGGAGGATGGAAGAAAGAGAAGGGGTGGTGTATCAGCTGAGAGAAAGTCTTCACTTCTATAGATAGAAATTTTGTAAAAAAAATCATGTCCTGAAGATAAAACAGTGTAATAACATATTTAGAAACATGAAAGTAAATAGCAGTACTAAGAGCTCCAAAAGTTGAAAATGGTGTTTCTAGGGATTAAGACTCAGGAGTGAGGAACAGGAGGTAGAGGAACAGCCAGGTTTTTTGGTAACTCTTGACATAAATTTGAATTTTGTAATTCATGTACATGTATTAGTTTGCTAGAAAGTAAAAAATTCATTCATGTGTATAAATTTAATGATACATGCAAAGCTGTGCACTCTAGAAAGGACAAGCATCCACTATGAGCAGATGTACAACAGGGAGCAAAAGCTGAAGCAGAATCTGCCCCCTTAGAACCTCGCTTTAAATAGCATGCTGCCTCTTACCTCTGCACCCTGCACAGAGCACTGTCTGTCCACTTGTCTGTCTGGAAAATGCTGACTCATTTATCAAGGCTCCTTTCACACCTTCCCTGAGTTCCATAGGCAGCCACACCTTCCCTGGGTCTTCCTGCCCTTTGCACAAACCTCTGTTGCAGTCACTGTCTCGTTGTACTGAACTTGTATATTTGGAGGATTGTCTCTCAGCTACACATGCAAGCACCTCATTTTACCTTGAGTGCCTAACACATTTTATCTATAGCGCCTAACACAGCATCTGACTCTATACGAAAGCCCTGCAACTGCTTGTCAAATGCAGATGTGCATGGATGGGTGCATGCATGGATGAGTGGATGCATGGATGGATGAATACATGCATAGAGAAGCAGGCTATGTTTCCTAGCTATTGCCAGAAAGAAGGAGTAATGCTGGCTGGTTAAAACAAGGAAGACGGGAAAAGCAAGAAATACCTGGGAAATTGATTGTGCCACCTTCTGGGCTGGGCATACAGGCTGCACAGAGTAAGCCACTAGCACCTCAGTGAGAGCTACAGAGCCATATTTCTGCTTCCACAATACTTGGGACCCAGTGTGATCCAAAACAATGTGCATGCAGAAAGGGAAGAAGGGAAGTGATACAGTGAGGGGAGGCAGAAACCCTGTACACACACCTTGCTGGCAGTGTCAACGGTCCCTGCTGTGACTTTCAGCAGGAAGCTCAAATACCTCTGGGGTCCTATTGACTGTTGCTCTCAACTCACAGTGACCCCATAGGCAGAAGCCAGGGCACCTCCAGTAATGACTTTCATGGCCAGTACAAGGAGGTAGAACTCCTCTCAGACCTAGCCTGCGGATGTTGTAAGCACTACTTACATTCATTCTTTCCGCAAATCTCGGCAAGCAAGCAGACTAAATGCTTGGATCATTTGCAAGCCCCCTCCTGCCCCTACCATTTCCTAAATTGGGAACCTCAGTTTCACTACCAGAGTCTAAAAGGCAAGGGACATTTGCCAAAGCTCCAAGAAAACTTCCAATGCCCTGCTGATGCCGCTTCGCTCCCACCAAAAGAATCTTCAGCAAATGAACATTAAACGGATTTCTCCTATGTTCGTCCAACCCTTGATGGTAGCTGGTCAGCTCTGCGGCATGATTTAAGGGCTGTGAAAAGACCACACTTCCCCAAAATATCTCCCCACTGGCCTGAAATTCTTCATTGCACTTTATAACCATGCCTGAAATTCCACCAATTAGAAACTCATTTACAAGCCCCTCTTGTAAAATGTGCAAGAGTGATTAGCTTTATTTGATGCCGCTCCAGAATCTAAAATTAGGACCAATGGTTGGGCCTAATAAAGAGAAATTGATGGGCTTCAGTTTGACTGAAAAAGCCTCTTCTGTCAGCTCTTGCTCTTCAGCAATGGGACTGGCAACTCCCCTGAATGACGGATAGGCGATCACTTAAGACAAAACCTTCTCCTTCTGGACAGCTCTGAAGGGGTAGAAAGTTCTTCCCCCCGGTGGATTACAATTTGCTTCCTGGCACTCTCAGCGGTTTGCCCCAGATCTGCTCTCAACAACACAAAGGGAGTCTAATCGCCACCCCCTTGTCAGATATTCTAAGCCAGGCCTCCTCACCCCGGGAGCTCCCTGCGGTCCTTCCTCCATGTCTAACAGCTGGGCAATCTGTATGCATGGATTCGGCTAAATAAGGCATGGCTCCAGGATTCCTTGCCTGCCCACCAGAGACTGACCTCTAGTCAGGTAGACGTTGTAGTGTGTGTCATGCAGTAAGTGTCCTCCGCTTCCCATTGACAGCCTGCTCTGGCTGGAAGCATCGTACAGAGGTTGTAGGCAGGCCAGGTCCTGTGCAAGGAAGTCGGATCAAAGAGAAGGGCTCGTGGGGACTTCCCTGGCCGTCCAGTGGTTAAGACTCTGTGCTTCCACTGCAGGAGGAGCAGGCTCGATCCCTGGTCAGGGAAGTAAGATTCTGCATGCTTCATGGTGCAGCCAAACAGAGAGAGAGGGAAGGGTTTGAGAATGTATTAACACCTGGGCTGACTGGGTTTGACAAGACCTGTACAGGGTGCAGGAGACCCTGAGGATATGGTCTGTTGCCAAATCAGAGGCTGTTTGTTCTGTTTTTCTCCATAAAAGATCTACTCTTGAAGGCTCAAAGGTTGGCCTTATGTTGTGGATCAAGTCCCCACTAACTGGAGGCTTTGAGCAAGTCTCCAAGCCCCTCTGAGCCTCTATTTCCTCATGTACTTAATGAGAACTTTTCCATCTGGCGTCTGGATAGAGTTTTGTGAGGGTCTCATGAAGTGATGATCTTGAGGATGCTTTGAAGGCTTCAGAGCAAAGTGCTGCACAATGGCCCGGGGTGGACGTTATGGTTGACTTCTGTCAGACTGGGGACAGTCCATGTCCTCAGCTAGGAGCTAAGGCCAAAAGGAGAGCCAACACCCTGCCAGGTAGCATGTTTCTAATTTCGGCAGGATCCAAGTGTTCCAGTTGCCTAATGATAGATTCGTGGCTTCTTGCACCTTTTTGCAACCAAACAGTATCTGATGAAATTCTTGGTGATTGCATCTTCTGACATGTTACCTGCAGTTTGGAGGCGGGGCTTGGTCCCTTGGCGTGGCCCATAGTGTAGGTGCCTCACTGGCCACATGGGTCCACAGGCCACACAACCAGACGTGAAGGGGGTCATCTGTTTGGGTTCCTCACCAGCCAGTCCAAAGTGGATCTTTGCTCTTAGAGATACATGGGATATGAGAGCCAGGGATGGAAGAAATGTGGAATTCCTCCTAAGAGCAGGGTGGAATCAGAGACTGAAAAATGACTGAGTCTGTGATGGACTTTCCAAGGCAGCTTTAGCTGAAATGTATTTGTTGACCTAATTCTAGGTACAAATCAAGACAGGGCCGCCAGGAGGCCCAGATCTCTGCTCTTCCCCTAAATGTGGGAGAATCCAGGCCTGACTGTTCTCGCTTGTAACTAAGGGAGCAAGATGGAGTGATCTTTTTCCATAACTTCATTTGGATCCTTACATTTTACTACCCTCGACCCCCAGACACGGCTCTCTCCTGACATCCTTCAACTCAGGCTTAACTTCACTTTCTCAGGAAGGCCTTTCTACTGCCTCTAGACCAGGCTATGCCCCCACCAGATACTAGCACAGCCCTTCCAAACTTCCTTCCCCTTTCTCCCTGATCACCCTCTGACCACCTGATCTTTCTGTAGCTAGTGTGCCTGGCTCAGAATGGATATGTAATTAGTTTAAAAGAGAGAGTGAGTCCCACTAGTAAAGATACATTTACCGGCCCTCTTAGAATGCAAATGGAAACTAAGAGAGTCCATTGTCTTAAGCAAAGGGTTTACTATCATAATTAACTGCTAATAACTACAGATTCTTAGCAGCCAAGAATCTTCCATTAAGAACTGGGTTTGACCAAAATGTGTGATTTCCAAGCTTAGGCTTGGCAAGCTCTTGTACTGGCAGGTAGATTCTTTACCACAGAACCCCACCAGGGACTTCCCTGGTGGTCCAGTGGCTAAGACTCCACACTCCCAATGCAGGGGACCCAGATTCGATCCCTGGTTAGAGAACTGGAGATTTTGCATACCGCAGCTAAGTCCTGGTGCAGTCACATAAATAAATTTTTTTTTTAAGTTCTCATAGCTTCTTATTTTGCCATCTTTGCAACCCTGAAACAACTGTGTGAAGAAGATACAACTAACCTGCTGGAAGCTGAGAGCCTCAACCAACAGTCAGCTTGCCAACTTTCAGACATGTGAGTGAACATCTCAGCTCATCAAGCCACCAGCCACCCTACCTGGTGATAAGAGGTGCCTGAGAAGAATCCAGCAGAGATCAGCTGAACCAGCCCAGAATAGCAAACCATGGACCAAATAAATAGTTGTCATTTTAAACCCCTGCATTTTGGTAATGATTTTTTTGCACAGCAAAAGCTAATGGATACAACTTCTCCTCTGCCCCTTTCTGTTCACTTTAGCAGATCTAACTCTTGGCAAGTGTCATGGAAGCAAAGGGCATGGACTAAGTTGTATTAGTTGTATTAGGAGTCTAAGAGCCTTTGGAGGGGGACATAGCCCACACCCTAATCCCTACAGCACAGCTTCAGAGTAGGGGAACTTGTATGTCTGGATCACTGTGACCATGATCAGTCAAAATGTGTGTGTAGGCATGTGTGTTAGTCACTCAGACTAACAAAGAGTGTTCATCACTGTTTGTGACCCCATGAACTGTAGCCTGCCAGACTCCTCTGTCCATGTAATTCTCCAGGCAAGAATACTGGAGTAGATTGACATTTCCTCCTCCAGGGGACCTTCCTGACCCAGGGATCAAACCCAGGTCTCCCTCACTGCAGGAAGATTCTTTACCACCTAAGCCACAATGTAGTCCCAATAAGTCATAATAGATTACAGCTAATAACATGTCTATAGTTCTTATTTCATGCCAGATACTCGCAAGGACTTTATATCTATTATTTAATTTTTAAAGAAATCCTATGACATGGTACCAGTTTATTTCCATTTTACAGATGAAAACACTGAGGTTCAGAGAGGCTAAGTAATTCTCCCAAAGTCCCACTGCTAGGAAATGGTAAGACCAGAGTTTGCTCTGATTCAGGCTGATCTCCAGAGTCCTTGCTCTTACTCAGGATGCTAACCTCTAGCAAGAAAGGATGGCTGGAACTCCAAAGGGCACCTCGCAACAGGGAAGATGGAGGCAAACTGGTGACCCAGGATGAATTCTAGAGCTTATGAGGTTTCATGGAGACAAGGTGATTTTGTGAGGAAACTGGAAATGCCTCGGGACCCAGTCCCTCTGGAGAAGCACTTTGGGGAAACAGTGGCTAAGCACGTGAGAGTGAGGATCCAAGTATAGGAAACCCAAAAAATGGTGATGAGTAGAGAAGAAGGGGACAACAGAGGACAAGGTGGTTGGATGGCATCACTGACTCAATGGACATGAGTTTAGCAAGTTCCAGGAGATGGTGAAGGGTAGGGAAGCCTGGCATGCTGCAGTCCGTGGAGTCACAAAGAGTTGGATACAACTGAGCAACTGAACAACAAGAGGGATCTGGACCCACAGGGCATCAGGAGCGTACCAGGAAAGGGCCCACAGACAACACATGCCCTGTAGACCAGGATGTAGTAAAGGCACCACCCCCAAGCAGTGTGTCACGGTGAGCAGAGCTTTCCATTTTCTGTCTCCCTACTTCCGTGCATGGCCATGGGTAAGAAATAAGGAAATGGACTCCCTGATAAGAGAAGTTGAGATCTGAGATGATTGATCAGGAAAATAAAACAGAAGAGACCATATTTGTATCCAACACAAGTGCAGTGGCCTCGGGCAATTCATAAGTATTTCTCAGGTAGAACTACACAATTTAGAAAGTGCCTTCAAATATTTTATTTGCCCACTTGCTTCTCACAATCCTGCAAGATGGATAAGACAGGTGTCATCATCTCTGCTTTTCAGATGATGGGGCCACGGTTCCGGAGAAGTGCCTTGCTCAGAGTCAGGGAACCCATGGAAAATAGAGAAAGATACCAGCACAGGGTTTTGCCCTTCAGATCTAGAACTTCCTTCCACTGCACCATGACACCTCTCCATAATCACAAAAAAAAAAAAAAAAAAAAGTGTGTAACAAAGAGAAGTCATAACTCAGGACAGGGATCCAAGGAAATGCACACGGGTGACTCCTTGTCTAAAGCGCAGGCCCAGACCCTAGAGGAACTCAAAGAAGATCACCATATCACCCATGGAGTCAGCAATGGCCTCAAGGAAGAGCTGCAAGCTTGAGCTTGATTTAAGTCATTCAAGCAACTCTTTGTTTCACAAACAAATGGTTATTTGAAAAGCTGCTGATGAATTCCATCCAGTTATTTTTTAGCAACAAGTTGCTTGGGGCTGATCTGCAAAATAGTCTGCTACTTGATGTAATCCATTTTTACCCAACTATTTTATGTGCTACACAAATCATGGCCATTTTTTCACGTTTGCCTATTTGTTAGCTGACAAATAGGCTGTTTCAAGGCAGCAGCCCTAGGTCCCCACCCCCAACACCTGCCCACTTTGGGCCAAGTCCCAGCTGTGGTTGCGGCTTTGATGGCAAACACAACCTTCTATGACATGTTGCTGAACAAATGGAAAAAGACCCAAGAGCGAAGAGGAATCCCCCCAGCATCGGAAGTCAGCTCTCTCAAAATGGATTTTTACTGGGGAGTGGCTTCAAGAAATTGCTGAAATGAGAGGAATTATCATTCCTAGAGTCATCTTTTGTTAACATACTGCTGAGGCCTAACTATCCACAGACTATTCTATCTGAGTTTATCTTGTTGCGACAGATCTGCGTGCTGTAATCAATCACGCTGCGTATCCATAAAACAGCTTGATAGTACACATGTATTCTCCTCAAAATAAAGTTGTAACATTTACACATAATAACTTATCACGCTGCAGGCTCTGCCTGACGTAGACTCAATATCATCTGACGTTTTATTGGATCCCACACAAACTTTTGCCTAATACAGTCATTCTACAGAGAAAAGTTAATTGAAGTCTTGACTATAATAAAGAAAATTAAATAGAGAAGGAACTGAGGCAATCTGCTCTGGGGACTGAATAGAGGTGGGTAGAGACTTGAAAGAGAAGGACAAGGTGGAGTTCAAAGCCCAAAGCCAAGCCCACCACCCCACTCACTGGCCATGTGCTCTTCAGACCTCAGCTGCCTCGTCTGTAAAATATTTAGCATCAGCACATGTTAAAATGCAAATTACATAGAGAAAGTGAGGAAGATGGAGAAGGATGGAGAGCTGAACAAAACCCAGGCATTATGGGCAGTGTGTCATGGGATGTAGGTGGCCACACCCACTGACCCATGTAGGGTTGAGTGGTATCCAAACAGTGTGAAGAGTAGTTGGAGGCTTTCTCTATTGACTGTCATTCTTACTAGAATATGTATAAAAATTATTTATTTGCTGACATCCACTGTCTCTGTCTGCCTATGACATCCCAGCCCGACTGCCGGTTTCAGGAGGCAGAGAGATGCCATCTCACACAGCATGGTGTCTGCAGTGCCTGGCATGTAGTAGGCATTCGGTAAACAGCTGATGAATGAAGGAAAAATAAATCAGTGAGTCACTTAGGCCTGGAATACATTGCCTTTGACACTTCTGGAGAATGGCCACGGGTATCCCACTCTTTTGACAGTCCCTCTGGCCAAAGCCATAGGCTCTACCCATCCTCCACCTCCAACCAAACTCGCCTGTGCTGTGGCCACGCTCTCAGTGGTACAGCCAACCTAAATAAGCAAGGGCAAACAGCCATGCTGCTCTTCGTGGACAATTTGAGGATCTCTCTGCTCTTACCTGGTCACATGGTAGGCACGTGGGATGTGGAAACCACTTTGAGGGCACGTTTTAAGAAACTCCAGAAACTAGGAAGCACCATCTAAAAAAGCAATGCTTTTCATGTTGTGAAAATACTCGATGAATTGTGTGAAATGAATAACTAGGCTAGTTGTTTTCAGAGCATCAATATCAACCATGAAGTTTCTGCAACTTACCCCCCAGGCTCTAATTTTAGGAGGCCCGATGGAGTGGGTTTGTGACGGAGCCTGGAGAGTTATGGCTCCTAAAGCTTCACAGATGCTTTTGATACACTCTGAAGATTGGGAACAGCAAGACCAGACAATGACTTATGGACTTTCTTCAATTCTAGTTGCAGTTTTTAAATGCCCTTTGGGGGAGGGATGGAGTAGGAAAGATTAAATGTCATTTTCTAAGAGATCAGAAAGTCTTGAATGAAACCATTGACTCAAATAGTGAGACTTTAACATCTGACCCCTCTAGTTTTCACTGTTCCCTGAGCATGCCATGCTCACTCCCTGCCCCTGTCCTCGGTTTATGAAATTCTTCAACCACCTACATTGCCTTTACATCTTCAAAAGCCTCTCTAAGTCACACCCATTTGTTTGAGGAAATGATGTATATTGTTAACCATGGGAAAATCAGTTGACATTTGGGCAAAAACCTATTTCAACACTGTCTTACTGAGACCTTTGAAATTTGCCTTGGGATGATCCACTCATATTCACTCATTTATTCACTAAGTGAACAAACACATTAGACCCTAGTCTACAGGAACTGTACCAGGTGCTGGGTGTGAAGCAATGAACAAGCAGATATGGGGACATGATTCCCACTTCATGATTAAACTTCATAGCTTAGGAGCTGTCTGCTGTTTCCAGCTTACCATTTCCCAATGGCTTCCACCATTGGGAAGCCGATGGTATAGATAGCTCCCAGGCGTTGAAGGAGTTCTTCACAACTCTTGTGAAGAACCACAGATATTATCTTCATGGTTATCTCTGCAATCACGCAACGTTTCGTTCTCACACCCTAATGGGATCTCACAGCCTAGTGGGATCTAAGAGGCTGAGATTTCATGTGACTCTCTCTAGGTGGGGCTACTCAGCTCCTGGCAAAACAAACATGAGCAAGTTGAGTTTAATCATAAACTCATGAACAATGCCCTGGGAAATGGGTCTGGTGCCTTGGCTCCTCTGTCCAGGCTGGCTGGACCTTGTTGAAGCTGAGATGTAAACCATCATGAGTTTCTGCAGTTGCCTGGTTGCCCACGGCTGTGAGGTGGGGAGGGAAGCCTGGGAGCAGGCTAGGCACAGTTAGAAGCAAATGAACCTAGTGTAAGGATGTTAGAGTCGAGTTCTTCCCTCTGTGTCTTTTGCACGAAGCAGCTGGAGATGGTTTGCAGTGGCCTGGGCAAAGCAGGAGGCAGGAAATAGGGACACTGCCCTTGACACTCCACACTTATTCACAGCCACTAGGTTCCTGGGTTTGCGCTCACCCTTCTCAGCACAAGCCAAACTGTCTCTCTAGAATGATTTGAGCAGTTCTAGGATAGCCCAGCCCAGGGGAAAGGTCCAGGTTGGGAGGGATTAATCACCACACAATGTTCAGCCTTTTCATGTCCAAGTTCCTATTGCCAGCAAGTCCCTCCCCTTTCCTAGCTTGGACTTCTGCTACTCTTGGGGTGCACAGGACCGCCCCCTTTCCTACCACCCGGCACATGCTCTTTTCCTTTAGTTAACTGAAAGCCAGCCTAAGACTTTCAAAAAGAGTTCCCATTAGGAAACCCTAGGAGCACAAAGAAGAGAAATAGATGAGTGTAACAATGCTTCACATTTGTATAGCACTTTGCAATTTGCAAAGCACTTGCACATTCATTACCTCATTTACCCAGCATGAATTCCTTCCCCTGACTTAAGTAAAGCCTAGCCAAGGACTGGCACGGGCTCTGCTAGGAGTTTCCTCCAGCCCCGCCTGACCACCATTGGCCAGGCGACTCCTGGCAGAACTGGCAGCCTGAGTGGGTCCCGATGATGGTCTCCCAAAGTCTGATTCCTGGTCCCAGGTCTGATGCTAATATTCCAGAGGTCACTTTCTAGAAGCATTTTCAAGTTGTTAATGGTGGGTCTAATGACTAAGAGAGGTGACATTTCTTGTTTCCAGGACAACTCTGGGTTTGGTGTCTCTCAGATTATTTACTGGAGAGGGAAATGGCAACCCACTCCAGTATTCTTGCCTGAAAAACCCCATGGAAGAGGAGCCTGGCAGGCTACAGTCAATGGGGTTGCAAAGAGCTGGACACAACTTAGCAACTGAAAAACAACAGAAAACTTATTTACAGAGAACAATACTACTGCACATTCATTGAGTACTTACTGAATACCAAGCACTGCTTTTTATGTGAATTCACTCATTTCACCCTCACAAAAATCATCAGGAAGACAGTAGTATTCGCACTCAACAGATGAGAGAAGCTTAGTAAATGTAAGCCATATTTAATGTTGTAGAGGGAATCGGTTGGGTGAAGGGCAGGACAATGAAACTGAAGTCCTTTTCTTCACTGAGTCATTACCTTAGGGATGCAGGCATTCAAGATGCATTTACCAAGTTCCTCCCACATGGCTGGCTGGCCACAGGCCCCAACAGAGAATGAGTCATGACTCTGCCCTGAGGAGCCCACTGGTTGGCTGGTCCCCATCAGCTTCTCCTACTGGAATAATGTAACGCAGTGAGTATTATCACAGAGGCTCAAACCTCGTCCAGTTCAGTTCAGTTCAGTTGCTCAGTCATGTCCAATTCTTTGCGACTCCATGGACTGCAGAACTCCCTGTCCATCACCAACTCCCAGAGTTTACTCAAACTCATGTCCATTGAGTCGGTGATGCCATCCAACCATCTCATCTTCTGTTGGCCCCTTCTCCTCCCGCCTTCAATCTTTCCCAGCATCAGGGTCTTTTCAAATGACTCAGTTCTTCAAATCAGGTGGCCAAATTATTGGAGTTTCAGCTTCAGCATTAATCCTTCCAATGAATATTCAGGACTGATCTCCTTTAGGATGGACTGGTTGGATCTCCTTGCAGTCCAAGGGACTCTCAAGAATCTTCTGTAACACCACAGTTTAAAAGCATCATTTCTTCAGCACTCAGCTTTCTTTATAGTCCAACTCACACACCCATACATGACTACTGGAAAAACCACAGCTTTGACTAGGCAGACCTTTGCTGACAAAGTAATATCTCTGCTGTTTAATATGCTGTCTAGGTTGGTCATAACTTTTCTTCCAAGGAGCAAGCATCTTTTAATTTCATGGCTACAGTCACCATCTGCAGCGATTTTGGAGCCCAAAAACATAAAGTCTGTCACTGTTTCCACTGTTTCCCCATCTATTTGCCAGGAAGTAAAGGGACCAGATGCCATGATCTTAGTTTTCTGAATGTTGAGTTTTAAGCCAACTTTTTCACTCTCCTCTTTCACTTTCATCAAGAGGCTCTTTAGTTCTTCTTCACTTTCTGCCTTAAGAGTGGTGTCATCTGCATATCTGAGGTTATTGATATTTCTCCTGGCAATCTTGATTCCAGCTTGTGCTTCATCCAGCCCAGCCTTTCTCATGATGTACTCTGCATATAAGTTAAATAAACAGGGTGACAATATACAGCCTTGACATACTCCTTTCCTGATTTGGAACCAGTCTGTTGTTCCATGTACAGTTCTAACTGTTGCTTCTTGACCTGCATACAGATTTCTCAGGAGGCAGGTCAGGTGGTCTGGCATTCCTATCTCTTGAAGAATTTTCCACAGTTTATTGTGATCCACACAAACAAAGGCTTTGGCATAGTCAATAAAACAGAAGTAGATGTTTTTCTGGAACTCTCTTGATTTTTTAGTGATCCAACAGATGCTGGCAATTTGATCTCTGGTTCCTCTGCCTTTTCTAAATCCAGCTTGAACATCTGCAAGTTCATGGTTCACATTCTGTTGAAGCCTGGCTTGGAGAATTTACTAGCATGTGAGATGAGTGTATTGTGTGAGCATTCCTTGGCATTGTCTTTCTTTGGGGTTGGAATGAAAACTAACCTTTACTAGTCCTGTGGCCACTGCTGAGTTTTCCAAATTTGCTGACATATTGAGTGCAGCAGTTTCACAGCATCATCTTTTAGGATTTGAAATAGCTCAACTGGAATTCCATCACCTCCACTAGCTTTGTTCGTAGTGATGATTCCTAAGGCCCACTTGACTTCACATTCCAGAATGTCTGGATTTAGGTTGGTGATCACACCATCATGATTATCTGGGTCGTGAAGATCATTTTTTGTGTAGTTCTTCTGTGTATTCTTGCCACCTCTTCTTAATATCTTCTGCTTCTGTTAGTTCCGTACCATTTCTGTCCTTTGACAAGGGCAAACTGCCTAGAGGGCATCCATGAGAAAGGGGAGAGGATGTCCCCAGCAAAGAAAGCAGCAGAAATAAAGGTTTGGCCATAATAGAGGGTGTGAATCATTTGGGAAATTCAGTACCACCAGTCAAGTAGGATGGGTGAGTTTATACCGAGTTAAGGGGCTCGGGCTTTAGTCTGACATCACTAAAGCACAATGGATGGGTTTTAAGCAGAAAAGTGATGCAAAAGGATCTTCACCCTGAAGTTATTTTTTAAATTAAGTTCTCCCTTAGCATCTTATTGTCCTACAGTTGTCTTTTTCCAATAAAAGGAAGTTCAAGTAGGGGACTCATTAAATCAGGCTCTCTGGCCACTGGTTGCTACCTAGCTAGCTCTGCCGCCTTCTACTGGGGAAAGATAATGTGGTTTTCTCCATCCCACAATCTCTCTCCCCCCATATTACAGTTTTTGGGTTGCTTAAGCTGTTCTGGTCCGACAGATAACAGCAAATTCCAGGCATGTGTCTATGAATAGCTTCCATTTCTTCTGGATTTACCTCTATGTTCAACATCCATCTGGGCTTCTCTAGTGGCTCAGATGGTAACGAATCTGCCTGTAATGCAGGAGACCGGGTTCCATCCCTGGGTCAGGAAGATCCCCTGGAGAAGGGAATGCAGCCCTCTCTAGTATTCTTGCCTGGAGAAGTCCATGGACAGAGTAGCCTGGTGGGCTACAGTTCACAGAGCTGCAGAGTCAGACACAGCTAAGCAACTGACACTTTCAGTTGTCCACCTACAATAGGGATCACTGTCCACATATGCTGTCACCAATTAGTGAATGTGAAAGTCACTCAGTCGTGTTTGAATCTTTGTGATGCCATAGACTATAGAGTCCATGGAATTCTCCAGGCCAGAATATTGTTGTGGGTAGCCTTTCCCTTCTCCAGGGGATCATCCCAACCCAGGGATTGAAC
Source organism: Oryx dammah (assembly GCF_014754425.2). NCBI lineage: Eukaryota > Metazoa > Chordata > Mammalia > Artiodactyla > Bovidae > Oryx > Oryx dammah. Next base: position 42,194,827 of record NW_024070206.1, on the reverse strand, counting down.
CCAGGTCTCCTGCTTTGCAGGTGGATTCTTTACCAGCTGAAACACAAGGGAAGCCCAAGAATACTCCATTCTCCAGCAGATCTTCCCGACCTAGGAATTGAACCAGGGTCTCGTGAATTACAGGCAGATTCTATACCAACGGAGTTATCAGGGAAGCCCATCACCAACATTTGAGTTCACCAATTGCCCCCTCACTGATTCATGGCCCTGATGTTGCCTTTCAACGCTCCTGGGGGCTGGCCAGGGCCAGGTTTGGAGGAGGCCAGACACTGACACTTCCTCGCCCTTGGGAGACACTCTTTTATTTGGCTCAGCATGAAATTAAAACAGACCGGGGCATGGAGAAGTGAAGTAGAGGGGGCTGTGGCTTGCCAGCCAGGCCCACCAAGTCAGTCCTTGTGATTGACAGGCCTGCAGGTGCCATAGTCAGCTCCTCCTAGCTGGGACTGTCTTGTATGGTCTGAAATGTCCACTGCCCCTAGTTCTGAGTACACACATAAGCTTGTCTTTGGCTGTCTCCTTCTTCAGGACCAGGATCCTGTTTTATTCCACAGATGGGAGAGACCTCAGAAACTGAATTCTAACCAATGTGGGTTATGACTTGGGCTTGAGACATCAAGACAATAGACATTGGCTTCTTTGGACTAGGACAGGCTAAAGGACAGTGTCAGATCCCTACACAGTTGTATGGGATAGGTCTGCCAGTTGCTTTCATCAGACCCCCAAAGGGGTCACAGTCCCCCTCAAAAGGTTAATTAACCCTGATTTGAAGGGGGCTTGCTGATTTGCACTCATTGACCCCATTATAACACTCTAAGCCCAGGGCCAGCCCTCACCACTGTGGGTCTGCCCAATCACATTCAGTTGACCCAACTAATGCAAACATGGCAATAATTTATTTCAGTTCAAAGAAATGCAAATTGGGTTAATATCCCTTTCTCTGAACCATCACATATTCAATGTAAACTAATTCATTTCCACAGCAGTGAATTTTTCTAGAAACAAATGATACTCCATTCTGCACAATTCAAACTAGCACATTTTTTAATGCAACAAACATTTATAAACCACCCATCCCTCCCCCCATTTCCCTCCTTCCTAAAAATACCCATTGCAGCACCATCTTCAAGCCTACAGCCTGTCAGCCCGAACTGCTGCATTGTATTTTTATAATGGGACTGTTTCAATCCCAGCCATCAAATTACCCTGTTTATTATTATCCCCATTTTACAGATAAAAGAACTAGGACACAAGGAGGTCACCTGCCCGGCTCCAAGCCCCACAGCAGGGCTATCATGAAGAAACCACGTTTCCGGGTTATCGCAGCCTTGGGAAAGGAGAGGCAAGCTGGCAGGCTTGGTTATACTTCTAGAGACAGCCAGAGCTTAGGAGGAGATGATGCCTGTGGTCTCGGACCTCAGGCCTGGGCAATGCAAAGAAGACCATGGCCAGCTATACAGTGATGCCTCCAGAGCCAGCGACCCTGGACAGACCTATGTGACTCTACCTGTGATCAGGTGCCCCCAGAGGGCAGAGAGGAAGCAATGGGGTGAGAGGGAGGCTTCTTGGGGACCAGCAAGTTAGAACCAGCCTGAGACCTGGAGCCATAATACAAAGGGCATCTGACCAGGAACCCAGGCCCTAGCTGGCTCTGCCTCTCCATCACTAGCGCTGATGCTGCAGACCAGACCCACCTCTCTGAACCTCCATTTCTCAGAGTGAATAATGGTCTGGATTCTGTGATCGCCAGTGGCCTTTCAGGAGCACCAAGGGCACTTTGCAAAAGGACTCCCCAAACTGCCACCTCATGTCCCCTCCCTGCATAGTGCTGGAGCCTCCCCAGCCCCAGCCCCCAGGCCAGGCCCTCTGCCACCACAAAGCACCCCCCCAAGCCCTCAGGGTGGGCAGTCAGGTCTGCTGTAGGACCGCCAGCTCAGCGGATCATCACACCAGGCAGATTGCGGGTTGACGTCATCCTTTATATATACAAAATCTCATGCACGTGCATACATGCACACACACAATTTTTTCTGAACGTGTAGCTTTTGATTTAAAGCACTAAACTCCAGGGTGGGATTCTTTGAGGCTCCCTTCCAAGACCATGATGGCAGAAACTGGGGACTTCACCCTGGTGCCCATCAAATGCCACATCCAGGTACCACCTTCCCAAGAGCTTTCCGAGCTGTCAATCTGTGAGCTCCCAGGCTACCGTACCTGCTCCACCAGCCTGTGTCCCCCACCCCAAGGATGCCCCAGAACCCAGCCCCTCCCACGCTGGGCTGCAGTCTGTGTGGGGAGAGCAGCCACGTCAGAATCACGGCATCAGGGCTCTCCTGAGGCAGGACTTATTAATAAACACACTGCTCCGAGCATTTGCTCACGATTGTTTGATATTTCAGTTTTCAGTAATTTTCTCAGTTAATAATTTATTAAATGGATTATTTGTCATTTCAATTTATTAAAAATTGATAAGGGGCTCATTTCTTTTTTCCCAAGCTAGGACACAGAGAGAGAGAGAGAGACAGGCTGGAGTACAAATTAAAGGCACCCTGCTTCCTTCCCTGCCCTATCGCCGCCCAGTCACCCACACCCACTGAGCACTCTCCGGTGCCCCCATCCCAGTGGCTCTGCGCACAGAGCCTGCTTCCTGGTCCTGCGATAAGGGGACAGAGGCCTGCCCGGCCAGCTCCGCCCCCTCCCCACCCATCCCCTGGCTTCTTATCACAGCCAGTCCCCCAGCCTGGCAGGAAGCTCAGGGCCTCCCGAGGCCCCGCGCAGCTACAAGGACGCCTTCCTGGCCTCCCAGCAGCTGTGAACTGCGCATGCCCTGTCCAAGGCGGACCGCGGTGGGAGCTAAGAGCCAGAGGGACGTGATCAAAGAAGTTGCCGGGAGATCTCAACACGGCTCCTCATGGCCACACCCACCTGACGGACAAATCTCTTGCCTTTGGTGCTATTTATTTCTTCGTGGTTTCTATTTTCTGATTATATTCTGATCGTGGCCTTGCCTATGTTTACCGAACAAGCATCTGCAGGCAATTGAGGAGAAAGACATAAGCAGGACTTTCTCCTGATCCGTATCTTCTTCTCCTTCGTCCTTGTCCTCCTTTTCTGCCTCCACTGCACGCTTCTCTTATTGACTCCTCTCTCTCTTTCCATTCTCTTGCCATCTCTGCTACCCTCCCTGCTCTCTCCACCCTCCTTCCCTGTACCTTTCTTCTCTCTGGACCTTCCTCCCCAAGCGCTGAGGATCGGCCTGGCTGCTTAAAAGCCTGGATCCTCATCTGTGAGCACAGCCTGTGAGAGGTCACAGCCGAGCTTCACCACGAATGCCCTGAGGCCAGAACTGGCTCTGTGGCTGCTTCCGGGCTGAGACCTAAGCCCCCTAGATCTGGGTCCCAACCTCAGGTCCCACCCAGCCACAGCAAGAAAAAATGGCAGTGCCCTCTGGATCAAAAGCGGTATAGATGAAGGCCACCCAGCCACTGCAGCAACTGAAGGGCAGAGGGAGAGGAAGAAAGCATGGGTGGGCAGGAGGGTGAGCAGAGAAACAGCCGCCACCTCAAAGTCACTTTAGCCAAGAGGGTTCGGTCATCATTTTGCCATCTCTGTCTGCCTTCACGGGCTCCTTGAGATCCCATGGATCACTGTTTTCTGGAGCGCTTTTCCCCAAGATGAGTTTAATGGCCTTATAAAAGTCACATTGTGCACAAATTGGGAAGTTTCTGAAGCACCTCGCCCGCTCTCATGCATATACACTCACGAAGTTCCCGCAGCTGAGCAGGGAAGGCAATTCAAGGCACAAAAACATCCTTGGGTAAATTACTTCCTATTAGTATGTCACATATTTCTTAGATACGACTGTAGTTCCAGGAGGTGACAGCAGCAGTTGACAATAAAACTTTGCACTCTTTTTTATTTATATTTTCCCTGCCTTTCTATTTTGTTTGTTGTGTTTTTTCTTTCCCCTCAAAGTTACATAACAGCACATCCAACTCTTTGTTCCCAAGGAAACAACCCACCCCCCACTCCCACCCCAAGGCTTTTCCTGACTGTCTCCCTGAGGGATTATCCAACTTGACCTATGACCTCAAGAGCCAAGTAAGGAAACTGAGAGGGGCGTGGCTACATCCTGAAGACAGAAGGCTTGCTCCACCCCCTCCCTCTCCTCCCCAACTCCTGTCTCTCTTCAAATCCATAAATCTCCACCAAACAAATGCTGCATGCCTTATACCTGAGTAGAATGATCTGGAAGAGACAAGAGAAGATAGGAGCCCATCGTCTACTTCCTGAGTGAGAAAGAAAAAAAGAGTATATGAGAAGAGACAATGCAAGCATTTATCCAACCAGGCTGCAGAAACTGTGTTGGAGGGAGACAAGGTCAGGCTAAAGGAGGCTGTGTACTCACACTAGGGTTTGAAGGGCAAGTAAGACAGATCCACTGAGAGTAGAGAGACCCTACCCCATCTTCTGGAAAATGAGGCTTCCCTTATGCTGTTCTCTGCAAGCACAGTGGTACCTGGGTGTTTAAGTACATCTGGATGGAGAATCAGAGTCCCCAACAGAAAAATGATGCTTCCGAGAAAAATCTTCTCGTCTCAAGAGCTGAAAATGTCTTGCCAATACAGGGAGGGCCCAGTTTGCTGGTCTGTGGACTGGGAGTGGAATGCACAAGGCCCTTTAGTCCAGGCTAAAATCCTGCACCTCCAGCCCAGACTCCACACCCCCTCCCAGGATGGGACTGCCCCAGACCAAGGGCTTGGCCTCCAGGGAATCCCTCTGTCCCCCAAGCATAGGTCTGAGCCTCTTCTGGACTTTTCACCTCACAGTAATTCCCTCTTTTCACAGCCTGGAGAATTCAGAATCCCACACTCTCCTTGGGAGGATCAAGTCTCACTTTGCCTTCAGCGCTCCCCCTCCCTGGTCCCCTTTGGGCTGCAGATCCCACCTGCAGGAGCCTGAGTCTGAGCTTCATCCCAAGCTCAGAACCAGCCACTGTGCTCATCTGCAGCTCCCCACCTCTGCTCCTGCCCCCAGAGACTCCATATCACTCTCTTCAAAATTCAGGTCTACCTGGTCTCCCCGCTAAAGTTCATGGCTGAGGAAGAGCTTCAGTTTTTCTGCCTGGAAAGTTGCAACCCTGTCTCTCTAAAAAGATGGGACGCCAAACCCTAAAGGAACATCAGAGCCACCAAAGGTGGATGAGGCCCACACCCACTGAGGAGGAAGGCAGGGATGCTCTCAGGGGTACGGGCTGGGACAGACTTTTTACAGGAAGCATCTCTGAATTTTGTAGAAAATGAGCTCATTATTTTTCCATAATTGGACAGGAATAGAGGATCAAGGAACAAAGATTAGGGGAGAAGGGGTAGGATGTCATTGTGTGTAAATGTCATAAAATGGTGGATTTAATTACCTTTTAACTTCAGCCAAAATTTTTTATATTGCACTCATTGAAACAATGGGAAAAGACTATCACTAAAAAAAGTCTATTACTAAAAACACTGTCAGATCAGCCACTGAATTGTGAACTATCCGCTGCCATCTTTTTGGTCAGTGTAGAAACATCCTGAATATTTTAGGACTTTAGGACCTCAATTCTCTACCACTTATAATTCAAAATTGCATCTCCCCCTGCCTTCTCCCAGGACTCTTAATTTCTCTTCTCTCTTCACCATTATTTATTTAAGCCTCCTAACTGTATTATTTATCTTAACACCATATCTGTATTATTTATTTTACTGTAGCTCCATAATGATATTATTTAAGTCTATAAAATAAAGCTTTTTCCCTTGAACTCTCTGTGCAAAACAAAATTGTATTCTACTGAAACATTCTTTGAAATGTCCTTCTTTTCTACCGCTGGATAATAATAATAATACTTTGCATTTATATAGTACCTTTTATCCTGGGATTATTTAAGTCTGCAAAAGCAGTCTGTCTGAATCCTCTATGCAAAAATCGAGTTGTATGAGAATATTCTTTGAAATGCCCTTTATTTTTCACCACTGACTGGTACAGAAATGATCCGTCTTTGTGCATTACTTTTCACCAAGGAATTCCCAACTGGTTCTCTAATTAATGCTCACTTCCTTAGAAATGGCAGGGTAAATAACTGTCTCCACTTCCTGGGTGCTGAAGACCTCCATGGACAAGAAATATGTATCAATCAGAGGATATCACACCTCACAGTTCCTCCCTGCCTTTGAGATAGATCGTCACAGCCTTCCTTCTCTAAGCTATCAACTAGCTTTATCACAGAAATGTGGAATGAGCTCTGGAACCAGACTACCTGGGTTTAAATCCACTTATTCCCTGAGCAGCATATCCCGGGCAGGTCTTAAAGCCTCAGTTTGCTCATCCACCCTCAGCATCCTTTGTACATCCTGTGCTCAACTCAAGCCCCTCCCACATCCAGAACAGTCCTTCCTATTCCTATTTGTCCATCCTTCAACACCCAACTCTAGGTCCACATCTAGGACAAGCAGATGGCAGTCCCTGACCTTCTCCAGTAATGGCAAGTGGTATCAGCATTTTCATTTTGGACAGTCCTTGGCATGTAATACTCAGACAGTACATCCTGGTTCTGGATTTCATGTCACTTTGCACAGTTTTGCACTGTCTTTTGTGAGTGAAATTTTGTGTATTGATGGATTCACTCGACAAATATTTATTAAGCATCTACTATGTACTAGGCACTCTTTTGCCTCTACAGATACAGCTGTGAACAAAAGAAAACACCCAGCAATTTCAGAGCTGACACTCATGTGGGAAAATACACCCACCATCAGGTCTGCGAGGCTACATCAACTCCACCTTCTTCCCTGGCTCTTAAAGTGCTGAACGGAATGTGGTGTACACAGCAGGGGAGTAGAAGACACTTTTCACCTGATTTTTTAAAAATATTAATGATAAGGAGATAAAAGTCTTTGAAATTATAATTTTAACAGTTTTCTCTAGTTTCAAAAAAAAAAAAACAACAATTTTTTACATGTTACCTCCTCTATTACTTCAAAATGAAAAACCTGCCTCCAGTCCCAGACTGGTTATTAAGTCCCCAAGTATCCTTATAATGTTTTATACAGTCAATGTAACTCTCTCCAGATGTGCTATCACTGTGAAGTGGATCTGGTCTACAACCTTCAGTTGCTCATCTGTCACATAGCGCTGATGCCTTTAGGTGTCATTGAGAGAAAAATGAGACAGTCATTCAAGGGCCAGCACCAAGCCTAGCACACAGCAGCACCTTAATAAACCACAATATCACATCGTATTGCATCCTCCTCCTTCTTGAGGCTCTGGTCCTAACTCCATATGATGACTGAGATGGAAAAGTCAGGATTGATGAGAAAGGCCACCTCCTCTCCCCAGCGAGGTCCCTCCTTAACCCTGGAACACAGAGCAGGACTCCTGTCTCTTTTGTGGTTTGTGCCTGAGCACCAAGCTCTTTACTGCCTTTGTTGGAGGCACTGTGCCCCAGGACACTGGGTTACTGTCTACTTGTTACATTGCCAAACCTCTTCTATCTTCCTTTGTTCTTTTAATCCCCTGCCCACACAATTTCTTGAATTCTGCATTTCCTGTGTATTGTGTCCTTGCTTTCTTCTCTAGGGTGTTTCACCCTAATCAATTTCTAGGTAAATATTTCTCCTTATCTTACCCATTTCCATCTTAGTGTGCCAACAGGAACAGGATTGTAATAGGTGCTCAATAAACATTGTGTGTGTATGTGTGTGTGTGTGTGTTAGTCATTCAGTCGTGTCCAACTCTTTGTGATCCCATGGACTGTAGCCATCCAGGCTCCTCTGTCCATGAAATTCTCTAGACAAGAATACTGGAGTGGGTTGCCATTTCCTACTCCAAGGATCTTCCCAACCCAGAGATAGAATCCAGATCTGTTTTGCAGAAAGATTCTTTACCATCTGAGCCACCAGGGAAGCCCTCAATAAACATTATTTGCATGGGATATTATTTGCATGGATTTGGTTTGATGTGGACTATATGAAGTAGTTATAATTATTCTAACCTTAATTGATTAGAAAGGGAAATCTGCACCCCAAAAGCTCCAAGCCACCTTCTTTCCCTTGGAGAATGGAATCATTCCTCTCCAAAGCTGCACACTGCATGTCCTTCCTGAGTACCTTCTCTGTGGCTATAATTGTGCTGGGCACTGAATATACACTAAGGAGTAAGTCATAGTCCCCTGTATGCAGACACCACAGTCTAGTTGGGAAATATACAGAAATAAGCAACCAAAATACTCTGTGGATATACCATGGGATAAAACACAGGTTCCCATGGAGCCATGTGCCATGGTTTCCTAACCCAGGTATATCAGGTCAAAAGGCTTTCTGACCCCACAGACTGAGCCTGAGACAGGGGTCAGAGAGATGGTAGGCATTCAGCCAGAGCGAAACAGTACAAAGATCCTGAAACAAGCAAGCATGTTCAAAGAAGCATGTTCAGGGCCTCTGGAGCCAGGACCAGATCGTGAGGGGCCGTCCAAACCCCACTCAGGAGCTGGGACATTTCCCTGAGGTTACCAGAAAGACACTGGAGTCACTGAAATTGGTTAATCAGAGAGGTGGCATGACTAGGCACAAAGAAAGCACCCCTGAAGGCAGCAGTGGGTACCAGGAGGAAAAGTAGGTGAGAGGTAAGAAAACCCCTTGGAGGACTGATGTAAAAGCTATTTGTCTAAAAGTTTCTAAAAATTATTTACATGTTTAGTTCAGTCCAGTTGCTCAGTCGTGTCTGACTCTTTGCGACCCCGTGAACCACAGCACACCAGGCCTCCCTGTCCGTCACCACTCCGGGAGTTCACCCAAACCCATGTCCATTGAGTTGGTGATGCCATCCAACCATCTCATCCTCTGTCAGCCCCTTCTCCTCCTGCCCCCAGTCATTCCCAGCATCAGGGTCTTTTCAAATGAGTCAGCTCTTTGCATCAGGTGGCCAAAGTATTGGAGTTTCAGCTTCAGCATCAGTCCTTCCAATGAATATTCAGGACTGATTCCCTCTAGGATGGACTGGTTGGATCTCCTTGCAGCCCAAGGGACTCTCAAGAGTCTTCTCCAACACCACAGTTCAAAAGCATCAATTCTTCAGCATTCAGCCTTCTTTATAGTCCAACTCTCACATCCATACATGACCACTGGAAAGACCATAGCCTTGACTAGACGGACCTTTGTTGACAAAGTAATGTCTCTGCTTTTCAATATGCTGCTGCTGCTAAGTCGCTTCAGTCGTGTCTGACTCTGTGTGACCCCATAGACGGCAGCCCACTAGCTCCCCCGCCCCTGGGATTCTCCAGGCAAGAATATTGGAGTGGGTTGACATTTCCTTCTCCAGTGCATGAAAGTGAACAGTGAAAGTGAAGTTGCTCAGTAGTGCCGAACTCTTAGCGACCCCATGGCTCCTCCATCCATGGGATTTTCCAGGCAAGAGTACTGGAGTGGGTTGCCATTGCCTTCTCCGTTCAGTATGCTAGAAAACCCTAAATGCTCCCCACAGGAAAAGCCTATTTGAGATAATAATCTTATTCGGTAAAGTTGGAAAATACAAAATCAACACACTAAAATCACTTGCATTTCTGTACGTTAACAATGACCCCCCCAAAAGAAACAAATTAAGAAAACAATTCCATTTATAATAGCATCAAAAAGTATTAAATGCTTAGGAATAAACTTGACTAAGAAAATGATAGATTCATACACTAAAAACTACAGAGCATTCCTAAAAAAAAAATTAAAGCAGGTACAAATAAATGGAAAGGCATCTTGTATTCATCGATTGTAAGACTTAACATAGTCAGGAGATTCATACTACCCAAAGCAAACTACAACTTTAATGCAATCTCTATCAAAATTACAATGGTGGTCTTTGCAGAAATAGATTCATCCAAAAATTCATATGCAATTTGAAGAGAGCTTGAATGAACAACAACAAAAAAATCTTGAGGAAGTTTAAGATCTCATATTTCCATTTTTAAAACAAATTACAAAGCCACAGTAATCAAAACAGTGCAGTACTGGCATAAAAACAGACGTATAAACCAATGTAATCATATACAGAGGCCAGAAATAAGTTCTCACTTATATGATTAAATGATTTTCAACAAGTAAACCTGGGAAAACTGGATATCCTCATGCAAAAGAATGAAGTTGTACCCTTACCTTGCACCATATAAAAGCAACTCGAAATGGATCAAAAACCTAAACATAAGAACTAATGAAAGAAAATATAGGGGAAAACTTAATGACATCTAATCTGGCAATGGATAGAAAAAGCACAGACAACAAAAATAGAGATAAATAAATTCAGTTCAGTTCAGTTCAGTTACTCAGTCTTGTCCAATCTTGCGACCCCATGAACTGCAGCACACCAGGCCTCCCTGTCCATCACCAACTCCCGGAGTTCACTCAAACTCATGTCCATCAAGTTGGTGATGCCATTCGGCCATCTCATCCTCTGTTATCCCCTTCTCCTCCTGCTCCCAATCCCTCCCAGCATCAGGGTCTTTTTCAATGAGTCAACTCTTCGCATGAGGTGGCCAAAGTACTGGAGTTTCAGCTTTAGCATCACTCCTTCCAAAGAACACCCAGGACTGGTCTCCTTTAGGATGGACTGGTTGGATCTCCTTGCAGTCTAAGGGACTCTCAAGAGTCTTCTCCAACACCACAGTTCAAAAGCACCGAAGAATTGATGCTTTTGAA
>NW_024070206.1:42012355-42184012 GCF_014754425.2 Oryx dammah | reverse complement strand
AACTGGAGTTTCAGCTTTAGCATCACTCCTTCCAAAGAACACCCAGGACTGGTCTCCTTTAGGATGGACTGGTTGGATCTCCTTGCAGTCTAAGGGACTCTCAAGAGTCTTCTCCAACACCACAGTTCAAAAGCATCAATTCTTCGGTGCTCAGCTTTCTTCACAGTCCAACTCTCACATCTGTACATGACCACTGGAAAAACCATAGCCTTGACTAAACGGACCTTTGTTGGCAAACTGGACTATATCAAAATTTGAAACTGTTCAACAAAAGACATAATAGATGGAGTGGAAAGGCAATTTACCAGAAAGAGAGAAAATATTTGCAAATCATATATCTGATAAGAGATTAATATCTATAATATATAAAGAGCTCCTACAACTGAAAAAAAATGATTAAAAATAGGCAAAGGGCTTGAATAGACATTTCTTAAAAGAAAATACTCAAATGGCAAATAAGCACGTGGAAAGATACTCAATATCACTAATCATTAGGGAAATGCAAATCAAAACCACAATGAGATTATCACTTCACACCCATTAGAATGGCTATTTCCAAGTATTAAAACAGATGCAAGGGTACAGAGAATTTGGAACCCTGTTTGCACTGTTCTTTGGAATGTAAAATTGTGCCATTACTATGAAAAACATTATGGCAGTTCCTTTAAAAATCAAACATAGAAGTATCATGTAATCCAGCCATCCCACTTCTAGGTATATACCCAAAGGAATTGAAAGCAAGATCTTAAAGAAATATGGTATATCCTTTTCATAGCAGTATTATTCACAATGGCCAAAAGGTAAAGACAACCCAAGTGTTCTTTGACGGATGGATGGATAAACAAAAGGATAAACAATGGGGTATTATCTAGCCTGAGAAAGAAGGGAAATTCTCACACATGCTACCACATGAACGAATCTTGAGGATATGATGCTAAGTGAAATAAGCCAAGCCAATCATAAAATGACAAATACTGTATGCTTCCACTTATATGATGTATCTAGAGTAGTCAAACTCATAGCTACAGGAAATAAAAGGATACTTGTCCAGGGATGGAGAGAAGGGAAAATGGGAAATTGTTTAATGGGTACAGAGTTTTAGTTTTGCAAGATGAAAACAGTTAGGGACGTTGGTTCCACAACAATGTGAATGCATTTAAGACTACTGAACTGTACACTTTAAAATGGTTAAGGTGGGAAATTTTATGTGCATTTTACCTCAGTTTAAAAAAATTAATACAATTCAGAAACAAAAAATGTGTTTCTAAAAGAATGATGCTGCTGTTGAGCTTTGCTTCCCAACTTTAATTTGGGATCATTTTTCTCTCCATCACAGTATCAGGCACATCAGTCTCAGTCTTTCCTCCTTGTGCCCTCAGAGCCGTAGGGGTCAAAAACAGACAATCGACATAGCTCAGCTCTGTGGCCAAGTGGGCTGGTCAGCCCTTCACACCTAAATTAGAGCTCCCACAGCCACACGAGCTCTTTGCCCTGCCCTGCACACCATGGTGAGAATGCATGGGTTAGAATCCCATAGACTGGCTGCATCTGACCAGGGGGTGAGCAAAGCCTGAGCTCAGCATCTTCCATCCCCATGTCCCCAGCTTCTCATCTCCATCCCCAACCCAGGCAAGGGAGCCTGGGGAGATGTCAGGACTGTAGCTGTCCCTCCTCTGGGGCAGTGAGGAGCTGTTTTCAAAGTATTACACTGAATTACACAAAGGGCAACAAAGTAGAGTCTTCTCCATCTCACCTTTCCTGGTTACCTCCATTTCCCTCCAGAATCTGAGGATGAGTCAGAAAGGTTGGCACACAGCAAGCAGCATATATTCTTTTAAGTCTCCTTTGAAAATAATTTCTTCAAAGTATCACCATGACCTTGCTGTCAATGGAGTGTGGGGTTTTGGGGTGATGAGGCTTTCTTAACCCTAGTGGAACTTCAAGAAGCTGAGGACTTGTGTGCTGATGGAAAGCATAACCAGTGTGCCCCCAGGGATTCGCTCTGCCTGGAGAGAAGTATGTGGAGGGAACTGGTGATGAATCAGCGGAATCCAGCCGCAATAAAGCCAGAGATGCTGGGTCTCCTCCCCCAACTCACCCTTTTGTATTTGCAGCTGGAGGTTGAGGATAAGGGTCTGGGTATGTCTACATAAGCACATCAGGGCTTCAGGAGGAAACAGATGGATAATCCCCAACCCCATCTCCTTGAAGCATGGAACTGATGGCTCAGCAGGTAAAGAATCTGTCTGCAATGCAGGAGATGCAAGTTCAATCCCTGGGTCAGGAAGATTCCCCTGGAGGAGGAAATAGCAACCCACTCCAGTATTCTTGCCTGGAGATTTCCATAGAAAGAGGAGCCTTGCAGGCTACAGTCCATGGGTCACAAAAAGTCAGACATGACAGAGAAACTGAGCACAGATGATCTAGAATAGGACTAACCTAAGCTAAATGTCAGGAAAGGAGGGCAAGATCCCTGGGGGTGGGGGGGGAAATGACTCTAATGGAATAGGGTCAGACTGCATTCCCGGGTTCTGTAAAGGGAGAACAGTTCTGGAAGTACCACTTGTCTAATTTTACTCTCTCCTACAGGTAAGGAGGATGAAAGGCATTCCAGGAGTAAGAAAGAAGGGTAATGAGGCCTGGGGCCTGGGCTTTCTCGCAGTGAGATGTCCCGTAGTCTGCCTGATGAAGAAGCATCCTGTCTCCCATGGACCTATCCACGACTTGGACAGTCAAGAGGCCCACTGCAGCGGACCCAGAAGCAGGGAAACAGCCAAGATTCTCCAAATCGAGCCTCCAGGAAAAAACAATATTTTATAGTTAACATAACCAAAGATTACTACTGAAATCAGTAGAGCTTTTCCCACAAAGATGTGCCATCTTTTCCTCATGTCTTGGCATCTCCCATGCCCAGTGACCCACCTTGAAAATTCAGAGGCCTCAGTTCCATCAGTGCAGGCTACTGGAGGGTCTCAAGATCAGAAATACCAGTGGGTTCTTCCTGTGGTACAGCTCTGACCCCATCTCACGCCATGAGATGGCTCAAGGACCTTTGAAAAAGTGGAATGAGAAATCTTTTGGGTAGGCCAACACTAGTCAACATATTTCCAGTCCCTGCTCAAGAAACACAATGAAATTCCTGCCATAGACGATGCAGGGCTGCAGGAATAGAGTGTGACTAGAACACGGCATGCCGCAGAGAGTAAAAGTCTTTGGGTCCTTGGTGTGTCTGTGGGGCTTTAAGACCAGGAAAGCCTCATGATATGCGGAGCCAGTTTCTGAAACTCAGCAGACACAGGGCTGGCTGCCAGCATGGGTCACAGGGCCAAGGAGTGGCTTCTGAAGAGCTGGGTTCAGAATCGATTAAGCAGCAGGGCTATTTATTGACCACTTTAGATTCCATAGAAAAGGAGAAAAAAATAATATACCATGAAAATGAAATCCTGTCAGTAACCCCAACAGGCTTGCCCACCAACTAACGAGAACAAGGTAAATTTGAGCTCAATTTACTCAGATGGATAATAAAACTTTCAATTATGGTTGCATTATTTGTTGCTATATGGTTGAAAGATTAGGTGACAATATGCAAAAAATAGTTTCTTCATATTATAATATTTAGTAATGTCATTTTATTTTTTATATGTTTCATTAAATTGTTTTGTGGCTTTATTATCTACCCAGATGCACAGCCCAGAAATACAATTATTCAGATTTAGAAGCAATAAAATTTGGCATGCATTTTCTCGTATTCAGAATTCCTGCATGTTAAAAAGAAATTATAGCGTTCTTCCCACATTGCACCGCTCTGAGGCCCTCACAGACCCATTCATTAACCGAAGACATTACAGAAAGCACACCATTTAGGTTAAAAGGCCCTTCGGATAACAGATATGCATGCACGAAGCAAATATTTCAGTGTAGCCCCGCCTTTTGATTATGACAATAGTAGAGGCAAACGGATATGCGTTTGCCGTAATGTGCTGCTCAGTGATGGATCCATTGAGTGGTGAAAACTCTGATTGCAAAGCAGCACACAGAGAAAGCATTATGACAACAAAACCTATCTCCGTAACTATCAGGAAGTGAGAGTTTTACTACTTGGAGAAAAATGAAAGCTTTCTGGGGAATTGTATTTCAGAAAAGTTCTATAAGATGTGAATCCTAAACATGTTTAAGCTGCCCATAGAGCAGTGGGTGTAGACAGGTAAGAGATGAAGGGTGGTGGCCGCCCAGCCCAGAAATATTTCTTCCAAGTCACTATCTTAGGCCTCAGAACCCCCCTATTAAAATCCAACCAAGTACCTTGAGGATATTCATCCACCACTGGGACACAAACACATGTTGAATAGATGCTTCCTTGAAATCATGGGAACAAATGCCAGTATGTTAAGAAATATAAGACTATGTCAAGTTGGTTTTGTTCTGGGAATAGTGTTAAATGGCGGGGGGGGGGGCTGTGTCAAAAGAGGTAGAGAAGGTGCCAAAATGTATTTTACACACACAATAAAGAAAAGATAAATTACAGATTGAAAAAATATATTTGCAACACATACTACCAACAAAGGATTAGTATTGAGAATATACAGAGAACTACTATAAATCTGTAAGAAAGGAGCAAGCAAGATGATAGAAAGAAAGGGACAGGAGATATAAAGAACCATCTCACAGAAGGCTAAACACATATGGCCAACAAACATTTAAGAAAATATCTAGGAAATGCATAACGAGTTGTGTCTGATTTCCATTTAATTGACAAAATTAAGAAAGATGATATTAAATGTTAGAGACAGTATGTATACACAGGATTGCCAGGGGGAGAGTAAACTGGTAAAACCTCATTGAAAAAGAATTTAGCATTATCTTATAAAATTAAATAGCCTTTTATCCTACAACCCCCAAATTCCATTTCTGGGTATGTGCTCAAGAGAAACTTGCACATATGTGCACTAGGAAGAATGTACAAAAGGATCTATAGCAACACTATTCTTGGGGGAAATCTGGAAACATTCCAAATGGATAAGGAAATTCTAGAGTACATCACAATGAAATATTATAATGGCCTCAAAACTAATGAACTGCAGCTACATACAACTATATGGTTGATGCTCGGTAATACTATATTGTTGAAAAAAAAGTTAGTTCCAGAGACTATAGACCATAAGATTTCTTTTTCTGAAAAGTTTAAAATAACAAACCAAGCTATATTGCTTGTTAAGAAATGTTAGAAATCCACATATATAATAACGGACTCATTGGCAAGGACCCTGATGCTGGGAAAGATTGAATGCAGGAAGAGAAGGGGACGACAGAGGATGAGATGGTTGGATGGCATTACCGACTCGATGGACATGAGTTTGAGCAAGCTCTGGGATTTGGTGATGGATAGGGAAGCCTGGTGTGCTGCAGTCCATGGGGCTTCAAAGAGTTGGACATGACTGAGTGACTGAACAGAGCTGAACTACATAATAAAACTATCTTTTAAAAGGGATGATGAGCCCAAGATCCAGCAGATTATTAGGATCTATTAATAATGAAATTGGGTGATAGGCACACAGGTGTTTGCTGTGTCACTCTTTGAAGTTTTCTGTATGGCTGAAATATTTCATACAAATTACTTAAATAATAAAAGCAGTGCTTTAACATCAGATAGGCTTGCTGTATTTGAGTTTTCATTCTGACATTTACCAGCAGCCGTAGATGAGACATTAGAACTTTCCAGTTAAGGATCTGAGTTTCCTTATGTGGAAAATTGGAGCTGTAATAATACACACTAGTTTGTAAAGGACTTTGCATAGGGCTTGGAGATAGCTATTTCTTTAAAAAGCAAGTTTCTCTACTGGTAACTCAAATAATATAATTAATTCAATTTACTTTCTTTCCCTATAATATTCTTAAATCTACAAAAAGAAAGAAAGAATGTCCATCACACTAAACCTTTTGACCTAATTGACGTAGCACATGCTTTGGGGCAGTGTGTGAGATGTATTTATTTGCAAGAAGGCTGGGCAGGTCCAAGCTTGAATGAAACCTCAAGTATGAAAGGTAATAAGTATTGGTACCCACACATCCATTAGGGTTCCCATAAGAGCTCCAAAACCTCTACCCCCTGCCTTACCTCTGTGATTTCCTATCTAAGTGTTAACAGATAATAGAGGTTTTTTAATATTCCTGTGTTTTGAAAGAGGGTTCTTAGAAATAAAATATCTTTTGATCCAAAGCACTGATGCATGTAGCAGATTAAATTCTGCCCTAAACTCTTTCAAATCACACCAAGTAGGAATTTCTTGTAAAATAGGACTGAACCTGGGAATGCAAAAGTCATGCACCCTGACTTCTGAACCAATATTCTTACATTTACACAGAGAGAGAGAGAGAGAATTTTCTCACACAACCTCTGCTTCTAAATGTAAGTAGAGCCAACTAGAATAGGCTGATAGTTATATCTTGATTTCCTGTTGTGGTCTGCAGGGTAAAGGTCTTGTCCCTAGAAGTATACACATTCTCCCTTGAGAGGGACAATCATCCCTAGAGTCAATTATGCAAAGAGGTGGCAAGTTCCCAAAAGGCAAGCCTCAGGCATGGAAGAGAATCTTGTTTCTTTCAGAGCCTTATTTTATAGGCGCTGTTCTTCAAGGAGTCATACGCCTGGGGTGAGCTCCTGGGTAGTAGATGCTGAAGTGATACCCACCCCATGGAGACAGACTGGGAGCCAGGATGAGATGAATTCTTTCACTTCCCAAGAGCAAGTTGTAGCTTTCACATAGATTGTGTAGTGCAGCATCCTCCCTGGGCTTGATTCTCTTTGGCTTTCTTCCCAAGGACTCAGTGAAGAATTGTTGGAGCATGCCAGCACCACCATCCTATGCCCATGCTTGTCTTGTTAACATTCATTTCTGGTGAAAATTAATGGTGGGTCCTCCAATAGAGGAGGACATAATTTTTAAAAACATAATTTTAAAATTTTAAAAACAAAACCCATAAGGTGAAAACAGGATTACAAAGAATGTTTAAACACAAAGCAACATGTCTCCCTTGATTCATGCCTAGAAATTCTTAACAAACACCCCTTCCTCCAACAGAGAAACTTTCCCTTCTACTACCAACTAGATCAGTGAATTAACTCTTTCTGTGTAACAAACTACTCCAAAACTTAGTGATCTGAAACACCATTTATTTCATACTCAGGATTATGTGAGTGGGCAATCTGGGCTGAGCTCAGCAAGGTGGTTCTTCTGCTGGTCTCCCTGGAATCACTCCTGTGGCTAATAAAGCTCACAGGTGGGATGAGGACTCCTTGGTCCAGGATGGCCTCATCCATATCTCTGGCAGTTAGTGGTGGCTGTTAGGTGGGGTGGCTGGAGCCACTGCGTCACGTGTCTCCAGCAGACCTGTCCTGTTCATTGACATTATGCTGGTTGAGGATTCCAATAGCAGTAGAAGACAACTTCAATGTGCAGTTGCTTCTCAGGTCTCTGTGTCACATTTGGCAATGCCCCATTGACTGAAGAAAAGCATACGGCCAAGTGCAAAGTCAGTTTAAGAGGGTGTAAATACAAAAAGGGAATTATCTCAGCCCTCTTTTTAAACAATCTGCTATACCAGTTTTAAATAGCCTGGATCATATTTTATGAGATAAAGAAGAATTTTCCTTGGACACACCGCATGCTCACACACACTCCAATACTTACATCCACACATGCACACAAAGACTCATTGCATAGTCTCACATAAATCACTGTACATACACATCACAGTTACACATACCCCCAGATATGGACACAAGCTCACAAGAAAGAGTTACATGGAGATATACACAACAAAACCAGTTGTGTGTATAGGCACAAACAACCATTTGTAAGGCAAGATTCTTGCTGTGCACACTCAGTTTCATTTTAACTTTCAGCTTTTCCTTAAGAAAATATGCCATGGCAAATTCTTGAGGAAGAATCTACTGCTACAACCCATCCTTTGATATGAAGGGTTAAGCGATTAAAGATGACCCAGTCTGCCAGCTGCAAGCCTGTCTCTGTGGTCTGATTTCTCAAGATGATACAGCTCACTTCCCAGCAGTGATTGCAAGATTTAAATCTACGTCAGGAGAGAGAAAAATGCAATTCTTAGTGCAATGTTAGTTAGAGCACAGCTAAAGACAGCGTAACCAATGAACAGACAGAGTTTTACAGAATTGTTTAACCATTTCACTGGATGGGAAATAAAGAGATGCATTTTCATAGAACTCCAGGACCTTAGGAGGTCCCCTGATCTAGGATTCTGAGTATCTAAAATGGTTGTGCTCTGTTCTAGAAAAGATATGACTTTTTAAATAAAGATCTCATCATTCTGTACTGAAAGCATATGACTTTGTTCTATATTTTCACATCTCTATGCATATATTATCAACAATTTATAATTAATAAGTGTTTACATTCATAAATTTTTAAGTGACTGTATTATGGAAAAATATATTAAAAGTATGATTACATATATTTTCATTCTCTCATACTTTTTATGCCTATGGGGGGATTTTTTTTCTACAGGGGCAAAATTTCTAGAGAATTTATATCTGAAGAGCCAAATGAAGTTTCAAATATGGGACACTTGTATAAGCTCATCATATCTCCTTGCAGAATCCCAGTCCAGGACAGTCTTTAATTCCACTCTGTAACTTTACTATCTGAACCACCTTTGAAGCTGATCCCTCTCCTTAATGCTTCTCGAATCTAGCCAAGTTCAGCCCTGCTCTCTCCCCTGCCCAAGTCTACTTGGCTGCTGGATCATACCCAGTGTCTCAGTCTGTTCAGGCTACTATAATAAAATACCATAAACTGGGAGACTTAAACAACAAGCATTTATTTCTTACAGCTATGAGGGCTGGAAGCCCAAGATCAAAGTGCCGTCAGATTCAGTGTCTGGTGAAAGCCAGCTCTATCCTTTACAGACAGCTGTCTTCTCCCTGTGTCTTTGCATGGCAGAAGGGGCAAAGGAATTCTCTGGATTCCTTTAAAAGGGCACTTATCCCATTCACAAGGGCTCCACCCTCATGACTTAATCATTTCCCAGAGCCTTACCTCTTAACACTTTATAGGAGTTGGGATTTCAACATGTGAATTTAAAGGAGCACAAGCATTCAGTCCATAACACCCATACTTGGAAATACACTGGAGAAACTGCAGGAGCTTGCAATGGCGGGAGATGACTGCTTTGGGTTCAGAAAGCTGGTTGTGATCAGCTAAGACAAGGGTTTGGGGTGTATATAATACCTCTAACTTGTCAACATAAAAGTGCCCACAGAGACCCACTGGTGCAGCTGACCACCTCAGGGCTGCAGACACAAGCACTTCAAGGCCCAGGCATGTGGCCTAAAATGTGAAGGCAGCTGGGCAGTGGGCTTCAACAGCAGTAACCTTGGCACCCTCTATGCTCAGCACCAGGAGTAAGGACTTAATGGGTGAGTCTATCTGCAGGCTAGAGCACTTAATTAATTCATCACCCATCAATCAATCAATCAAATCAATAAAATCAGTTGAGTTTTCAAAGCTTATACTCTGATCTTAAGAATCCCAGTAAAACAGGAAAGAGTAGGCCTTAAATTCATTTATCCAAAGGACATCTTTGGTCTGATTCCAAATGGACTCCATTCAAACACAGGCCCTTTTGCGGGGGGTCTTCTTCCTGCCTTCCAAGGCCTGAGGACAGCCTTTAGTTCCACAGCTGGGAAAGAAGCTTTACCTGAATACAATGTGATGTTCAAGAACACCTACTTCCCAAATTAAACCTGCCCTGGTTTAGACTCCCAAGTGCTCCAGGGCACCCCCTCCAAGTTCTACTCCATTCCTAGATGATTTTAAAAGTGACATATTAGGGAACCCCAGACCTCCTAACTGATGCTCCTCAATATCTCCAGGTTCCTTTACAGCCAGGAAATGCCCCCATGGTATGACTTACACACACACACACACACACACACACTCTCTCTCTCTCTCTCTCACGCTCAGAGAATGAGTCCTTCTATGACGAACTGATACAGTTGCATATTTCTACAGTGTATTAACCATATATCTATTTAGCAGCTTTTTTTAAGTAGTTTTAATTAAGAATATAACCCACTCAGCCAACAACCTATTAAAATGAGAATGGTAAAACTGATAATAGAGTATAAATTTGAGTGAGGCAGAACTAACTTCATGCAAAGGGCAGGGAGGGTCTGATCCTTCAATCAGAAGCTGCCCATCAACTTCAAAATTGTATTTCCCCTCACATCACCTCAAATCATTATCCCACAATCCCATAGATCAGTGAGAAGTTCGTTAAACCCATTTGACAGAGGGGAAAACAGAGGTCCAGAGAGAAGAGATCACAAAGGAATTGTACTAGAGGCAAAAGGAAACCTGCCTCAGCTCCTCTCCCACATCTGAAAGGACACTCCCAGGGTCTCCCTGCCTGTCCATAGCTCCTCTCCTCCCAGCACTGCCCTCGGGCTGGAAACCATGTACCATGCATCCCAAGGCAGGGTCCGAGTCTTCCTCTTGGATGCTTCCCTTTTACTCCCAGGACCTAGCATAGGGGAGACTATATACAGGGCCCTCTAGGGTGGAGGCTATCGTCAAGCATATGAAAGACACCCTCGAATTCTGCCAAATACAGTTCCCAAGACGGGGCAACCAACAGAGGCTGCCAGGAAGGGGTGCGTGGGAAAAGAAGGGGTGCATGGGAATCTGCTCAGAGGGTTGGTCATGCCCCTGCCTGGATGTCAGAATGTAGCAAATGCCTGCCCAGCACCCCTTAGGCTCCAAGGCTGGGATACTTCAGACTTCATTCTCTGCAAATGAAAATGAAGAGTCAACAATAAACAAGAGCAGCCCACTGCTAAGCCAGGTGAGCTGATTACATTCCTGCATCCTGTCCTGTGCCTACCGTCTCAGAGAAGGCAGGAGGACAAGCACTCATCATTCGGAGGCTGATGGAGTGGTCTGGGAAGTCAACATGTTTATGGACATGAATTAACACTAAGGTTCCCATCTGAGTTCTCAGCCCTTAAACACTCTCAAGGCTCCCAGTTTAGATCCCTGAAAAGAAGCAAGGGTGCAAAAGCCAGAAGAGCTTTCACGAGATGTTTGATCCTGTGCTTGAGTCTCAAAGAATGAGCAGACTGGGATGGGGTGCATGATACAGGCAGAGGCAAGAGCTACAGTCTCAAAGGAGTCCAGTTGGAAATGAGACATCAGACACTGCTTGACTAGGGCAAAGCATTTTAACTGAGAGACAGAAAAAGATACCAGAGGGTCTGCAAGGTTAGATCACACAGCCCTTGGATGCCTTGAGAAAGAAGCTGATCTGTTCATTCAGTCAGCAGGGAAAACAACGTCAATGGCTCCCACTTGGTCCTTCAGCATTTAGCAGAAATGGAAAGGAATACAAGTGAGATAGGGAATCAAAGACCAGAATGGCACCAAGCCCTCATATGGAACCTGAGGCCCTTGCAAAGTTCCTGAGGGCAGGTCCTATCTGTCCTGCAGTCACAGGGCAGTTCTGGAAGCCAGCAGGGTCCTCATGGTGCACAGCACCTTCTTTGACACTCTGAAGACTCTTCTCAGATGCCATATGTGGGCAGTTCCCACTTCCTCCTGCGGGATCACAAAGGGTGTGAGCACCAGTTAGGAGCAACAGGCTGGTCAGAGAGCTTTGGGTAGGTGGGGGGACGGGCTGTCAGAGTTCACTTGGGGACAACTATTTAACTGCTGCCTGGTCACCTTTTGTCAAGGGTAGGAGATAGGGCTGAATGGAGGTGATGCCCTCAGAGGATGGAGTCAGAAAGTCTTTTTTCTTCTAATTTTTATTGGAGTAGAGTTGATTTACAATGTCATGTTAGTTTCTGGTGCACAGCAAAGTGAATCTGTTATACATATACATATAAACACTCCTTTTTTTAGATTCTTTTCCTATATAGGCCATTAAAGAGTATTGAGTAGAGTTCCTTGTGCTATACAGTAGGTCCTTATTAGTGATCTAGTTCATATACATGCTTGTGCTTAGTAACTCAGTCAAGTCCAATGCTTTGTGACCTTTTGGGTTGTAGCCTACCAGGCTACTCCGTCCAGGGGATTTTTCCCTTCAAGAATACTCGGGGGTTATTTCCTCCTCCAGGGGATTTTCTCAACCCAGGGATCAAACCCGAGTCTCCTGTGTCTCCTGCATTGCAGGCAGATTCTTTACTCACCAAGCCATCAGGGAAGCCCATTTTATATATAGTAGTGTGTATATGTCAGCCACAGTCTTCCAATTTATCCATCCCCTGCTTATCCCTCAGTAACCATAAGTTTGTTTTCTATATCTGTAACTCTATTTTGAGCCAGAAAGTCTTTGACACTGAATACCTCTCTGCAGAGTAAAAGAGGAATAAAAGAAAATTAAAATTAAGACATTGAATATAAATCTGGTAAAAATAAAAGAAGTTATTCAGTTTTCATTTTCATTTCACACCAGGAAATACGGCACATAGCTTGACTATAAAGACTGGTTATAGGAGAAAGTGGTAACAATCTGGGAGTGATCTGAGGAGCACTTGGATGGCCCATGAAGAGTTTTCCCAGTCCACCTGCTTTCCTGCCTTCTCTCCATTTTTCTTATCAGACCCTTCAGTTCAGTTCAGTTCAGTTCAGTTCAGTCACTCAGTCGTGTCCGACTCTTTGCGACCCCATGAATTGCAGCACGCCAGGCCTCCCTGTCCATCACCAACTCCCGGAGTTCACTCAGATTCATGCAAATGCCCCATTAGAATCTCCACAGACTTTTTTAGGGTTAATATAGTTAATTTCAATTCTTATTGAAATATATTTGACATATAACATTGTTTAAATATAAAGTGTACATGCTGACTTGATATATTTATATACTATAATATGATGGCCATTGTAGCGGTAGTTAACACTTCTATCACGTCATCTAATTATTTCTTTTTTGTAGTGGGAATAATTAAGATCTAGTCTCTTAGGAGTTTGATGATTATAATACAATATTGTTGTTTATATTCACTATCCTGTGCATTAGATCTCTTAAGATGTATTTAAACAACATCTCTCTCATTTCCCCAGCCTGTAGCCCCTAGTAACCAACATTTTACTCTCCATTTTTATGAATGTAGCTTTCTTAGTTTCCACATTTAAGTGATATAATATGATATTTGTCTTTCTCTGTCTGACTTATCTCCCTTAGCATAATGTCCTTGAAATCCATCCTTGTTGTCACAAGTGGGAGAATTTCCTTCTTTCTCATGGCTGAGTAGTATTTCATATATATATATATATGCTTGGGCTTCCCTGATGGCTCAGATGGTAAAGAATCCACCTGCAATGTGGCAAACCTGAGTTCAATCCCTGGGTCAGGAAGATCTCCTGGAAAAGGGAATGGCAATCCACTCGTCTTCTTGCCCAGAAAATTCCATGGACAGAGGAGCCTGATGGGGTTGCAAAGAGTGGAATATGACTGAGTAACTGACACTTTCTCTTTCATACATTTTATATATATATCACCATACCCATTCATCTGCTGATGGGCACGTACATTGTTTCCACATCTTGGTTATTGTGAATAACACTGCAATAAACAGGGAGGTGCAGATATCGCCTTCACATCCTGCTTTTATTTCCTTTGGGTGTATACTCAGATGTGGAATTGCTAGATTATATGTTAGACCTATTTTTAATTTTTTGGAGAATCTCTGTATTGTTTTCCATAGTGGCCGCACCAATTTATAATCCCACAAGCAGTGTACAAGGGCTCCTTTTCTCTATACCCTCACCAACACTTTTTTCTCTTGTCTTCTTCATGAGAAGCTGTACAATCTGGTTTTACTGAGCTAGCTGGGGTTTCTCCAACATTTTCCAACACATCGTGTTTCCGGGTCACCAATCCTTCCACTGGCCACACTGCCTCCCTCCCTTGTCTGCCGGGTGGATGCCTGTTCCTTCCTGACTCAGACGGAACCTAGCCTAGGGTGCTCCCACAGCGCCCCATCCACCCCTCTTTATCAGCTGCCTCATTGCTCTGTGATGATCTGTGCAGATGTCAGGGCCTCCCTTCCCCTTTAGGAAGTCCCTGAGAACAGAGGTCATGTTTTGTTTTGTATTCCTAATGAATGAGTCCTAAATGGAAATGCCAGCAACCTTTATCATCTGCTGGTATTTCTCCTGGGTCAGTTAGTCAAAATGGGCAAGATTTGACTCAGGGGACTATCAGATATGAAGTCGTGCCTTGAGGAAACATATGTGCTTCTTCATCTCATCAGTGAAGTAGGTGGCCACATACAGGATTAACTGGCAAAGGCTTAGGATGGTTAGGATAGCCACATGGAGAGACCCTCCCCACCTGACCACTGATGCCCAAAGGAGTAATAATAGTCACAGCGATGTAAAGAGTCTGGTGGTATTGACTATCCATTTGAGTACTTCCTGTGGCCCAGGTGCTACACAAAGCATCTGACATGATTTACCTCACTCAGTCCATACAACAGAACTGGGAGGCACATGATGCTCACCTCAACTCCACAGATAAGGAGACTAAAACTCAGAACATCAGACTCAGACTGACATGTAATTTGATGATGCTCATGCAGCGAGCCACGAGAAGAGTCAAGATTCAAACCCACTCACGTACCCACAAAGCTTTGACTTTCAGCTGTGCTGCTGAACAAGAAACCGCACCGACACTCAGGCCTCATTTGGTGGGGAGAGCACGTGTACGTACAGTCACACTGTCTTCCTCAAATCCTAGACCATACGAAGCATTAAACAACTGCTGCTGCTGCTGCTGCTAAGTCACTTCAGTCATGTCCGACTCTGTGTGACCCCATAGACGGCAGCCCACCAGGCTCCTCCGTCCCTGGGATTCTCTAGGCAAGACAGGGACCTTAGTACACTTATATCCACACTCATCTGCCTAAAGCCAATTCCCCCCATGACTGAGAGCCTCCCTGTGGGGCAGGAGGTGCAGGGTGCCGGACACCTGGGAGATGACATTAGGAGGAGAGAAGGTTGTAAGGACAAACTGCTGGTGAAGGCAGCTCCCAGTCCTGCAATTTCTGCCTTGATAAAGCCCCTCTGCCACCCACAGCTAGTACTGGGGTTCGGGACCCTGCTACCCTCCACCCAATTGTCTACAACTGCCTCACAGTGATTCTCCTGCTTCTAGTCTCATCCATCCCAACACAGCCCTCTCATCAATGCAGCCTGACCCCACTGAAACACAGCTCAGGCGTGCTCCAACACGTTCAGAGACCCCCACTGCCTCCTAATTGAAGTCTCAAATCAGCAGCTCCACTCAGGGACTCTGACACTCAGCCTCCAACCAACCACTCAGATTTGTCCTCCTTCCTGGCTCTGACAACCCAGGCTTCAGCTTCAGACCCAGAACAGGACCCACTGCATCCCAGATGAGCCTTGCCCTTCCCGCTCTTCTTTCCCTTCTCCTAGAACAATACTCTCTTCTCTCAGGTTGCCCACAAACATTTGTGGAGCACCTACTAGGGATCAGGTACAGTGTTGGCTTGTAAGATCAGATTTCTCCTCCAACACCTAGTGCAAATGCTGACTTGTAATCAGTCTCCTGATGAGGAGTAACTTCATCCTTCTCTATATGCTCAAATATTTACAGCACTTGGCCTTAAGCCACAGGAATACATCTGTCTCCCCCAGCCCTGTAAACTCCATGGGGGCAGAGTATGGTCTTGATGGCAATGAGCCCCATCACTGACCATGGTGAGCTTCAATTCAATCTGTATGGACCGATGGACAGCTCCAGAGTTCCTGGGTCATCACTCCCCATTGGCAAGTAAACCACAACAAAGAATATTATTGAGACAGTCATCGAAGTACCAAGATATGAATTATTTGAAGCATCGAATTATTGCAAAGACGTAATAGAAATCATCTAGTGCCCTGGATAATTTTGACTTGCCTGACATTCTTCCTATTATATATTCACACAATTAAATAGACAATGTGGATCTGTAACACTTAGTGCTATCAGACAGAAAACATGCAAGCCATGAAGAATGGGAATCAAAAATATTCTGTGGATTTCTTCTTGGGCTTAGATTCTAACCTCTAAGGGTAAAAATGAAAGTGGATGTCAGGCTTGAGGCCCATTGTTCCATAAGTCAGTTGGAAATCATTTATTAAACTACTCGCTAAACAATCTTGCTGTTGGGCTACTAAGTAAATGAACACAGTTTCTCCCTCTGGGTGCTTCTGTTCTGGTCAGGAATACAAGACTTACTTAGATGAAAGCTAAACAACAATATACAAGCCAAAGAAAATACACAATACACAAGTAAAGAACAAGTAATGTAAATTATTAACATGAATTCCAAGGAAAAGTTAAAGTCCAAAAAGTTGAGAGTAATCAGGAATGATGCACTGGAACCATCTTACTTTTGCAGGCAGACTCGTTACTGTCTGAGCCACCAAGGATTCCCACATTCTCAGTAGAGACAAATAAAGAGTCTCAAAAATCCCTGTATTCCCTATTTTAGGATGTCAGGTCCAGATGGTTTCTGGCAGAGGAGGAGATCCAGTGTGTAGGGCCTCTAATCTTTTAGGCCTTTCATTTCCCAATTCATTACTCAATGATATTTGCTGAGTGCTCACCACGTGCCAGGCCCAGTGCTAAAGTCAGAATATGTTGGTGAACTGCATGATCCTTATGGGCTACTGGGGTTGGAAGTGTATTATAGGAGAGGGTGGGCTTCCTTGGTAGCTCAGATGGTAAAGAATCCACCTGCAATGCAGGAGACCCTGGTTCAATTCCTGGGTCCGGAAGTTCCCCTGGAGAAAGGGTAGGCTACCCACTCCAGTAGCTTCCCTGGTGGCTCAGATGGTAAAGAATCTGCCTTCAATGCAGAAGATCTGGGTTCGATCCCTGGGTTGGGAAGATCCCCTGGAGAAGGCCATGGCAACCCACTCCAGTATTCTTGCCTGAAGAATCCCATTGACAGAGGAGCCTAATGGTCTGCAGTCCATGGGGTCACAAGAGTTGGACACGACTAAAACAGCACAAAGGAGAGGGTCTTTTTTATTTTGGAACTTTATGCCTTCAAATGTAGGTTAACATGCAAGTGAGCTGAATGCCTAGGCACAGAAAGGATGATGGTGGGGATGGAAGGGTGGTGGTTCAGAGGCAGGTCGGATGGCAGAAGGAAACCTTACTGAGACTAAATTCATTGTAATTTATCACACAGCAAGGTTTACAGGTTTGGGGGCAGCCATGGAGAACAAGGAAGGGAAGAAGCTTCTGCCCAAGAAATAGAGGCCACAGAGGGTTCTATGCCAGGGTCAGCCCCTTCCCCCAAGCTGAGACTTGGCATTGCTGGCATGGATGGAAGAGCCAAGAAGTGAAAAAACAATGAAATAGGGCCGCCATCAATGAGGAGGCATCATGCAATGCCAGCACTTGATTTGGAAAGTATTCATAAGGCTTTTCTTGGCTAGGATATTTAAGACAAAAATAGAAATATTCTCATCAATGATTTATAAGATTGCTTTAGAGGAATGGGGCAGAACCCAGTATAACAAAGAGCAGAAAAGCAGCCTCCTAACTTGTCACTGGGCTGGAGAATGTGGGCCAGAGGAGAGAAGCATAAGCGGGTGCTTCTTGTTCCTATCATAGAAATTCTTCTTGGGGTAGAAGTCTCCAGAGGTGAGATCTGAAAGGTGTGTATGTTTTATAGAGAATAACAACCTGAACTGGCAGCCAATCAGACAGAAGTACTATTCCAAGCAGTGAACATCTCTTCTGGTCTCCACTCTTGAAAGAGGTGAAGATAGAAACCAAGGAATGAAACAAGAACACATTTAGAAAGAGCAGAAAATAAGAGAAAGCCTTCCTACAATAAGGTAAGGTCATTTCACAGTTATGCGCTGAGCTTATTATAAGCTCATTCCTGGAGTCTGTTCGTTTTCAATTATGCACGAATTTAGCCCACCTCCGGGACTCTCCATGAGAAGCAATGGGGATGGGAGAGGAAAAGTCACTCACTGCAGACCAGCACCTCGCACCTGTACTGTTTGCCAGTCCCAGGCCCTGACACCGCCTGGCTCTACGCCATCCTGCCTGAAGCTCCCCAGCCAATCTTCCTGAAACTCAACATTGCATCAAGTCACCAGCGTAATGGGGATGACTTTTCTGCACCCTATTCCTTAACTGTGCTCAGTCGTGTCTGACTCTTGGCTACCCCATGGACTGTAGCCCTCCAGGCTCCTCTGTCCATGGGACTCTCCAGGCAAGAATACTGGAGTGGGCTGCCATTTCTTTTTCCAGGGGATTTTCCCAACCCAGGGATCAAACCCACATCTCTTACCCACATTGGCAGGTGGGTTCTTTACCTCTAGTGCCACCTGGGAATACTCCACTACAGGGTCAAAATTCTACTCAGACTGACATACCTGAAGCTCTCCAGTCACCCGGTCATTGAGGATTTATTGGACACACAGGATGCTAGGCTCCGGGTTGGAGAACTGAACAAGAAAGGCATCATTGTGCCCTTGAGGAGCTTAGAGTCTACCAGGGCTGGGGGAGCAGGGAGGAATCACCCAGTAACTTAGTCGATTAATAACAATTGTGCAGATGGCTATAAAAAAGTGAGGATTAGATGGATGCCAGCTGGGGCTGAGGCACCCAGCACAGGACGGGGGACGTGACAAGACAGGCTCAGAAGTAGAAGCAGAGGGGACAGGGGGCGTTACGAGGGTCCTGGAATAACAAGCCTA
Source organism: Oryx dammah (assembly GCF_014754425.2). Classification (NCBI taxonomy): domain Eukaryota; kingdom Metazoa; phylum Chordata; class Mammalia; order Artiodactyla; family Bovidae; genus Oryx; species Oryx dammah. Next base: position 42,165,251 of record NW_024070206.1, on the reverse strand, counting down.
GGAGATCATTCTCCATCCTGCAAGCAATGGGGAGTCACTGAAGGCTTTTGAGGAGGGAGTTGGCATGACCAGATCTAGAATTTAGAAAGCCCAGTCTGTGTGCAGAATGAAGTGCGTGTGGGTCAGAGAAGGTAAAGTCGATGGCAAAGAGACTGGTTAGAAGAACACAGCAATAGTGTAAGTGAGAGAGAATATGTGGGCCTGGTGGGGAAGAGGGGATGTGGAGAGAGCTGGCAGGACGTGGCGGCCAAGGGCACCTGTAGGAGGAGGGAGATGATACAGTCAGGAGTGATTCACACTCTGGCTGAGATGACTGGTAGATCACAGGGCTAAAATGAGGACCTCACGTGGGGGATCCTTTTTCTCATGGGAAGAGAGAACCCCTGAGTCTGAGGGTCTTTTGATAGAAAACCCCAGAAGTTGTCAATAAGAGGTTGAAGCTCAGGAAAGCAGAGGATACTGAACATGTGTTTCTGGCACCTTCAACATGTTACAGGGAACTACCAGCCTGTACCCTAGGAGACTGTGAGCCCTAAAAAAAAAAAAAAGATAATTGAAAGCTGGCACCAGGGCAACCCAGCATTTAAGGGTGAACAGAGAAAGGGCTCAGTCTAGGGGACAAATGAGAAGTAGCAGGTGAACAAAGAGAGAACAACGTATTTCTTAAAAGAGAAGGAAGATGGTTCAAAGAAGTGGTTGGTAGCATTAACACAAAAGCTAAAACAGGTAGTCTCTAGATTTGGCCAAGGAAGACACTGAGGGCCTTAGTAAGAATAATCTGCGTCAAGTGGGAAAGACAAAAGCCACTCTAAGCATATTACAGATGAGAATCAACAAAGTGGAGAAAGCAAGGGTAACCACGGGAACGGAAAGACATGGGAACATCTTGGGAGAAGGGAGTCATGGCAGGCCTTTTTAAAGGAACTGGCCCATTGCTGGAGGAGATTAGGCAGACCGGAGAGACTTCGGGGGTGCTAGGGGATTGAGTCCTCTAATGCGTGTGGCAGTGAAAAAGATGACCCCTAAGCCCCATGCCAAATCTGAGATTCCAAGTCTCTCTGGAGCCACAGTCATTCCACAGGGTCTGTCAAGGACAGAGAGCCAAACTTCAGCATCAGCATCAGGATAGCAGGGTTAGAAGGGGAGCTTTCCTGCACATTTTGGACTTGAGGCAAGGAACATGTCCATCTTCCCTAAAAAAAAAAAAAAAAAAAAAAACACCTGGAGGCCACATGGCTCAGGCTTGAGAAAGGGACTCAGGATGGAACCCATTTCCTCCCCCTAAGAAAACATCAGCTCCCCCTGGGAGGGATCCAGAGAAATAGGATCAGGCTGAAAACACACTGCACAGCGGCAGAGCTGACCCGCCCTGCCACCTCTGTGCCTCTCCCCAGGGCAGAGGCACTGTTCCCCTAGGCTCCCTGCAAACTGCGAAGCAGAGAGCACTCCGAACCTCGACCTTCCCATGGGCCCTGGCCTGGGCAGCCTGCTGAGGCAGCCTTCCTGGGAGCCAGCATCTCCGCTGCCCATGTGGCCTCAGCCCTCGACCCAGGAACACAGGAGGGAGAGAGGAGGAAAGACAGACAGACAGGGTGAAAAGGAAGCACAAGGGAGAGAGAAAGAAACAAAGACATGCTGAACAATGAAGAAACAGGCATTTATAACTAGAGGGCTAAGTGCACGTGTGCATGAAAGAGAGAGAAAATGAGAGCGCCCTGGCTTCTATATCTGACCCTTGAGCAAGTCACTTTACCTCTTTGGATGTTAATTGCCGGATGTGTAAAATGAGAAAAGTGGATTAGAAGATGCCTAAGGTTCCTTTCAGGTGGAAAATCCTGTGTTTCTCAAATTCTGTATCTGTATATATATAGCACCCCCAGAGGCCAAAAGCATTAGCAACACAAAGAAAATATAATAAACTCCAGTAAGGGTGAGGTGCTCACCCGTGTGTGTCTGACAAACACGTGAACACATGCACACAGGCCCATGTACACACACACACACACACACACACACACACACACACACACACACACACGTGGGGCACTCTGTTTCAGGGTCTGCCTCTCAGTGAAGGACGTGGTTTAGAGCCCATTAGAGCTCACACATAAAACTTGTCTGATCAATTTACAGTCACGCCTCTTCTACATACTAGGAAACGCTAAATCTCAACTAACCTAAATATTTGACAAATGAATCATTTTAGATTGTCAAGCTTTCTAAGTAGCTAAGGATTTACTCTTCAAATGATCAAAACTAGTTTTAAAAGCCACCCAGAGGGATACATTTGGGTTTTTTGTATTGTAAGCAGACTCTGCCAAACCCAGCTTCACTGTGGCTTCCCAACAGGGCTGCTTGTCCTGCTGCCTGGCGCTATGCCAGGCTGGCCCACCAGTGCCCCCAGACATAGCAGTAGGAAGGAACAGACTAGAGGAGCCTTCGTGATTTGGGGAGACGAGCCAGGAATGAAGACAAGAAAGAGCAGACATTCTCACTACAGAGCATACCTGTCCCACCCCAGAGCTGGGCCTTAAGCAGGGAAGGAAGGGAGAGAGAAAAAAGCACATTTTCAAAGGAAGTTAAAAGCTGGGTGCTGGGCAGTACCTCCTGTTTGGGTGGCTCCACGCAACCTGGAGCCACCGCTAGCAGGGTGCATGCATGCTAAGTCGTTTCAGTTGTGTCTGACTCTGCGATCTCATAGACCATAGCCCACCAGGCTCCTCTGTCCATGGGATTTTTCCAGGCAAGAATACTGGAGCGGGTTGCCATGCCCTCCTCCAGGGGACCTTCCCAACCCAGAATCTAACCCGTGTCTCCTGCATTGGCAGGCAGGTTCTTTAACCACTAGCAGCATCTGGGAAGGGGTTGTGTATAAAAGAGGAGTGGGTTTAGGCATGAAGATGGGGTTAAACAAATTTTTTTCATCCATTCTTTCTCCCTGTCCATTCTACCTTCCTGAGGTGTAGGAGAATTCCAGAAGCTACCTGGTTGCCCTCTAGGGTGGGAAATACGGAAAGAAATCTGGAAGCCAGGGTTTGCTCCCAACCCCCTGGGTGAGGGAGGGTGAGAGGTTGTAGGTGGGTGTGGTGGGGGGCACCCAAAGCCTGGACCATGATGTCCAGCTGGGGCCTGGTGGGCAGTGGAATTTGTCAGCTCCCACTCTAGGACCCCCAGTTTGGAGATCCCCCAGGAGCCTGTGGAGACCCAGACAACTGCACAGGACAGCCCAGGGCCCCTCCTCCCCATCACAGCATGTGTAAGCTTCCCCCACCTCAGATGCCATCTTGGCTACAGAGGAGAAGAGAAAACCCTCCAAAGATGCAGAATTTGCCCATATGAGACGATCACTAATAGTAATCAGAGTGACTGACCACTAATGAACACTCCTGAAGCCTTCCTCTCCCCCTGGCATGGAAGATCTAGGCCAGGAGAGTCAAATGGCAGCTAAAGAAAATAAAGGCCACTGTGTTTGCCCCCGTCAGGGTGAAGTGAATGCAGCTGCAGATGGTAGATGGCGGGGCAGGCTCTGGCCCTGTCCTCTCCTGCTGCCCCCTCCTAAGGATCTTCCAGCCCTTCCTGAGAGGTCTCACCCCAGGGCTCAGGGCCAAGGACCCGAGGACAGGGGCATTTCCAGCCAGAGAGGCAAGGCAGAGCTGGGAGAGGCCAGAGACGCATACCAGCTCCTGGGGGAGGAGGGAGGTGCGGACCCCGGTGTGGCTGGAGACCTCTGCCCTGTCAGAACATGAGCTAGGGTAGCAGAGAGGGGGAGAGGCCAGCTCCTTCCGAGACACCAACTTCAGGCCAGCCTCGGACTTAGCTTGTAAGATTCAAGGGGCCAGAGAAGGCCTCAGGCTACCCCCAAACTGTCTTCCAACAAAGCCCTCTTGCTGAGACAAAGGACTGAAGAATACAAGAGCCTGTAAGAATATTCAGGCAAAGGGTGAGTTGGGAAGTGGACAGGGAGCATCCCCTGGGTAGACTGGGGCCTGGACAGGTGGTGGACCTAAGACTGGTTCCCAGGCATCTGGACCTCGTCCACAGACAGCCTAGAGCCCACTGTGACAGCCAATAAGACCACAGCCAGGGCACCCTCCTGACACAGTGGTCTTCAAAGCTCTCGGGCCCTGGACCCTCTGGCTGACGGTCCAGGAGACCCCTGACTCTGCTCACCACAGGCCCTGACAGGCCCCACAGCCCGTGGTCACCTCTTTGCTCTAGACCATGTCAACACACACATGGGCATACTCACAGAGAGACACACAGACACATGCCAAGATGACAGCACTCAGGATAAGGGGACTCAGAGTCAGGCCTCCCCCTTGTGATCCTGGTCATTTTATTATTAGATTCTCAGGGGTGTGAAAATAGAAAATAGTCTCAGATTCCGCCATCTCTCAGTGCTGGCACAGACCCTGCCTATTGTTTCACAGCCTAGAAATGGACTTTTGCCACCATCATGGTGATCACCATCACCACCGTGGGGCCAGAGAGATAAACCAGATAGATGGGAGAGGGCCCTAGTCAGGAGCTGCAAGGATCAGGCCCTGGCAGAGGTGCTCAGGAGGATATGCATCAAAGTTGGGAGAGGGAGAGGTGAACAATAACCAAAGCTCAGCTTTATCCCAACTGCACAGAAAGATGCTTTATGAATCAAAACGGTGGCGGATGGGTGAGATGTGCCCACATAGGACCAAGAGTACCTGCTTCCAACTCAAGGGCTTTAAGGGTCTCAGAGTAGCAGAGACCACTGCTACCGCAGTGGTAGAGACAGCTGTCCAAAGGAGGTGGCATGGAGCAGAGTCCCCGAGGCAGAGTAGGACTTCCACAGAGAGCTGTGGAATCAGCCAACTCAATTTTGATTTTTCACTCTGACATTTCTTGGCTATGTGACCCTAGGAAAGACACCTAACCTCTCTGATCTTCAGTAGCTGGATTTGTAAAATGCCAATGCCTCCCTCATAGGGATGCAGAGAGGAGCAACTAAGCCACTGTGGGAGCGGAGCAGTAGTAAGCAAGCGGCTGGTAGCACCAGGGAAAAGAAAACAAAGGCAAAGAAGTTAAATGCGAACCGTGTGTGGATAAATGCAGGGGCCAGAGGACACAGGGATGGCTGGGAACGACCCAGAGGGTCAGGCCCCAGAAAGCTCAGGTACCCGGGCTGGATGAGGGTGTGACTGGAGGGAGCCCCATCTCTGATGAAGCTACAGCCGTGGAGTTGGCGGCCCTGCCAAACAAGTTGTCAGACCAGCCCTTGAGAGCTTTCTTCTCATTGGTCCTGACTGATGGAAATCAGCAGGCCGGCCGTGCGGGCCGGGCAGCGCAACCGACAAGGCCCCGGGGACAGCTTAAGTGGACAATAATTGCAGGTTATTATATACCGGGCTGCAGCCAAAAGCCCGGCGGCTATTAAGTGTGATTGGGAGAAATAATCAGGAGGAGGAGGAAGGATGAGCGAAGCGAGCTGCTCGTTCTGTTCTCAGGGCTGCTCTGAGGCCGGGGCTGTCGGAAGCAGGATGGGGTGGGCGGGGCCAGGTAGATTACGATAAACACCCTACGCTCGGGGAAGCAACTCCATCGTTCCTTGCTGCCGATTCTCCCTGCTTCCCACGATTTGTGCAGAGCAAGGATTACAGTCCCCAACCCATAATTCAGAGAATAAGACCCAGAGAGGGGGAAGCAGATGGCCCAATGACAAAGTGAGTCTTGCCAGAGTCCCACCAGAGCCCGGGATTGAGGCTCCCTGTTATCTGATGGCCACAGAAGTGACTCTTGGCATCAAGCCCATCAAGGCTCCGCGCTGCCTTCCGTGAGGTGGCATCGTCTCAGAACTGGGACTGGGAACACGCGTCTTTCCGTGTGGATCTCAGGCAGGACAAGAGCAAGGAACTGGGATATGCAGAGGAGACAGGCTTATAACAATATGATTGATTATTTCTTAGAGCTATATATATTCATTAGATCCTTCTCTGGCATACAAGGAGAAATGTATGTCCATTTTCTAGATGAGGAAACCAAAAGTGATCACATGACTTGCCCCAGGCGGGGCAGTGATGCAGTCAAAGGCAGGGCTGGTGGGACAAGGCTGGTCTGGGAACTTGCAGACCACACTCCGGATCTGTCTACTGGTGAAGACCTTGGCAGAGGTAGCCTTACTCCATACTCTGCCGCCAGGCCAGGAGGACTTCATCCCGCTGGTCAGAGTTTCCCATTTCATCAGTACCGGAGGTGGTTCTTTGTTTCCAGGCCAAGGATGACACGAAGTTGCCCTGGTATCATGTGTGGACCACACGTTCCCAACTTCCCACCTCCCACCTCTCTGCTCCTCCAAGCCCACAACTCAGTTTGGATCCAAGAAGGAGGCACCTTCCTCCTTGAAGCACAAACACCACAAACAGCTTCAAGGAGATGCCCGGAGACCAAACACTGCCTTCCTTATTTCCTGCAGTAGCTTTCATAGAGACAGCCCTGCCCTGATGGGGACACCAAAGTGTGGTGGTGGGCGGTGGACCAAGCCCCAGCTCCTCTAAACACAGCACCTCAGCAGACATCTAGAAAAGTCTGCACCAGCTCAGGGCCACCCTCTGGTTCTGACAACCCATGCCTCCCTCCACAGACTGCCTCTCCCCAGCCAGGCCTCCTCAACCAGGCCTCCCCAGCCCCCCTGTCTGGAAATGACCCTGCTTTGGGCCACAGGAGAGCAGGAACCTCGGGCAGGGAGGGATCAATTACACTGTGACTCAGCTAGGGGGCACAGAGCCAGGGAGTGAGTCAGAGCCTGCCCACCGCCTCCTTCTCTGAAGGGGGGCCAGTCATGCAGGTCTGTGTGGGAGCCTCCCGGGGGTCGGGGCACACAGATGTGTGGGTGCAGGCTCCCAGGCAGTGGGAGGTGCTAGTGGGCTCTTCCCAACCCTAAATGAGGTGAGCATCGCTGAACTGCTGGGTGGGGAGAAACCCATGGGGCCCCTCCCTGCCATGGGCTCTGCTCCCCCAAACACCTTCACAAGACTACACCCACAACCAGATACTCACATCACTTTTATCTCCCCAACACACTCGGAGGACCACTAAGGAGAAACCCCAACTGTCCTCTTCCTCAGAAAATACCCATGTCCTGTTACACATGGTCTAAATGCTATTTCCAGCTACAGTTTATATTTATCCCTGGAAAGGAGAGCCTTAGTTTACTTTTTAATAAATCCACTCACAATAATCACAGCTCACCTTTAATGGCAGTGTGGCAGACACAATATATTTATTACTTTTAGGACATAAAGATCACCTCTTTAGACAATCATATGCAGTGTTACCATGCCCGTATTTCAGATGAGGAAACTGAGGCTGAGAGCAGGACTTCTGTGGCTGGTAGGTTAAAGACCTATCTGATTTCAAAGTTCAGACTCTTTCTGTACACAATGCATGCACTATGCATACATGTCTCTATAGTCAAAGTCATATACATATTTTTAAGCAATAAATTCCCAGTCATATTTATAGACTGTGTTTCTTTAAATTTTACTCTGCACAAGATTTATATGAATGTGTCTGCTTAGTAAGAGAGCGGAATTTACATACACAACTTTGCTTAAACACTTTGAAAGAATTTAAACTTATTCAAAGAAGGTTGCCATCTGGAAATTATTTGTTGGGAGGAGGATGGTTCTTAAAAACCTACGGTACCTTCTTTAAATATCCCTAGTGGTAGCAAACCTTCAGCCTTTGAATGTAGAAATGACCTGTGGGAAATGGGCCCAGTAAAGTGTCCCTCCCACTCAGCACATGTCTTGGGCTGGAGGAGACGGGTGATTTCTCCCTTAAATACCCGGTCTTTACCTTCTTTGTCCTGGTCTTGTGCCATTGATAATACTCTTCTGTGTTAACAGATGGTCAGAGTTGCTACCCCGAGTCTTTCCTGTGGGCTCAGCCTGCTGCAAACCCCTGCGCCATGTCCACCTGCCAGCCCGGAACACAAGCCTACATCCTGTCCTGGCCTTCACTGCCCAACTTGACCATGCCATGGGCCCTCTCTGCCCACTACCCATCTCTGCTTCTCTCTCCCCAGACCACGCAGCTGCAGATTCCTTGTCAAGCTCTTGTCAGCCCTCAGCTGCTGGGTGAGGCCTCAGGAGGGGTCCACACAGATGGGTGATTCTGAATCCCCTAGAAAACAACCCTTTGAAGAACCAGCCCAATGTAAATGTCCTGCTGGCTCACCTTCCCCAGCCCCCTTCCAGTTAGGGTCTCCTCCAGCCACCTCACTCCAGGTCACCAGCACATGTCCACTGCCAGTGGATGCTGGGTTTCTTAACCCCCAAAACTATATGAAAGGTGCTATGCCAGACTGGGAGCCTGGTGGCAGTAGGGAGAATTCAGATGAGAGAGCACGGATAGAAGCTATCCATCCAGCAACTTTATCAGAGAAATCGCAGCCCCGAGAAAGTGACACGCATGCACAGCCCTGGGTGTGTGTAATAAACACAAGTCACTATTCCAGCTCCTAAAGTGAGCCTAGTGTCTGAAAACCTCAGGGCTCATGTACAATAAATTAACATAATTAAAAACTAATTAGTAAAACATCACAATTGAAAGGACTTGCTACAGCAACACCTCACAGGTAAGAAGGGGCCACGGAGTGCCAGCAGCTGGTACCCAGGGCAGGCCCCAGGTAGAGGCACCGATGACGCCTCACTCACCCTGAAGGATGCCCACCTCCAGGAGCATGCTGAGAAACAAGCAGGCAGCAAGTGAGGGCACCCACTGCGGGTCCCACTCAGGCCCCAGCTGAAGGGGGCACACCTCCTCCTCTGCAGGATGTGGAGGGGCCTGGGCCAGCCCCTCAGCACCCCCCTCGCTCCCCACCCAACCCACAGCCTGTAGTGGTGCTCTGACAATACTGGCTGATCAGACATTGATCTAAGCACTTGCCCTGCATCTGCTCATTTACCCCTCATCACCATTTAACGAGGAAGCTTCTAGTCCTCTTCCTATTTCACACATAAGAAAACAGAGCCACAAAGAGACTAAAGAACCTGTCCAAGGTCCCAGAGTTAGTAAGTGGGAGAGGCAGGACTTGAAGTCAGTTTCACCTAAACACCTGCTCCTGGTGGACTGAGTGCTGGCTCCTTTCTAAGACAAAAAAAATAAGTGTTTAGAAAAGATAAAGAGTAAACTCCCAACCCTTCAGTTCAAATAAGATAACTTTCTCTACACCTTTCTGTCACCTATTTTGACCCTCAGTTTCTATTCTCACCATAACAATTTTTACATGAGAACCGTGAGTCAGCCTCCCAGGTACTGTCTCCCCTTCTTGGATGTGATGCGAGGAAGGAAAGGAGGGTGGCAGAAAGGACCCCAGTCTCTATGTTACAGAGGAGGAAGCTGAGACCCAGGAAAGGCATGACTAGGTCTCTCCCCCGACTTCAGGCTGGCCCAGCCTCAACCGGGGATGCAGGAAGCAGGATTCCAGAGGTAACATCTCCAGGTCTGTCTGACCTGCCCTTCCATTTCTTACCTGCCCTCAGCGAAAGTGAGGCAAAGCCTAGATTGGCATGAAAGCCTGGAATGAGAACCTGGAGGGCACACCCATACTGACCCAAAGGCAGGAGACTCCCCATGGCATTTCCTGCCACTGCCCCGGCCCAGGGGCTCCCACAAGACCAAGGCCACATGTCCCGAGGGGTTCAGCCAGCCAGGAGAGAAGCCCAGAGGCCCCAGCCTTACCAGCCCTGCCATTCATCTGAGCTCCAGGAGGCAACCAGTCCCTTCTGGGGAGTCCCTGGGTTTCCCACAAACACACAGCGGACCACCTCCAATTCTCTTCCTCCCTCCAGGGGTTCACTCCCCTGGCCAGGGCCACTGAGGGCTCAGGACAGGACAGAGGAGTCCTTCAACTGTGCACTCTGGGTGGCAGGAGACTGCTAATTAACTGAGAAAAGGCAGATGCTATTTTCCTCTTTTTTCCCACCTCAATTACTGTTCCTTACACCATGAAACCTTCCCAAATTATTCAAGGACAGAACCCCTGGGCTTATGAGGAATATAGACTTCCGAGGCTGCCTTAAGCCTCGCCTTGCCCATCCTACCTGCCTCAACACAGGAGCCTTACCTCTTCAGCATCCCGCAGAGCCCAGAGACCCTTGTCCTTTTCAGGCCCGGCAGCCCACCCACTGCCTCAACCTCTCTCATCTCTTCCCAAGTAGACCCACCACCTCCTGCAGGGCCAGATCGGAGCTCACCCCACCAGCTAGCCAACCCTGGGTGCCACTACCCACAGCAGCGCCGCCTTCTCCAGGATCCCATGACACAGCTCTCCCACAATTTCCCTCGAGCCCCTAACTGGGTCTTGCCCTTGGGTGGTTACCAGGCTCTCTGAGTCAGTGTCTTGGCCCAAACAGCGAGCAACTGAGCCTCTCTTTCTCTCCAACCTCCCCTCACTGCCCTCTGCAGGGCTGGGCAAGCAGTTCACTCCAGAAGGACTTTAACTGGAGGTCTGGTCTCTGCTGGGGGTGCCCCATCAGACCGAAGCTCTGTTTTCAGCTGGCTCTCAACAGAACCTTAGAGAACAGATACTTCTTGCCCTCCTAGCCCTAAGGCCAGGCCATCAGCCAGCTCTCTGGCCATCTACCCTTCCTCATCCTGCCCGTTTTACCTCAAGGCTGCTACCCCCATCACAGATCACCACACACAGCTCGGGATCGTCTTCTGTTTTCTCACGTGTGGATGTGGAACTCCTCAGCCAAGAAGACATTTAACCATCTGTTGCCGTTTGCTGTTCTGGGGCTTTTCACTTGGGATGACTTTGGTCTTTCTAACAAGATAGCTGGGTCTTCCCAGGCCTGTCCTTTCTCTGCTGCTGCCAGGGGAGAAGAGAACAGTCTGGATCAATGTAAGAATGACTGAGTGGTGCCTCTAAGCCAAGTTGCTGTGCATGTTCTACCCTGCTTGTGTCTCACCCTGGGCTTTGAACTCCTTCTGGGAGAGAGTTTGCCAAGGCCTTGCAGCCCCTATCCTTAGAGTCTATTTGAAGAACACAGCCTTGCCCCCAAAATCAAATTAGACGTTGGGATCTAGAAACTACCCTAGCACCGGCTGCGTGCCCTTGCCTGTCCAGATGGCTTGGTTCCCGCCCTCCTCCAGGTCTCAGTCTTAATTGAGAATGAAGATTCACGGGCAGGAGAGCCCATGCAGGTCTGAGGGTGTACGGTCATGGCCAAAGCGGCAAACATGGTTCCGTGGGTACCAGAGAGAGGGGAGTAACCGTGCCCCAGCTGGAGGGGCGCTGAGCACAATGAGGCCCTCTTCCCCTCTTGAGGAGGAGGGGGTCAAAAGGAAGTGACCAGCAGGAAGCAAGAAGCTGCACAAGGATACCCCTGAGTCAGGATTCCCACCACGTGGATGGGGTGCCTTACATCCCCCAACATGAATCAGCATCAACGTGTAAACCCCAAAGGCAGACAGCAAATGAGAAGCAATTGTTTCCAGCTCCCCTTCCATTTGCCAGCCTTCTCCCTCTAAATGGATGGAACAATTGCGGCCACGAAGGGGCACTTGCAGAAAAAGTTTTCAATCTGTTTAAATGCCACAGTGAGTCATACTTTGCCCCCATCTTCCTCTAATTACATTTCTCTTTGATGATTGAAGGTTAAAAAAATTTAAGTCTTTCTAGGTGATCAAGGACAAGGAGGCCAAAGCACCAACTGAACCACGTTCTTTACTGTCTTCTCAGGGGCCCTTTATGTTCTGAGACACCTGTCTGTGTCATGGTAACCCTATCTCTCAGCTGTGGCTGAGAGGAGGGAGCCAAAGAGATCTTCACTGCGTCTTTAAGAGATCCTGTCTTGGCAGAAGCCACTCCTGGCCCAGAAAGCTGGGGGGAGGTGGGGTGTTTCACCACACACCTGCCCTGGAGCTAAAAGTTGAAGAATGTGCAAGGGAAGACAGCCCAGATCCAAAATAAGCCATCCTCAGATGGGAGAGAGGGGAGAGTCAGGAACCTTCCCTAGGGAAGAAGAGGCTCTTCATAGCTTCAGGTCCAGGGTCCGGATGTGGAGAGGAACCAGGGTGCAGGAGGCAGATGGGCAGAAAAGCACGAAGCAAGGAGTCTTTGCAAGCCTCTGAAATAACCAGATGTCCCCTTTCAGTAACAACTCCATGCCCCAACTCACTCCTGCCCAGGGGCTGCTTTTATTTATGTATTGGCTATTATTATTAATAATAAAATATGAATAATGAAATGCCTGTGAATAATTGATTTGAACCTGAAGGGAAGGGGCTGAGTGTCAGAAAGAATTGGACCGTGAACCTCAGTCCCCTCTTCTGTGCAACCCCTCTTTCCCCAGTCCCCCTCAGCTCACTCTCTTTACTTCCCCTGGTCCTCACTTCACTTTGGCGGGTGGGGGAGGCAAGGAGAAAAAGAGGCTTCAAGAAGGAATCACTCTCCTAAACTCCCCTTTTATGGCAGAAAATACATTCCACTCTGTTGTGCAATTCTGGGAGTAAGTATCAGTGCCACAGGATAATGTTGGAAGTGATGTTTTGAACAAAGTTATTGGCCTCTGCTGACGTGTCTTGTGGGAAAGGGGACAGGGAGGTCTTAGCCCAGTGGGTATATACACACACACGGAGAGTACAGATACAAACAGGGTCTAGGTACGTAACCACACTGCATCCACACAAGCACCCATAATTCTGACAGACATATGCACCCATCTCCCAGCCACCAGCTCAAGCCTTCCGTGTGGCTGCAAGGGACACGAGGCTTTATCAGAGCACTTCATGGGCACACCAAGCCCACAGCCACATGTCAGGGAAGCTCTCCGTGTGAGTTTCTGTTGCATTTCTTCAACTTGGGCGTTTTTTAGACCATCAGATAACACTGGATAATGTAAGCCCTGAACCGAGTTATGAACCCACTCTACTTACACAGGATTCCATCAAGCAAAGGCAGGAGTGTCTTAAAATGAAAGGATGAAGTTCCACAATTCTCAGAACTGTACTTGCTGTTAGGGTTGGGCCCCGGATCGTCAGGGAGAGGTGTCCTGGTTGGACTCCGGGCCTGGGGCAGGAACCTCGGGGCCTCCTCCGGCGCTGGAGAGCTTGGCGGCGTCGTGGCTGTACCAAACGGGCTGGGTCTCGGTTTTCAGGCATCTAGGGTCTCATTTCTCTACTAAATTTTAAACATATCATCTAGTAACGTCACGTAAGCCGAGGGCAAGGAGAGATAAATGCAAAACACCGGAAAGGAGCCAACAGGGACCAGTCCAGGGTCACACCATCAGCTCTGCCTGGCAACCCGCGAGGGAGCGGGCGCGTTATCTTATTTGTCCGGTTTCTGAAGCCCAGAAGAGGCTGTCCTGGAAACGCCAATATAGGAGAGCATGGGGAGCAGGTAAATATCATTAAAAAGGAAAATCTGCTTTCCCAAATCAAGTTCACTACCAGCCTTGGCCCCCAGAGGCGGGGCTGCTCGAACCCAGCTCCCGCGCCAGCCACTCCCTCTCCGGCGCAGCCGACGTCCCGGCCACCGCGGGCCCGATGGGGAACCCGGCAGAGTCCGGGCTGGGCGGCCGGACCCTCGGCCCTCTCCCGCAGACGTGCCGCCCAGCCTCGCACTTCTGGAGCGGGAAGTGCTGCAAACGAAGCCCGACGGGGGCAGCGCACGCAGCGGGTGTCTGAGTCCGGCCGCAGCCCGGAGAGCGACTCGGGGACTTTATTTCTTTTGATGGTGGATTTACAAAAAAATAATAAATTTTTTTTTTTTTCAATTTGAATCAGTAAAGCAGACAAGGGCAAAATCAAGCCAGTCCCTCGTGCTGGCTCACCGGCCACCGCGCCCAGAAGCTGCCTGCTTCCCCGCCGGGCGAGCGGCCGACGCGCCCGGCTCCTACCTTCCTCCCGCCAGCCGCCTGCCGGTGCAGCCGCCGCGCTTCGGGGCGGGGAGGCAGTCCCGGACGGAAACACCCACCTCCAGCCTTCGCGGGCGGGCTGGGACGAGGGTCGGGCCCCGAATCTCTACGCCCCGGCCCCCCGGCGCGGCCCGACCGCTCCCCAGACCCGTCCTCCCCAGGTAGCTCGGGTGGCTGTAGACAGTTTTGCGGGAGGGCGAAGATTTGGGGTTGCTCTGGCAGGTTGGGGATGCGAGGAGGGAAAAAAGCAGAGAAAGAGAGCGCGCGCGAGAGAGAGAGCTCTTGTCTATAGATTTACCCACATAATATATATTTATGTAGCTTTTTTTTTCTCTCGACACTGATCAATGCGCACTCGGATCGCTGGGCGGACTTCCTCCAAGCCGGCTCGCTTTTTCGAGTCTAAATAAATAAATAAAGGGAACCAGATGGGAGGAAAAGAAGCGCCCATTCTACCTTCGCCGCCGCCCCGCCCGCCATCCCAGCCTTTGCTTCGCCCGCCTGGCGCCCTAATAGAGAGCAGCTCGGTGGATAACGACCCCCTACATACCCACGAGAAAATGAAAATCAATGTTTTGTTTTGTTTTTTTAAGAAAAGACAAAAAGTTGCACCTGCTGCTATGAACAAAAGGAACCCCCAAAACGCAAACGAGGAGATCAGCAACCCCGTTCCTAACTGGCACCCGCTCCCCGCGGCCGCCGGGCCCGGAATCTCAGCGCCTCCCGAAGAGCCATGCGCCTGGCGCTATTTATAGCCGGGGGCCGTCTCGGACTGTACCACCGCCGCTCGCCGGGGCCGCCGACGGGGGAGGCGCAGGGGGCCGGCGCCGCCCCACGCCGCCCGGCTCCCAGCCTCCGCCCGCCGCGCGGGGCCCCCCCACCCACGCCCGCCGCATCTCACCCTCTCCGGGCCCCGCGCCCCCCTCTACCGCGCTCGCACACTCGCCGCCCCCACCCCTGGTCTGACTGCGAACTTGAACCGGTCCAGCCTGTTTAAACGGAAAGGACAGAGATCCTGTCTGTTCAATGTAAAAAAAAAAAAAAAAAATTAAAAAAAAATCAGATCAGACCGAAAGAGAGAGAGAGAAAGAGAGAGAGAGAGAAGAGAGGGAGGGAGAGAGGGGGGAGAGGAGAGAGAGCGCGAGCGCGAGCGAGAGAAGAGAGGAGAAAGAGAGAGAGAGCAGAGAGCGAGCGCAGAGCGAGGTGTAGAGCAACCGAGGGGGAGAGAACCCGAGTGTGTGTGTGCGTGTGCGTGTGTGAGCGCGAGCGAGCTTGCGAGGGAGAGGAGCGAGAGAGTGCGAGCGAGAAAGAATAAAAGGAAAGAAGATTTTCTCTATGTATATAAAGATGGCCACGTTAGCAAACGGACAGGCTGACAACGCGAGCCTCAGTACCAGCGGGCTCGGCAGCAGCCCGGGCAGCGCCGGGCACATGAACGGATTAAGCCACAGCCCGGGGAACCCGTCGACCATTCCCATGAAGGACCACGATGCCATCAAGCTGTTCATTGGGCAGATCCCCCGCAACCTGGACGAGAAGGACCTCAAGCCCCTCTTCGAGGAGTTCGGCAAGATCTACGAGCTGACGGTTCTGAAGGACAGGTTCACAGGCATGCACAAAGGTGAGTGCACCTTTCCCTCCCAACTTTGCCAGGGAGAAGGAGCGGGCGGGCGGGCCGGGCGGCCGGCGACGAACGAGCGAGCGAGCGAGCGGGAGACGGCGCGAGAGGGAGCCTCGGGCGGACGCCGAGGAGGGAGGCGCTCGGGCAGCGGAGACCGGGACTAGGGTGCATGGGGCAGCTGCTCGCCGGGGCAAGGCTGGATTTTGGGCAAGAAGCTGATAGACGCGGTTTCGTGAGGGGAGAAGCGGGAGCAGAAGAGAAAGAGACGATCGAGAGAAATCGGGGCTTGGCTTTTTGGGTCCAGCGACTTGAAAGATTGGGATGGGGACGGCTGCGCCGGCCGAGCCCGGGACGCTGAGCGGACTGGCGGGCTCTCCAGCCGGCCGGGGACCAAGGGTGCTGTCCATCGCCGTGGTGCTGAAAATGCTAACAGGAGATGGTCTTCTCCTTCTCCGCTCTGGGCCAGAGTAGCAGGGAGCGCAGCCGTCTAAAAAGAAGAGAGGTGACAAATTCAAAGAGATATTTTTATTTTGCTATCAATTTGACAGTAAACTCTCCCTGTCGAGCCGTGTGCCTGAATAATCCGGTTGTGATTTGAGTGGTGGAGGAGGGGGTGGGGGATTGGTTGTTTGAAGGAAAGAGGGACAAAACCTAAGGCAAGAATTAGCAAGGAACCAGCCATCCCCTGGGTAGAGTGGGGGGTCAGGGAAGCCTGAATGATCCCCTCCTCAAGAAAGCAGACAGGGCTTCGGGAAAAAAATGTGTGTGTGAAAGATAGGCATTTTGGAGGGTGTATCCTAAATTATCCCAAACTCACCGTGCAGAGGTTTATAGTACATTATTTCTCTCCCTTGAAGCAATCATTGCTAGTGAGTGCTTGGAGGAGGGGGAATCAGAATGATCAAAGAATTAAAACCCAGCAACTTTTTAGGAAAGTGGTCATGGGAATTGTCTGCAGCCTGCCTGTTTTCTCCTTGTTTTATTATCTTTAAGGCAGAGCCCCAAACGTGTTCAGTTGTAGAACGTGTGTGGGTGGCTGGTGGGTGACGAAATTAGCCCAGTGCTTGCTCCCTAACCGTAATGTATAGGATGTGCAGCGGGAATTAATCGGGGCTGGAGCTGTGTGGGCAAGTTAAATGCTTTCTGAGAGAGATTGATCGTCAGGCAGAGAGGGAGCACCAGGCTAAGGAAGTTGTAAGGGATGTGTATGGACGTTCCGTTTTTAATAAACAGTAGTGAGGAGAGCTGCTGAAGATGCTGTGTTAGAGCTGGTGGTTTTAAAGATGAAAACACACACATGCACATGCACACCCACCCACACACAGAGAGCAGCCTCATCCTTGGCCACAAATGGGCTATGAACAGAGCTGATCCTCCGGCACATTAGGTGCAGAGTGCGGAGCTGTCTGGTTCTCTGAGCAGCAGTGGTTTTCACTATCACAACCTCCCTCCTTCTCCAGCCCTCCCTTCATCCGAATACTAAGCAGAGCTCCAAACTCTTCATAGTTGGAGTCCCAGAGAGCAGTTTTTATTGGCTTTAGCATCTTCCAGCTTGCCTGCTGAGGAGTAAATCTTAAAGTTAATGGCATGTTGAGTAGCACAAAAACACAGCAGAATGGAAATATACTGGGTTTGTTGGGGTGGGGTGAGGGTGGGGGCTGTAATGGAAGGAGAAACCAACCTTTATTCAATATGGAGAAAATGTCTGTCTGTTCAGAAGAGAAACTGGAAAGGTGGAATGGGGAGGCAGTCTTCAAAATAATATTTGTTTCCCCTTTTATCACCCTCCCTCTCAAGACAACCATATCTCTGTAGTTTTTCCCTTTCCAATCAAGCTCCCTAGAAGCTAATCAAGGTTTGTATCAAACCTTTGTCATTTTAATATGTCCCCAGATTTTAAAATAGCAATAATGAAAATTAAAAAGCAGAGGTATGGAAATTCTTTGCCCATCTTAACGATAGGTTCTTGTGGGGATTTGAGATTTTAAAGTTTAAAAAAATCAAAATCCACTAGAGGCAAAAAGACAGTTGTGAAGAACTGAGCTTCCTGTGAGATCTGGGTTGGAGCACTTTCTTCGCTTCTTTATTTTAAATGAAGATAATCTTAAACAATATTCCTTGGTTTTTTCTCAAGACCCCCCACTGGTATCATCACTCCATTTCTGATGGTTTGAGGGGCTCCCTTGTATTATAGTAAAGATGAAGAATTATCATTATTTGCATCAGGAAGGCAGAAAAGGTTAAGATATAGTGGTATCACATGTGACACATCATATATATATATATATACATACACATATCTGGCCAGAATTCCTAGGACAAGCAAAACTTCATTTTCTAAATAATTCCTCCCCTCAACTGGCTCAGTCAGGGGCAGGCAGGCCCTTTGGCTCTGGGTGCCTTGTTGTCGAAGCTCACCCTTCAGAGCCTGAGCATATATTTTCCCCTATGAAACTTCCTGCCTCTCCATCCTTTGGATTTTTATAAGCAAGGCTGGTCCACAATGTCCCTAACAGTGCCTAGAAGCTTGGAGAGAGCTGAATAAATGAGACAGTTTCCAAGGGCTGGTTTATTCAGTCCTAGAAGAGTTTGAACTCCTTCTTCAGTGATACAGCCTGATTTATTAGCTAATCCTGATAAAATAAGCCTCTGGCCACCTTAAAAAATTACTCGCTTGCCATTGGTGATTAATTACTGTTAAGTCAAAAAGCATGATGAGGCTTGAAGAATGAGGGTTGCATTTGGCTTCTAGATTTTCCCCAACTCTGAATTATAACATGAGGCTAGAGATAGAAACGTGCCTTTGTTAAGCCTGGTTTCAGAGTATATTTGTGGCTTTTTCTTTCCCCTGCTTGAATTTCTAACTTCTAATGAATCAGACTGGGATAAAATTGAGAGACATGATAGGATACTAGCCTCCAGTGTGGAAGGAATAAGTCTATTATTGGTTAAGAGAAGAAGAAGAAAATAAGTAAAAATTAAATTAAGTGCATGAGATTTCAGGTGGGTATCCATTTGTTGGCCACCTGCCATCTCTGGTAACTAAAGAAGGAAAGAGTTCTAAGGGTTAATGGAATACCTGCCATGCGTAGAGTGAACCTTAAAAGGCAATTACTCCAGTCAAATTGGGAGTCTGGAGGAGGGAGTAGGTGGGTGTTGTGGAGCAAACTCAGCCGTATCAGAGAAAGGCTGTTGGGCTGGGGAGGCAGCAAATAGCAGTTGTGGACTGGTGTGATTACTGTAAAGGTAAATTCACCCCCTGGAGACCAGAAAGCAAATGGGCAAAGGGAGATCTGGGTGCCAGGCAGAGAGAGAAAGAAAGAAAAAAAGCCCAGAACAATCTGAAGAAACAACACCTAGGGAAGACAATCCAGTTTAATGCAAACTCTCCCAGCCAACTCAGAGTCTCCTTTTCTCCCCCGTTAGAAGCACTTTGAGAAAGATTGTTTTTCCAGGCTCCAAAGAGAAAGACGTTGTGCTATTGATTAAAGAAGAGAGAGGTAAACTCCCAGGGTAGCAGCAAAAGTGAGCTGAGGACCAATGTTGCCTCTTCCTGTAGAAATTTTCTCCTTTGGAGGAAGAAACAGGTCACCCGCTAGTCTAATTCTTTCCCTCTCTCACTTTTTATTTATTTCTCTTTTTTTCCTTGTATTTCCTGGAGAAGAGAGGCAGGACTGAAAATACATATGCACACATAGTCATGACCATTAACACACACACGCGCAGTTAGTGGATCACACATGAACAAGCCACAATCCATTCATAACTTTGGTCTTGTCTAGCAGGATAGGAGGCAGCAAAGACTGAGTTACTGGGAGACATAAAGACTAGTGCTCTCTGGATAGCCATATTATAATGCATTATCTTTGAAGTCATTTAAGTCCAATTTAAGTGGTATTTAGTATAATATTTATGAATTAATGTAATCTAAACATAGGGCTGTCCCCAAAGATTTAAACGGCCTTTACTACTGATGTGTGCTTGTTCCCAGAGCCGGCGATGCATTTTAATCTAAACAGCCAAGTCCTTATCACAGTCCCTCTTTATTAACCAGTCAGAACAGATCTGTGGCCTGGATAACCCTTCTGCATTGAGATTTTCCTCAATGCATGGAGGAAAATATACTCTACTAGCAGCCCCAGAGGCTGCCAATCTGGGAGCCACAGCTTCAGGGACTTCAGCCCCTCATACTTTCATACTATATCCAGAAGGAGGGTGGGGACAGAGTAATGGAACCTTCTGTGAATTGAGCTCCAGAGAGTATATCATTTTGAAATATACTCATCGTCAGATTCACAACCTCTCATTTCAATGGTATCTGAGTAGGAAATTCCTCAAGCCCCTTGATTTGGAGAGCAACTAGGAGAAAGGGAAAGGGCAAGGGTTATGATTATGTTTGGGTGATTTGTGACCAGCTTCATAAAATTATGTCTCATAGTTTTGTGTAAGACGTAACAAAATCCTTGAGTTTCGGCTGCTTGACTTTAGCTAAGAGAGCTCGTTGTTGTTTTTTTCCCGAGGTAGGTGAATTAAAGCCAGTGAGGTTCTATCTGATTTCTGTTTTCAAATGAGTCTAAGACACAGGGAAGCCAAAGTATCAGCCTGGTCATCAGCTCAATTAAGATGAACTTAAAAAGAAAAAAAAAAACACTTTGGAAAAATAAAAATTCTGTTCTGTCCAGGGAAAGACACTGGCAGAGTAGCTGGTCACACACATCTAGCTTTTAAAAGAAAGATTTGCCTTGTGAGAAAGGGATGGAAAATGAGAACGCTGTAATAAAAAAAGGAAGAAAAACATTTTAAAAAATAAGTTTCACTAAAGAAAATTAGCAATAGTAATCATTGCAAAGTTAAAATAAATCTAAACCACAGCCCCTATTTGAAAAACCTCCAAATTCCAGATGTTGATAAGTATTCTATTTAAGAGTAAAGAAAAAAACTATTGGGAAATGATTAGTTTACTTAAGATGCTGGTGGTTATTTGCTGGTTGTGCATGATTTCATTTATCAGACTTCCTGAGAATCAACACACGTGTGTGTACACACACATGCACACACAAAAATAAATTAATCTGCACATGTGCACGTATATGCATCCATGTGCAAGCATGACTAAGTGCATCCCACACATATGGGAACCAAGGCTGGCCTAGATTTTACTGCAATTCAACAGGGAGATATTAACACTCCCTCCCCCCACTCAGCTTTAATGGGAATTCTAGATTGGGTTGAAAGAACCCCCTTGGCATACTTTCACTCTCTCCACCTGCTCCAGTTGGCTGATGTTTGTGGCTTCTCAAACAAAAAACCAAAATAAAACAAAAAGAAAAGCTTTTCTTGAATGAAGTCATAGCTTAAAAACAACCCAAAGGAAAACAATTACAAAAATGCATGCCACAGATATGCAAACATCCCCTCCATTCTGTGTATTATAAAGTTTTCAGAGTGCTTTCAAAGAGCTTATTTTCAGGGGGCATTCCTAATACCCAGCGATCTCAGCACACTCCAGTGACTGGAGCAAAGGCCATCACTGTCATTATTATCATCATCATTCTCATTATTGTAATTTATAGACCAGGATGGGAGAGGAGTTTCTGAGTGAGGCCTGAGGAGATATCCAAGACACCACCTCTTTGGTTGAGAAAACAGCTGGGCTTACTTGCCTCTGACGGATTTGGGAAAAACACTGCACACCTCATGCCTTCCACATCACCAGAAGGTGATCAGTTTCCCAACTGACCTAGGAGGGATCCCACTGGAGAAGATCTGGAATAAGTACTCCGTAGAGGAGAGGAAGGAGCACTAGAAATTAAGTTCCAACATCAAAGGCAGAAAAAAGGAAAACTGAAAATTAGGAGGCCCAAATGCCAGCCAGTAGCTGGGATCACTGGTTTACAGTGGCTGAAACTGCAGCAGCTTCTGAACTTGGAAGGGAAATCCCATGTGACATGCTGAGAGAACTGCTGGAGGGTGTGAAAACCTGTGTGTCTCTGGGTACTGGAGGGCTGGGGGAGGGAAGTTGCTGCAACCTGCATGGGTGTTGGTGTAAATATGAGTGAGTGTGTGTGTGTGTGTGTGTGTGTGTGCGTGTGCAGGGAAGACATGATGAATTCAAGTGGCATGGAGATGATGTTGGGGATAGTTTCATATTGCAAGGCTGTATGTGTGGTCAGGGAGATGGTTGATGGAGAGAAGAGAACAATGCTGTTCTTGTGATTTGTGCCTGCTCCACCTCAGAACTCGTGGCTTGGATCTATCAATGATCTAAGTTCCAGTGTGGAGATGTGCTCTTGTTCATCAGCATGATATCCCCACCCAAATGTTCAGGTCGGGGAGAGGTTTCATCTCCCCTCACTCATTGCTCTTCAAAGGCATGCCCACTTCTGCTCACCTATTGATTCATTTTAGAAATGACCTTCCATCCAAGATCTGAATGGCTAACCACAGAGTCCAGCTCCCTGCAGGGATCGCTCCTCCACGACTGCATTCTTTACCCCACCTGCTGCCCCTTGGCATCCCAGTCCTACTTTCCTCTTGTAGTGCTCTCTCTCTCTCTCTCTCTCTCTCTCTCACAGACACACACACACACACACACACACACACACACACACACAGAGGACTTGGCTGTGTCAGTCGAGCTAGGTCCTGGCAAGCAGAGGGCTGCATTTAACCTGAATGCATGTGGAGGTGGCAGGGACCTGGTGGCCCATCTTTTGGGCTCTCTGCAAAGAAAACATGTTCACTTCCTTTACTTTCACCTTTTCTGCAGCCCTTCAAATACACACATATTCAAGAATCACAGAAAGCATCTAATCCTGCCCAAATAGCCTAGGTGAGGGGAACAGAGCCCCCAGCTCAATTGAGGCCCCTTTATCGTCTTCTTCCATGTCCCTCTTTTCTTTCCCCCCTTGCTACTTAAGATGCCCTCAGAAATCCCACAGTGGGCCTGGAGAGAAAGATCCATGTTCCGCTTGGAGACATGACGGTGTGGTTAAAGATGTCAGGGCAAAAGGACAATGATGGGGTAGAAATAGTGGCAGAGGAACTTCCAGAGTTGATGTGCTTGTCCTAAGGGCTTCCGCCATCTCCAGTCAATCTCCAGTGGCCCCGGGATGGGTATAAAGCCCAAGCCACAGCTCTGCCCACAGAAACCAACAAAGCAGTCAGGTGAGCAGCCCCAAGGTGATTGCCCTCCTTTCTGAGTCCCTCTGGGAGCAGAAGTGGATGCGCTCAGGACCGTGCACTCACGGGGCCACTCCCCTCTGCGCGCTCCCCCTCTGGTTTCCCTTATCCTCCCTTGTATCTCCCCGCCAGCATGAGCCGACTGACACTCAAACGAAGCGATTCCCAGCAGCTCAGCTCAGGAACAAATCCTACGTGGCTATCTGCAAGATGTAAATAAACCGGTGCCCTCGCCGAGACAGACACAGTGCTGCTTCTGTGAGGATGGAACAGCCAAAAATATTGATCAAAGCTCGGGGGGGGGTGGAAATTGATAATGAGCTGGCCTCCAACAAGCGCTTAATTGACGGAGACTTCCGAAGGCCGACTCGGGACAGCGCATAAACTGACCGCAATGTTACTTTAGTGCAATACACTCTGCTTTAATTAATTATCACCTTTGTTAAGAGCGGCTCCAGATCAAAGGTTTCTGATTACTTAACAGATCTTGCTATAACAAAGCCCCCCTTGCATGAGGCTATCCCACTGCTTGAGGTGAGGCAAGCAACGTTCCTTCTCATTTCCTTTCCTCTGAGCTGTTGCTTCTTCCTCTTTGTTAAAGACAAACACATCTTACTGAGTAGCCGCTCTGTCCAAGGATGGGGAGGGAGAGAAGTGTCGCCCCCCCTACCCCGAGGGCATGGGGCCACCGCTGCGCAGCTGTTTCTAAAATTACACCACTGGGACTTAGTTCATCTTCAGATCTATCTGGCTGAAATGGGGAGTGTCAATAGAATAAGAACAGACTTCATGGAAATGCAAAGAAAAGATATGTGTGTGTGTGTGTGTGTGTGTGTGTGTGTGTGTGTGTGTGTGTGAGTGAGTGTTTGTGTCTGGGGGCATGTGCGTAAGCAACTATGCACACATCCACATAAATATTACGGGATCGATACATTTCACATCCGCTGCCCACACCTCTTAACTTCTCCCTCCTGTCTCTTGAGCACCTGCGCTACTGTCATATTTCACTCTGAGAAATGTTCACAGCCAAAGCGTGCATAGATGATGCTATATCGAACCAAGTGATTGTTTGGATTTGGTGGTGGAATCTGGGTGCCCACTGAAGGATGGTCCTTGTCTGGAATAGCTGGTGCCTAAAGAGTCCACTTCTCAAGGTATGACAGGAACCTCACTCTCCAGAGTCCCCCAAACCTACAAACTGACAGGTGACTTACTTGAAAGCAACCTTTGGAGTCGTTCTAGGCAGATTTGAATGCCATACGTGGCTGTTTGTTCATTATTCTAATTTAATGATGCAGTCACACCTAATTAATCCATGTCTGGTTTATTCATACACTATGTCTGAGGATCCAAAAGATCTCTCTAGCTAGCTGGCTTCCCTTTACAGGGGCAAGAGAGGGGGCTCCCCCGACAAGTGAGTGTGTCTGGATCCAAACAGGAACGGATCACTGTAGACAGATTTGATGGAGGCACTGTCCCTGACACACTATCCACCCACGTAGGAATGACAGCAGTTACAGAGATGACAGCAGTCACGGAGAGACTAGCGATGAGATCTGTGTGCCTCTGTGCACACCACGTGGGCACACAATACATGCATTCTACCAGGGCAACCTTCTAGTAGGCAACGGGCCACACTCCCAGTGTGTATGGAACATCAAGGCCTTATGGAGTGTCAAGCGTTCCTATGATTGGGAATTTCCGTGCAGAAGGCTGGGAGGCTGAACTGAATCAAACTCCCTCTCTGGCCTGAAGCAAGCCAGATGCATTGCTGCCACTGCACAGATTCAGAGACCGAGGCTGGGAGCAGCAGGGCCCCAAAGTCCAGTTTGCAGCGTGGCCCTCGGGGAACCTCCCCGTGGCTGCTTCTGGCCAGACTGGTCCCAGTGAGCGCTGCCTCTTGCCTGGCAGGTACACTGAGAGAACGAGGCATCAACCTAATAATATCCTTATAAAGCCAAGCCTCCTGCGCTAGTCCTAGGAGACAAGAGGCATCCAAAGATCAAACACTACATCACAGTGTATTTGTAGGCACTCTCTGATTCTGCTACCTCCCTATAATGCTCTAATTGACTATTTGATCAGCTCTAAAAGGGCCAGTGTTCAAGTCAGACACACACACATTCACATGCACACTCACACACACATGTCCACACACACGTACACTCACTACACGAGCACACACCTGCAGGCTCCCTCTCGTACATGGCACTGTACCCACACCAGCTCGACCAACAAGGGCAGATTGGCACAGGAGATGCTTGAAGGTGAGTGAAATCACACACCTAAGATTGTACATGCCCTTCCAGTAATGGGCTTATCAATACCTCTTAAAGAAATGTGACAGCCAGCCCAGAGTGATTCAGTTGTGTGGACAAAGGTCAGCATATAGATATCCATTATTAATAATATCAATATCTTGGTTGACCAATATAACCAGAAACTGTATGATGTCGCTGCTGATGGGCAAGGCTGGGAGGACTCCACGGCAAAAGCAGGAAATTAGGCCCATGTAAAATTAATCATATTGACTGGTTCTAAGAATATACGGAGAGGCGAAGACGTCGAGAGTGTTTGCCGTGGTGGGAAAGGGGGACCTTGCTCCCAGAGGCTCCCTGGTCTTGAACCCTTGGAAGGAACCCAGGGAGACAGAGGTGTCCCTGGGTGACCCTCGAGCAGACTTTCCTTCATCCGGCCTCTGCTTTCCAGCAGGGTGAGGTGGAGGAGAGGTGTACTCTGAACAGGAAAAGAAAGAAATAGGATCCCCTCACCATTATCCACCTAACATACCCATATCTTTCTGTCAAATCGATACTTGGCTTGGTTTGGTCTCACTGGATGGAGCACAGCGAGCATCCTTGAGCCTGCTGGGTGAAGGGGTCCATCTCTGAGGGGCAGTGTGAGCCTGGAGCCACTTCGCCAGGTACATGGTGGGGACATAGGCCCCTAGGGGATGTCAGTGTGCACCCTTTGCAGCTTAGGGGCTCCCAGGAAGAAAGACACCCAGGCCGATCAATCTTGTGACTGGCTTCTTGAGACCTGAGGAGCCAGAGGCTTAAGGTCTGGCTTCACCAGCATTGCCAGTGAGGTTGGAGTGGTCTGTAGAAGACTCTTACTTGCTGAGGCTCACCTCCAGGCACAGTGAGCAGGAAGAAAAGGGAAGGCCATGCGTCCCTGGCCTTGGAATCGCTGCAGGCCTGCCCTGGCCCCTCACGGCCTTCCTGCCGGAGCCCAGGTCACACTGTGCGTGGGCTTCCTCAGCCGTCCTGGGCAGCACCAGGTCAGATGTTCTGGGGAAGGAGTGGACAGCAGAGGCTCCAGTGACTGGGGGCTTGGCAGAGAGAGAACAGAGCTGACAATTCGGCTCGTTTCTTTTCTCTGTTCCCAGAGCATTCGGAGGCGGCTGGAAGGGAGACTGCCTTAGAGGCCGGGTCCCCAAGTGGGGTGACGGTGGTTAACAGGAAAAGAGCTGCACAGGTGCAGGGGGATGCCTTTGATGAGGAGGAAGGAGAGGAAGTGGTTTGGTGGCTGGCATGGGAGCACTCAGGCTCAGCAGACAGGCCTCCTGTCTCCCCCTCCTGGCCTCAGGCACACTCAGAGTCCGGCCATGCTCTTACATGCAGTCCCTGGCATCAAGGGTTTTGGCCAGTCTCTGCTCGCTCCCCATCCCCCGGGGCTAACAGCCTTGCCTTGTTGGTCTAGGCTACCTTGGACAGTTCTCAGATCTCCACCTTGCTCACCACTCCCCTTCCCGGCCCAGATTAGGCACTAGGTGTGGCCACAGAGATGTTGGGGGAAGATGGGTCCTACTGCCCAAGGGCACCCCCCCTCGCTCACAGAGCCTCACCACCTCCTGGGCCTCAAGGCCTCAGTCTAAGCAGATCAGCCTGAACCCAAGAAGCTGGGCCTCTCCTGTGGACTTTACCTACTTTGGGGAGGAGCCCCCAAACTGTGCTTGTGGGAGGGCTCCCCACTCCCCCAGCAGTCGCCTGCCCTCTCCTGACTCTCAAGCCGGGCCCCTGAAGCCCAGACACCAGCTCCTTCTGCAGTCCTAGTTCGGCCCGTACCCAACTCCTTACCCCTACAGGACGAGGAAGGCTTGCCTCTTATGCGGGGGAGCCCCGTGCAGGAGCGGGCTTCATGGGACCGTGAGTCTGTGCCTAAGAGCACCAGTCAAACAGCACTGGCGTGAAATAAGAGGAGAATCAGAAAATCCAGAAAGTGCTGTAGTTCTGTATGTGTGTGTGTTTTGTTTGGTTTCAAACATGAATAATTCGTGTATGGTTTAGTATTGGTTTTATTCTTCATTCCATATACTGGGACACCAGAATCTTTTCCATACTTTGGGGTCTGATGCGGGTCCAGCTCTGAATTGTTATATCTCTCAGCTTCCGCAAATGCCCCCCATTAGATACACAGGCACACTTGACCGTGTTCCTGACAATCCAGGCCCGGCCACAGAACCTACTCGTGAGTGATCATTCAGTTCACCCGCCCCCCCCCAACCCAGGTCCAGCTGAGACCCCCAGGGCACCAACCGAAGTCCCATCAAGTGCGGAGCAGGAGCCACCACTGGCTTCTTGCCAGGCCTCATTTTCTCTTGCAGTTTTTTAAAGTTCTTTTTTGGGAAAACCAAGACCTCGTCTTTGCTCTCATCTTGATGATTTCAATAAGTAAATTATTAGATTTATTTGAGAGTCAATTCTGTTGTGATTGTGTTGGGTAGCTTTGAAAGTCCACTGGAATGAGGAGCAGAGGGTGAGGCCTGGGGCTGGAAGGACTGGAGCATGTCCCCAGAGAGAGGAGTGCAGCAGAGATGACCAGGCAGTGTCTCTGCAGGGAAAGCATGCCTGAGGTGGCAGGGAGCAGCCACTCCCCAGACCAGGTCACAGTGGCAGACAGCTGGACCAGGGGAAGGAGGGAGCTGAGCACGGGATCAGGGGCCCGGGTGCCGGCCATGGAGCTGAGCAGGGGGCAGCCAGAGTTGCTTTCATCTGAGCGAGACCCCCGTCTGTGACTCACGCTGTCTCCAAAGCCTTGGTGTGTTTCTCCTGAGTTTCTTGAAGTTTCTCAGCCAAGTAGTAACTCTTGAGTGTTCTGATCCAGGTCAGCAGAGCCAGGCTGGTCTTCAGCAGAGGCCCCGCAGCCAGGAGGAGAGGGTCCCCTAAGGCTGGCAGAGGATCCTGCTGGGGCAGGAGCAGGGAGGGGCATGGACCAGCTCCAGTCGGCTGCTAGGATGATGACCCCAGACCAGCCCCAGAAGGAGTGCAGGGTCACACTCCCAACCTTGGGGCCAGGGGCAGCCTTCTGCAAAGCAGAGAGACAGTTTGGCATTCCAGTGGGGGAGCCACGCCATGTTCCACACCAGGAAGAACCTGGGATGATGGAGCAGAAACAGAGCTCCCTCGAGGAGGCAGATTCACACGTGACTCAGGTGTCCAGAGGGTCAAGTTCTCGCCCCAGAAGGTGAGGCTCCACCGTCACCACCATGAAATAACCAGGTGTGTAAGGAAGCAGCAGATCTATAAACAGAGAAAACTACCCAATGTGGGTGTCCTGCCTGGGGAAAGAAAGAAGCCCTCCACAGGGGAGAAATCAGATGGGGATGCCAGCCTCCTGCCCAGGGGGCTGGGCCCAGACTCCCAGATAGAGAGGGTGGGGTCAGCCAGGCTGGGATGCTGCAGCTGACTCAGGCGGGGAGGTTGGCTCGCTGACGGCCTGCTTGATTTGTTTCATTTTGTTCCATTATGTTTTGGTTTTGTCCCACTGCAGTGAAGTCTCATTCTCAGGCTGGTGGATAAAGGAATGTCTCACTTTGTATAAATCTGGACCCACCACCAGCCCGGCTGAGGGAGAAGAGATGGGGGCAAGTGTAGTTGGAGGGGTTGCAAATACGTGGGAGGGAGCTGGGGACACGCACGGGAACTGCAAGGGTGGCCTCACCTGCTTTGGGGCTGCAGTGTCCTTCAGCTGTCCCAACAGCAGCCCACTTGGGCTGAGAAATTACTCATGGAATATTCCCACCCGTGCCCATGTTCCCTGTCACTAGGCAGGCATCCAGACTGTCCCCCGCCCCCAGGCTTACTCAGCTGAATGCCCTGACTGGTGAACTGGGGGTTCCAGAGGTGAGACTCTCCCCTCGGTCCCCTGCCCTTTGCCTGGGGGGGGCCCCAGCTCAGGAGTGCCAGGCAGTGGGAGGAAGCCAAGGACAGCGTTTCCTGGGGGGATGCTGGTCTTGTGGCCGGAGGAGTTTTGGCAGACTCCAGGAGGAGCCGCTCCGAGTGGACAGCACACCCAGGCAAGGGCGCCAGGCTCCCCAGGCAGCCCATTTACTGCAGAGGAGCAGTTGGGGTGCCTCCTCCCTCTCTGGGAGACAAACCCAGCCCAGAGGAGCAGGGAGAGGCGAGGTGGCCCTCAGGGCCCTGAACGCGGCTGTGTTTGTGACCCACGCTTCAGGGGAGGGAGACTCCTCCCTCAGGCCTTCCACAGAGCTTGGCCCTGGCATCATCCCGACCCCTGGGGCTTCTCGGGAAAGGAACAGAACTGGGCTCTGCCAGGGAGCTGGAGTAACCGCACACGGCTGGCTGCTCCCTGCAGGGACGTGGAGGTCAGTGACACCGTCTTCCAGGGCCCTCCGAGGTCATTGTCACCCAGCCTCCTCAAAGCCCCTCCAGGGGACAAGCCCCAAGCCCCAGGCTCTCAGGGGACAACAGTCCCCAACCCAAATGACCTCCCTTTCACGGCTCTTCCAAGTCCTGCCCCTTGCTGATCTGACAAATCAAACCAGGCAGAGGTACCCCTAGCGGCTAATGGACTTTAACGCGTCATCATCACTGGTGACATGCCTCGTTCAGGGACCTTTTAGAGCCCAGGCTATGACCCTAAGAAACATCCCTAAGAGGGGAATTTCCGGCATGGGCCAAGCCAGAGAGAGACACCGTGGGGCCGGGAGGCCACTGGCTGCTCCCGGGCATGGACCGGCCTGGCTTAAAACCACGTGGCCAGGACATGGACGTGGGCCCTCTTGCCCCCACACCCCCACACCACAGTACCAGAGGAAGCAGGCCACGGATGGGCTGAGACCCTGCCTGTCTCCCGGCAGGGCCTGCACACCCAGGAGGCTGCCAAGCCAGAGGTCTAATCAAATATTAAACACAGTCAGTAAACTTAAACCAGCGCCGTATCTGGAGCACCAAGTCCCTCCCGGAGAGCGGCCCAGCTTCAGCCCGGAGATGCTGCCAGCTCAGCTTTGCCTGGGTGCGGGGCTGGGGGCTTCTGGCCCCAGGCCCTGCTGTAGGCAGGGAAAGGGGAGACCCACAGAAACCATGGCAGGGAGGGAGGTTCATGGCTTTTCTCCTCCATTCTATTATTCATTTCCTCTGATTTTTATCTAATCTCTCCTGATTGTCCTGGTGAAACTTAATAGACAAAGTGAATTTTTATTACATCATCAATATAATCTCCAGCTAATCAGCAGACTCGGGGGCCACGGCAAGCCCTATAGCTCCTCATCTGGCCTCATAAATAGTAGGAACAATCACTGCCAAGCAGGCCTCCTCCACCTCCTCCCAAGAGGCCCTCTCCCCAGACCTATTCTTGAGGTTTCTGCCTTCCCACGGACCCCCACCCAGTGGACCATGTTGCCGGTCGATGGAGATGTCTTCCCCGTTCATATTTTTAGTTTTCACCATCCCAGCTTCAGCTGTTAAAATCGCAAATCTGGGGCTGGTGTTTTGAATGCCGAAATAGCCTAATGTCGACTGATTTTGATTCTACTTTCCTCTGTGCTAGGAATGTGATATGTCATAAGGTATTATATAATCCGACAGATCACAGTATGTACTCTAAATCACATTATATTCCAAATTAAGTCCTATATCTTACCTTTTACCATACCTATATAACCTATATACCAAAGGTGTTTTGGTCATTTAAAGTCAGGCCTTGCATCTTATAGACTGTGTCATGGATGTTAAATTATATATTTCATTTATGTTTTACTATGCCTTCCATTTATAGAGCATTTTAATCTGTAAAGTGCTTTCTTGTCTATTACTTCTTTCATCCCTCTTGCAATCAGGTACAGTTGATACCTTTTTTATAAAGAAAAATGAAAAAGGGATCATGAAGGAAAATTACAACCTGGTCAAATCCTGCCAGGGTTCAGCAGAGCGGCTCAGACTCAGAACGGGCGCTGGTGAGCCAGGGAAGGAGCCTGGGCAAAGCAGAGGGGGCACAGGCCTGGCTGCTGGCCAAGCAGGCAGATTCCTGGGGCCTGGCCTGCTGGGCAGCCGCTGGCCAAAGGGCAGCAACGACTTAAGGAATGGCCGTTTGGTTTGTTTGTTTCCCTACCAACCTGTGCAAAGTTAAGTGCACAACTGAGTGCATCTCCTTGGGAGATTGAGTTCGTTCAGTAACTCTGGGGTGTCTGCTCCCCTGCCCTTGGGGTCACACCACGCTGCTCTGGGGTGGTTTGGATTTGGGGAAACCAGCAAGCATCGCTGCGAGTCAAATCCTATAGATAAGGTGGGTGACACAGCTGTTGAATCTGGCCTTGGCCACCCACACCATCGGCTCTTTGAGGGAAGGAGGCATCTGCTCCTTACAGGCAGATCAGAGCCAACTCAATGAGCGACCGGCCACAGTTCCTCCACGATTCCTCCGAAGGGTGGAATCGGCCACCGGCCACCTCCTCTGATTCTGTGCAGAAGGCTGCTTCTTTGAATCTGTCCAGTAGATGGTCTGTGTGCTTCGGGGGTCTTGAGAAGTCTCCTTTGCTTTGGGCGTGACAGTGCAAGGGAGCCTCGATCCTCTGAGGGGCCCCTGGGAGCAGGCAGTGTTTGGGGCCCTGGACACTGCCCGTTGCAGAAGTGGCCGGCGCGCCAGACATGGAGCTGGACACCTGGTCCTCGCCCTGCCCGAACACCCGGCTCAGAGCTCTCTCCTCTCTAGAATCACGGCAGTGACCTCTGCTCACCCCACCTCTTAGGGTCATTGTGAGGCTGGAAGGAGCTGAGAGGAGGGGAAGTGAGGTGGGAAAGTTAAAATCTCCAGGCTCAATGTCGTGTCTTCAGTGCCGGCACCCACATTAGGCCACAGGGAGCTCCAAAAGTCCTGCTCCGTCAGAAACAGGCTGCCCATGCTGACCTCAGGGCCCAAGGATGGATGGGAGGGACTATTGACAAAGGACCTACCACACGGCACACACATAGGACTTTTGCTTATTTTATCTCATCCAATCCTCGTGACGAAACTGTGACTGAGATGTCACGGTGCCCCTTTGAATGCCAAGGGAACGGAAGCTCGGAGAGCAGCAACTCAACGGAGCTTACACGCTACTGAGACACAGAGCCAGGATTTGCAACCAAATCTGTCATATTCTCAAGCCCACCTCATTTCCATGACTGCAGCTCCCTTTATGGAAGTAAATAAAAAAAAAAATCATCTCTCCCATCGCTGTCACTTTACAGATGGGGATGCTGAAGCCCTGTGACATTACAGGCTAACGTTTTCTTAAATCATTCCACACCATTTTTCACAGAGGCTCTGAAAACACGTGCACACACACACAAGTACACGTACACGTTACAGACACACAGAGGTAACTCACACAAACACATCCTCTTACAGATACACATATACACTGACACACACATATATACACACAGAAAGAAATATACACTCACAGACATACACAGGAACACACTTGAATATGGATCCCCTGGAGAAGGGAAAGGCAACCACTCCAGTATTCTCACCTGGAGAATCCTGTGGACAGAGGTGCCTGGCGGGCTATAGTCCATGGGGTCACAAACAGTCAGACGTGACTGAGTGACAGAGCACAGAGTACACACACCCCAAAATACAGATATAACAACATATATAAACACATTTATAAATACATATATACATATAACATAAATACATATATAATATATATAAAAACATTTATAAATATATATAACATAAATACATATATAACATATATAAACACATTTATAAACACATGTATACATATAAATACATAGATAACATATATAAATACATATATACATAAATACATATGTAACATATAAAAACACATTTATAAATACATATATACATATAAATACATGTGTAACATATATAAATACATTTCTCAGGTGCACATATAGAAACACACTGAGACACACATAGACACACGTAGAGATGCTCACATAGAGGTATGCACACAGACATAGAGGCGTGTACTCACACAGAAGCACACACTCGAAAACACCAGACCTCAACAAGGCTTAATTAACCACAAGGCCACAGACACAATTTAGCCCCATACCTCTTGAGCAGGAGAATTAAAACCAGCTGGTTTAGAGAAAGGGCTGACCTGGGCCCAGCTCACAGGCAGGGAGGGGGCCCACTGACCCCTCAGCTCACCTCTCAGCATTAGGCCAAAGGCCAAAAGTCCTCTTGCCAGTGCCAGTGTGGCCCAGGAGCCTCGCAAAAGTCCAGGCCAAATCCTCATTAGAAATCACCAAATCCACAGAAGGCGTTTGCTGAGAACGCTCCCTCTGCCATTGCCCTTCCGTGTCCACCTGCAGGCACCCGGCCAAGCTTCTGTTCATCTGACCAAGACCAAGAAAGGTCCTGGAGAAGTTTGGCGCAGACCTTCCAAGGACCCCACTCCCCCTCTGCCCCTCTAGCCCTGAACATCTGCCCTGGACTGGTCTGGTGTAGCTAAAGCCAGGCCTGTGAGCGTAGAGGCGCCTCCAGGAAACAGGTTGGAAGGGATGAGACGACAGGTCTAGGTTACAGCCGATCTGTCCTGGAGGCCAGCACTCAGGCTGCCCCTTCTGTGGCTCCGAGCAGCGTGGGAGGGTGTCTTCCCACAGCGAGCCCTCTGCTATGCAGCCAGGCCTGCTCCTGGCCTGCCAGGCTCTCGTGGCTCTATGGAACCACACTTGTTCCAGGCTTGGCAGACGCAGTGGCCCTGTGCATCCATATTAAGAGAACACACACATACGCCATGGAGCAAAGGGTTAGAATGACAAGGAGCTCATCAGAGAATGGGAAACTTACGGTTTTCTCAAGGATCAAATCCCGAGGAGTTCTCTAAATGTTCACCACCTGGAGGATGAACAAAGCATATGGAAACAGACTTTGCCAGAATAATGGGGTGGGGCTTCTCTTCCATGAACAGACTTGGGCCGGACCTGCTGGACAGGAGATGCGGTGGGCTGCCCTCAGAGGCCGTGTGTGTGTGTGTGTGTGTGTGTGTGGCCCCATTCCATGTGACCATGACGTGCTGCCAGGGGTGAGGCTCCGTGGGCAGCTCTGGGGACCATGGAGATGGCTATGAACAGCCGTGGTGTGGCCAGCTGCTGGCGTGCGGTGTGTCTGCTGGAGGAGTGCCACGTGGATGCGTGTGGTCTCCTTGTGTTGGGCACTGCTGCGTCCTGTGTGCATGTAACCCATGTGCTGATGTTGTGTGGGTCGTGTGTGTGTGTGTGTGTCAGAGCTGTGTGTGTGTGTGTGGAGAGCTGTGGTCTCTGCCCTGGCTCTGGAAAGGGAAGGAAGAGAGCAACGAGCACTCTCACTTGTTCCTGTATGGCCACAAAGCTCCCCCATCCTGGGACTTGTGCCCAGGAGGCCCCCCTTTCTCTCAGCCCAACGGGATCTCACACCTGGAGCACCTCAGCTCCCATCCTGAGGTTCTGGGTCTGAGCAGAGCCCTGGAATCTGGAGCCCTTCCCTGGAGCCACTGTGAGAACAGGGTGTGTGTGTCTGTCTGTCTGTATGTGTGTGTGTGTGTAAATATGTGCACACACACCACCTCCATGTAAGCACACTGAAGTCTCAGCTAGGGAGGCCCAGGCCAGGAGCTGCGTGGCCGTGCTTGCTCGGATGTGCTGAGTGGACGCAAGCATGTGGGGGCTGTAACAGGCCCGGGTGGGCCAGTCTGTAAGTGACAGATTATAAGTCCAGGACTAGAGTTTCCACTAAATGCATGTGAGAAACAGCAGAAAAGAGGGGTCCAGCTCCCTGGATGGGCACTCCTGCAGTTCTCTGCCAGTGTGCATGGAGGAGGTCTCTGTGGGGCCTCTGGCCAGGGTATGGAGGACGAGTGAGGAGGTCGGCGGGGAGGCAGGGTCCAGACCTGAGTGGTGTGGGCAGCCTGAGGCAGCGGGACACTAAGGGAAACTGTCCTCCCGAGACCTCAGTGCTTTCACGGCTGCACGGCTGGGCCATCTGTGGCGTTTTTCTCACATTCTGCCCACAGCTTCCCCAGGTACAGCCCTGAGCACCCAGCTCTTCCTGGAGACAGCCAAAAGTGTGGGGCCGTGTGTGTGTGTGTGTGAGAGAGAGAGAGAGAGACACTGACAGGGAGCTGGGGTGGGGTGAGGTCACAGCTATGCGAAGAGACAGGGTCCCCTCCCCACTGCCTCCATCTGGGTGGGAGCAGATGGCACTCATACCCCACCAACAAGGCCAGAGGCAGCGCTGGGCAGGAAGGAAGCAATGAGTGCTGAGGGAAGGACAGCACACAAGAGGCCAGGGTGGGGCTCCTGGGAAGTGCTCCTGGCTGAATGCCCCTCTGTCCTCCCCGATCATCCCTCTGTCCAGGTGCCCAGAGGCCCTGAACCCTGCCGTCACATCTAGCTACAGGGGCCCGGTTCTTTCGCCTCATCTCTGGGCCACTTGGGGTGGACCCAGCTCCTGGGGTGCAGGCAGGAAGGGCAGGCTCTCCCTAAGCCTGGCCCCTGCGTGAACTCACTTTGCTCCGAGGCCAGGCAGGAGGAAGACTGTCCTTGCTGCCCCCATGGGCTCCGAGGTCTTGGGCTCATCTGGAGGGAACTGCACACTGGACTCCAAGGGCACAGCCCTCTACTCACATCCAGGGTCGTCATCTGGCTTTTCCTGCATCATCCGTGGCAGGTGGCCCCTGGGTACACAGAGTCCTTGGGTGAGCCTGCCTTGTCTTCCCACAGCCAAGGCCAGACCTCCACCCTGCCCAGCCTTTCCTAGGTCACCTGTATCCAAATTCCCTGGAAATCTGATGAGAAATGAGGATCCTGGCCTCCGCCCTAGACCTCAAAATCCCCTGAAAATGGGGCCAACACTCTGCAGCTGGAGGACAGCTCAGGGGTCTCCAGAGCTGCCTTGTGGTGACCCCCAGCCCCGTGGTCAGTGCCCAGCCCAGACTGTCGCTCCCTCCTGCCTCAAAGCTGGACACCCTCCCAGCGTCCCCTGACGTCCTGTGCTTGGCCTCGTGGCCCCCAGCTCACAGCCTTCCTCCCCAGGGGGACAACCTCCCCACAGCCAGGAACACATGCTTGGACATAAGCCCCTCAGAC
Organism: Oryx dammah; assembly: GCF_014754425.2. Classification (NCBI taxonomy): domain Eukaryota; kingdom Metazoa; phylum Chordata; class Mammalia; order Artiodactyla; family Bovidae; genus Oryx; species Oryx dammah. Next base: position 42,129,216 of record NW_024070206.1, on the reverse strand, counting down.
TGCCACGTGACTGCCAGAGCCCCATGACTTCCCCACCAGTTAAAAAAAAAGGGTCCTGACCTCACACTGTCACATTTTCCCCTCACACACTCACACACGTGGGTGCACACACAGATACACTCATCCAGACATAGGTGCACACAGGTGCATTGACACACAGACACACACAGAGACACACACATCAACACACAGACACACAGAGACATATATGTAGACACACAGAGACACACACACACATACATAGACACACAGACATACACACAGACACACACATCAACACAGAGACACACACAGACGTATACGTAGACACAGATACACATAGACACACACACAGAGATACATGCAGACACACAGAGATACAGATAGAGATACATAGATATACACAAACACACACAGATACACACACAGACACACACAGACATACACATAGACACACACAGACACACACATACAGACACACACATCAACACACAGAGACACACAGAGACACATACATAGACACACAGAGACATACACACAGACATATACATAGACACACACAGACATACACATAAACACACACAGACACACACATCAACACACAGACACACAGAGACATATACGTAGACACACAGAGACACACAGACATACATAGACACACATAGACACACACCTAGAGACACACACAGACACACAGAGATACGGATAGAGACACACAGATACAAACAAACACACACAGATACACACACATAGACACAGACACACACACACAGACACATCAATACAGAGACACACACAGACACATACGTAGACACACAGACATACATAGACACACATACACATGGACACACACACACAGACACACACAGAGACACATGCATAGACACACAGACATACACATAGAGACACACACAAAGAGACACACACAAACACACAGAGATACACAGATACACAGATACACACAGACACACACAGATACAGAGACACACACATATACATGCAGATACTCAGAGACACACACAGACATACATAGACACACAGACGCACACAGAGACACACAGACGCACACAGAGACACACAGACACACACGTGGGTAACACTCTTCTGCTCTCAGACCTCTGGAGTCAGTCATGGCTGTGCTCAGTGCCTCCCCTGGCTCTCCAGGCCCCCTGAGATCCCGTTCAGAGAAGGTCGAGGCTCCGGAGGTGGCCAGGGGCTGTGAGACAGGCGGTCCTGAGGTCACACCCCAGCTGTTCCATCAACAAGGTAGTCACTTTACTTCCTGGGCCAACCTCAGTTTCCTCTTCCAGCAAATGGGAACCTATAAACTGTCTAAATGGGTTTATTTTGAGTATGAAATGCGGTAATCTAGGCAAAGCGTTTGGCACAGTGCCTGGAACACAGTAAGCCTGAGATAAATTGTAGCTGTATAACAAGCGAAAAAGAAAAAGAAGGGAGAGAATTCACAGCCCGGATGCTCGCCTCTGGCCTCGCTGCCCTTGCACGTCCTGGGAGATCAAGTCCAGCTCTGCACCTCTGCTTGGACTGTGACCCTCTTCCCTTCGCCCTGCCCCCAGCCCAAAAGCTGGCCCTCTGCAGAGGATCATCCAGGAGCACTGGCTCCCTCAGCAGCAGCGCAAACCTCCAGCCGGGGCCTCTGATCTACTGCGCCAGCCCCCAGCTAATGCACGTCCATTGGGTCTGCCCAGCCTCTGCTTCCCCCATGAGCTCCCGACAGACTCTCCTGCAGGCCTCGGCCAGACACACCTCAGGCACAGATCCATGGTGACTGCCTTCACCCACCTGAAGGCACCGTCCCCCTGGCCCTGGAACAGGCCAGTAGCTTTTTTTAATATTAAGTTTACTATAAATGTTTCCCATTGTGAGCAAGACTCATAGAAAAAATTAACGCGATGGGGACAGAGAAGAAGAAAAGGCGCCCGCGGTTCCATTTCCCAGAGATGCTCCTGTGAATGTCACAGTGATTTTCCTCAGGTCTGGCTGACAGTTCCGCTCAGAAGCAACACGCACCGAGGTTGCTTGTCTCCAGCCTGCCCAGCGCTGGGCTTCACGTTGTGTCAGAAGCCGAAGGAAGAGCCACAGCCCCAGGCTACAGAGGCGCACAGTCTCGAGAAGAAATAACACTGGGGAAAACGACACCCGAAGCATAAATGAAACACAACCTACCAGCACCCACCACCACCACCAGCCAATACTACTGTGTGCCTGGTCAAAAGGGGCTGCACAGGCTCTTGTGCTGAGGGTTTGCAGGTGGGAAGAAGCCCTGGGTTCTTGTGCAGGGACCCCTGCAGGATGACATTGGGTTTTCTAGATTTGCACTTTCTCACCTGGGAATGGAGATGAAACCCATCGCCTCTGAAAACATCTCCTGTTTTGCAGTATATCAGCCATGAGGTGAAGCTCAGGCTGGATTTAAAGCCCAGGGTCGCACAACTATGAGGGACTCTTGGAGGCAGATGGGCAAACGTGGGAAGATTTGAGGAGCTGCTAAGAGACCAGTCGGGGGTCGGAGGTAACTGACCGTGATGAGTCCACAGAGGGATTGAACTCTCTGTGACTGGGGCTTGGTCATAAGCTGAAATGGAAACGGAGTGATGGTTGGCCGTCGCTAGCGCCAGCTTCTCCCAAAGAACTAGGGGAGGCAGTGGTGGCACCGTGGAGAGAGCACTTCACCTGGAGTCCAGAGACTTGAGTTTTCATGCTTGAGCGGTGGATGATGACCGCAGGCCTTTTATTTCCTGAGCACTGAGCTCCCAGCCTGTAAATCGAGAATAACAACACAGACTCCACGGGTTATCGTGGCAATTAAATGAGAATATATAGAAACATCTAGAACAGGCTTGGATAATGGTAATAAGCATAATAATAATAGAATAATAAGTGAAATGGTTAACAGGCCTTCATCATTTACCAAGCGCTCAGCACGAAACCAAGCATCTCGGCTGTGCTGTGTCATCTTGTACTCCCGTTTCTCCTAGGAGGAAGGTTCAATTTCCATCCTTATTTTGCAGACAAGGAAACAGACAAGGCACAGAGGGTTTAAGTTAACTTCCTGCATCACACAGGGAGGAAATGACAGAGCCAGGATGCCAAGCAGGGCCCCCCAAGAAACACAGGCTTGGTTAAGGGTGCCTGTCCCTGTTGCGGTCAAGCCCCACATCTGGGGATGGGAACTTCTTCACACATAAACATGATGGAAGATGAGGAGAGCCAGCTCCTGAAGTTCAGTGGATACACAGTAAGCACTCAATAACGAGTGTTTATTTATTGCTTCTGTTTACAGCTCTATTCCCAAAGTGAATTGTTTGTTTAAGTAAGGAGCATTTACCTTTATTACAGTCATTGGTAAATAAAATTATATTTGCATTTCCACAAATATGTATGAGTTTAATTAGTCTTGCAATTCGTACACAAGAGCCAGTCCAGGAAACACATTCATGAGCTCACACTTCTACCCCAGGCAAAAAGCCTTCTCAGACAAACACCATCAGGTTTAAATAATTCATTCATTCACAAATAGTTATCGATCACCCACTCTGTGCCAGGCACAAATCTAGCTGCTGGAGACACCACTCCTGGCTCTCCTGGAGCTTATATCTTCATGAGAGGACTTAGATGACAAATTAAAAAATAAAATTGAGTGCCATGCTGAGGATTAAAATGTATGGATGATGTATGGAGTGACTGAAGCTGTTCCACACTGTGTGAGCCAGGAGCATCTCTACCACACGATCTGACAGTGAAGCTGAGGTCCAAATACCAAGTCAAGATGGAGCTAGAGAGTTCTTTGGGCAGAGGAAACAGCAGATGCAAAGGTCCAGAGGCAGGAATGTGTGCAAGGGACCGGAGGAAAACCACTGTGACCGGAGCATCATGGGGGTAACAGGGAGAAGAATGTGGGAGGGGCAAGTTGTGTTGGGCTTGCAGGTTGAGTTCAGTTCAGTTCTGTTACTCATTCATGCCCAACTCTTTGCAATCCCATGGACTGCAGCACGCCAGGCTTCTCTGTCCATTACTAACTCCCAGAGTTTTCTCAAACTCATGTCCATCGAGTCAGTGATGCCATCCAACCATCTCATCCTCTGTTGTCCCCTTCTCCTGCCTTCAATCTTTCCCAGCATCAGGGTCTTTTCCAATGAGTCAGTTCTTTGCATCAGGTAGCCAAAATATTGGAGCTTCAGCTCCAGCATCAGTCCTTCCAATGAATATTCAGGACTGAGTTCCTTTAGGATGGACTGGTTTGATATCCTTGGTCGAGAAGGGGTCTGAATTGTATTCTAAGTGTAGTGAGAAGCTGGAAACTATCTGATCTCACAGACATTTCACAGAGGTCTTTCTGACTGCTGTGGGAAACCAGCTACTCTTGGAGAGCAGATGGGGAGGCAGGAAGCCAGGGGAGTGATGATGGGGGTGTGTATTGGACAGTGACAGAGAGAAATAGATGGATTCAGGGTGTGTTGGGAAGCTAGGGGGTCCCAGGATTTGTTGATGGATTGGATGTGGAGTGAGGGCAAAGCGGGAAGCCCCAAATGATTTGAGCCACTTGATGGCTGGTGGTGCCAGTTGCTAGGAAGGAACACCTTTTAAGGTGGGAGATCAAAATCCCATTTTGGCCATGCTGAGAAGAAGATGCCAATTAGACATCCAAGTGGTGACATTAAGAAGGCAGGTGGATTGTGATCCTGGAGCTGAGTGAAGATCCGGGCTGGAGGTATAAATGTAAGAAAGTGAGAGTGTGGAAGTGTTAATTGCTCATTCATGTCCGATTCTGACTCTTTGCGACCCCGTGAACCGTACTGTCCATGGGATTCTGCAGGCAAGAATGCTGGAGTGGGTTGCCATTTCCTCCTCCAGGGGAATCTTCCTGAGCCCAGGATCAAACTCGGGTCTCCCACATTGCAGGCAGATTCTTGACTGTCTGAGCCACCAGGGAAGCCCATACTTAAAGTTATTCATTGTAAGACAGATTAAACAAGACTTCATAGATGTGATTATCATTTTTCCTCGGTGTGGTCTGAGCAGCAGTGCAGTCACTGCAATACACACCAAGTCAGGCACGCATGAAGCCTGAGACGGGGTCTTGGGAGACCCCTCCTCCCTCCACCCCTCCCCAACTTCTCAGCAGGGCTTTACTACCCTGCCAGACACCTCTGGCGCTCAGTTTGTCATTAATGAACGCAGCAAAGGACACGGTTCCTCCTGTCTCAGTTCCCCCTCGGACCATCTCACAGAGCTTATCTTGCATCTCTCCTTCCCATGCTCCCACTTAAATCCCTCAGGCTGTGGTTCCCTCCACTCCAGCTTTTGCCAAGGCCACTGCCGCTGCCCTTTCTGGGAGTGTCTCCTTCCCAAAGTGCCACGGTGGCCTCCCACCTGAGACGGCGAGCAGGAGCTGTCCATGGTGAGTCAGCCGGACTCTCAGCGGAGATGTAGGTCGCCCTGCTCCCTCCTCCCTGCTGCTGCAGCGGCTGAGTCGCCCTGCCCCGCCTGCCCCACCAACCATGTCCTTGTGGCCTGCACACCCACCAGCCCAACCTCACTCGTGGCTGCTCTGAACCCCTGGAGGAGAAACACCCTGCGGGGGACTCCCATGTGGCCCCCAGAGCCACCGCCAAACACCTGAGACAGACTGTGTTCTCTCTTTGAAAGCTGAAAACTAACAAAAGCAACGCACAATGGAAATAAGCTGGTATGTCACTTACAGATTAGAACTGAAAACATTCCCTAGGCATCTGAGAGTCTCTGAGAGCCTGGATCAGAGTGAAGGAGCCTGTGAGTGGAAGGGCACCCCCAGGGTCACAGGCTGCCCTCCCTTGGCCTGCGGTGCCCAAACAGCTTCCCTCGGGGACCCCAGAATCAAACCCCCCTTCCTGTCACCGTCATAGACATGTCTGGGTCAGAGCCCACTGTCGGGAGGGTGGTCTTCAAAAGCCCCCTGTAAGAAAGTAATGGGTACTGTAAAGCAATCATCCTTCAATTAAAATAAATTAATTAAAATAAATAAAAGTAAAGTAGAGCATTGGGGAAAAAAAAGGGGATGGGTGGCTAGATGAGAGGACCAGTGGACGAAGAGTTGACCCACACATCAGCGCATCACTCTCGGGTGGTAACAGTAAACAAGCGTCTACTGTGAAGTTCTCTAAGGCATCAGCCGGTGCTACCCACATGGCCGTACAGAGTCCTGCATCCTCTCAACCGCCCCACGATGTCACCAGCTGGGCCGTTCCCAGCCACGTGTGGCTATTTCTATGTCCATTTACTAAAGTGTAATTAAAGATGCAGTTCCTCAGTTGCACTAGCCACGTTCCAAACATTCAGTAGCCACAAGTAACTAGTGGCTACTATGCCAGACAGTGCAGACGTAGAACCTGCCGTGTAGGGCAGAAAATCCCATAAGATGCTGCTGCTATAAACTACTGCAGGCAGGTAAGAAAGCGAGACTGTCACACATTCACATGCCAACCTGAAAGTATGTGAGTACATGTGGGCTTCCCTATGCCGTATGTGTGTGTGTAAGTGGGTGGATGACCCAGGGGTGCCAAGCCCTGGTCTACCACCCCAGACCTCCTACTACCAGCAGCAGTGTTAAGAACACAGACTCCAGAATCAAACTGCCTGGATTCGAATTCTCCCGCTCCCCCTTTCAAGCTGTGTGGCCTTTGACAAGTGGCTTAACTTCTCTGTACCTCAGCCTTCTCTTCATAAAACAAAGATAATAATAGAGCCGTGGCAGAGGGTTGTTAGGAGCCTTCCATGAGATAATACACACACACAGCTCTCAGCGTGGCTCCCGGCACACTGTGAGCTATTAATAAACCTTAGCTGTTACTGCCGTTTCCAGGAGGCAGTGTGTTTGCTGTGCTGGGACAGCCTTGGAGAAGAATCACGTAGGGGAGGTCTCTGATGACACATGAGGATCACCTCATACTCGTGCAGTTCAGGGGCTGGGGAATGAGCTGGTGAGAAGTTGCACAGGATGGCCCTGTGGGTGCGGTGACAGGGGGGTGCAGATTAGGAGAGGTGCGTATGGAAGAGGAGGTGGGTGGAAACGGAAAAGGAATTGGACCTTACACGTTCTTTACAACCTAGATTTTTGTATTTTGCTCTAAAGATGTCCTGCTTGGAAAGGAGAGAGAGTCGTGCGCATAACTGTTTGGCAGTGTCAAAACTGCTTTCTCTCTTCAGTGAAGCAGCAGGACAGTTATTCCCTCACACCTTGCCCTCCAGGATCGAAAGTCTCACCTGGGAGATGAGACCAACCCACACGCGACAATTGGAACGAAAAAGAATCAGCGTCAGGGTGGCACCTGAGGGAATTTCTGGTCCAAGGCAGGCATTTTAACAGAAATCATTTCAACAGGTATTTGTGGAGTGCCTGTTGTGTGTCAAGCCAGCTGGTGGGAGCTGCAGGGGATTCAGAAAGAGAAAAGATATGAAAGGATCTCTGCCCTCAAAGACTGGAGGGCCTGAGAGAGAGAGATCCAAGTCCACAGCTGCAGAAGGTGAGACGGACTTTCCCGGGTGGCCGGGGTCCTGTGTGGGAATGATCAGAGTCAGGAACTGGCGTTTGAAATAGGCTCTGAAGGGTGGCCAAGACCTGACTGAGCAAAACGGGGTCCAGAGAGGTAGGGCGGCTTGTCCGGGACCTCATGAAGTCCCAGGCACGAGGTCCTTCCCCCGTGGAGAGACAAGAAAAGCTGTCCTACCCCTACACGTGTGGTTCGGAGAGTGAGGCCCTCAGCGAGGCCCATAGAGCAAGTCCAGAATCCCGCCCGGCCAGCGCTGTTAAGCCTCCCTTTCCGACGGCCCCTCCCAGACGCGGACTGGAGGCTGCGTTTTCAGACGCGGCCAGCAGAGGGCGTCAGGACTACTGCACAACATGGACTGGAGAGGGGCCGTCTGGATTCTGCATCCAGAGCCTGGGGCCCTCAGAGCGCCGGGCACAAACCTGTCCACACCCACACATCCACACCGGGTGTGCCTGACATGGGACACAAAACGGGAGAGCTACCCAAGCGGCTCACAGGGGCATGCTTGGATGGGCGAGAGAAATCTCATGCCCCCACCCCCAGAACCAGGCACGTCTGCAAAGGTGGCACCTGCAGTTGAATAAAACAGGTTCCTCCCAAGATAAACCTGAGCCTGGTTGCGCATAAAATGAGGATAGTTTTAAGTAGTTTCCATTTGGAGAAAGCAAAGGGAGGGGACCTCCATCTGTCACCACCTCTGGGGTTCACTCCCCAACCCCCCACAGCCAACCAAGAGGGTAGAAAGAGCTCCTTCAGTCTGTGTGGAGTCGAGGTGGAGAGAGGAGTCTGAAACAGGCCCCAAAGACTTGCCACCTGCATGTCCTTTAGCAGATAGGGGAACCACGTCCTCCTCTACAAACCTTACCGGAAACCAGCCTTCCTGCCCCAGGGAGAAGTGCCCTGGGCAGGTACCACTTGGGCTGCTCTTCTGCACATCATCTCATTTTCACACTGTGCAGGAGGCTAGCGTGAGCCCGTGCCTGCATGCTAAGTCGCTTCAGTCGTGTCCAATTCTTTGCGACCCCATGAACTGTAGCTCGCCAGGCTCCTCTGTCCATAGGATTCTCCAGGCAAGAATACTGGAGTGGGTTGCCATGCCCTCCTCCAGGGCATCTTCCTGACCCAGGGATCGGACCTGTGTCTCCTATAGCTCCTGCGTTGCAGGCAGATTCTTTACCGCTGAGCCACCAGGGAAGAAGGCACCCCCAAGGACCTCCCAGGGAACCCCCCCAGTCTCATGAACAGAGGCCCCATTCCCAATTGAGGCGCCCACGTCTTCAGAGCGTCCACAGGCCCACCTCCGCCCAGCCTGGGTGAAAGTCAAAACTCCAAAGGATGTGGGTCTGAATCCAGCTCCTCTCTTCCTGGCCTCGAGCACCAGCATACGTCCAGTTCGGGAGATGACAGTCTGGAAACTCAGATGACAGAGATGATCGAGGTGGTGATACCTGAGTGCAGAGCTAGAGAGGCGAGGGGGAAGGGGCAGAGATGGAGGGCCAGGTAGACGCGGAGGGGAAGGAGCACAGGGGCCGGGAAAGGGGGACCAAGTGACCAGAAGAGGTCAGGAGCACCAGGCTGGGGACAGGCATCAGCCAGCCCTGCTGAAGGGTGGCGCCAGGCCCACGAGATCAGGGCCGCACAGAGCCACAACAGGCCCCGTCAGCCTGTGTCAGACCACATCTGCCCCCGGTGTAAGTGTCTGAGTCTCGAGAAGTCAGTCACCTGGTGAGGCCTGCCTCCTCCCTCCCCTATAGCCCAGGCAGCCAGAGAGACATCCCCCCACCCTTCGGAGCTGTGTGTGCAAGAGTGTGTATGAGTGAGGCAGTGAGCCCCAGGGAGTGTCCGGGGCTCCGTGAGTTGGGCACGCTTGTCTGCAGGTTGCATGCAAAGGCATCAGACTTGCCAGCTGGGGGTCAGGGGTCAGGGGTCAGGGCCCAGGGCTGCCGTCCTGTCTCGCTGACTCACCTCCTGTCTCAGGCAGGTCACCGCCTCCCTATGGCTCCGCCTCGGCCTCTGTGAATGCAATCGGAAAACCCCTGCCTGGCTAACCTCACACAGATGCTGTGATGCTCAGATTAGGGAGAGAGGTATAGGAAGCCACAGGCCCACGCAGGAGCCCACGAAGGCCGTGAAGCTGGGACACCAGCTGAGCACATGGTTGCAGCCCAGGGTGGAGTGGGCAGCTGGGAAAACACGCAGAAGCCAGTCACGCTGCAGGCGAGAAAGAGGCCCTGGTGGTCCAGGCTCCACCCCACCTCTTGCCCTAAAGTCTGTCTCCAGGGCTCCCTGAGAACTGGCAACCTCAGGCCCGGTGGCCTGCGCAGTGCTTAGCTTTCCCTGGGGAAGGCTGCTTGCTCCCATCCCCACTCCTCCCAGCACCCCTCCAGGGAATATCCTCCCACCTCCCCCCATTGCTGCAAACAGCTGTGATTCAGAGAGAGAGTCATTTCCAAGGAAACCAAAAAAAAAAGAAAAAAGAATTCCAGGCATGGGGGAAGTTTCAACCACAAAGCAAGTGGTTCCAAAGGAGCATTGACAGCACCCAGGACGCAGCTTGGCGCTCCCGGCTTTGTCAACACTGTTCTCCAAGTATGAGACATACCCAGGACACATGCACAGGGGTGTGGAGAGGGAGAAGAGTGTGTCCCCCAAGTGGAAATTAAAGTTATTGATAACATTTTGTTGTCATCCTTGTTTAGCCACGGGGTCCCTGCAGCTATGGGAACTGAAAAAGAACCGAGCAAAAGTTAGCAAGGGCCTGCTCACGGGGGATGAATCTGGCTGTCCCTTGGGATAGCAAGAAGGGATTCAGATGGCACCCGGCTCAGCCTGCGCAGATCCTGCTGAGCAGGGCTCACCTAAGCTATCTCCACTGAGTCCACCTGTCCTGGTGCCTGCCTCACCCTCTAGTGGGGCTCAGGGCTGATTTGGATCCCACAAGCAGGACCTTGGTCACTTACTGTCCCTTCTGAGCTCACAGCACATGTATAGGCTCAAAAAATTCACTTCTATAAATTATCCACCTATATAGAAGGCAATGGCACCCCACTCCAGTACCCTTGCCTGGTAAATTCCATGGATGGAGGAGCCTGGTGGGCTGCAGTCCATGGGGTCGCTAAGAGTTGGGCACGACTGAAGTGACTTCACTTTCGCTTTTCACTTTCATGCATTGGAGAAGGAAATGGCACCCCACTCCAGTACCCTTGCCTGGAGAATCCCAGAGACAGAGGAGCCTAGTGGGCTGCCGTCTATGGGGTCGCACAGAGTCGGACACGACTGAAGCGACTTAGCAGCAGCATAAAGCCCATGCATGGGCTTCCCTGGTGGCTCAGTCAGTGAAGAATCCGCCTGCAGTGCGGGAGACCCTGGTTCGAACCCTGGGTTGGGAAGATCCCCTGGAGGAGGGCATGGCAACCCACCCCAGTATTCTTGCATGGAGAATCCCCATGGACAGAGGAGCCTGTCCATGGGCTGCAGTCCATGGGGTTGCCAAGAGTTGAACATGACTGCAGCGACTGAGCACAGACCGTGCCTGGGGCTTCCCAGGTGGTGCTAGTGTTAAAGAACTCACCTGCCAGTGCAGGAGACATAAGAGATTTGGATTCTATCCCTGGGCCAGGAAGATCCCCTGGAGGAGGGCAACCCACTCCAGTATTCTGGCCTGGAGAATCCCATCGACAGAGGAGCCTGGCCAGCTGGAGTTCATAGCATTGTCAAGAGTCAGACATGACTGAAGTGACTTAGCACACACACACATGGCCCATGCATGCATACACAGGCATGCATGTGCGTGAGCAAACACACACACACACACAGGAGTGTGCATGGCACCATATCAGGTGATGGGTTCCATTAACTTCTGTATTCCCACTCTCATTCTATGCTAACATGATAAAGTGAGTCAGGTCCAGGGTCTTGCCACGTGCATCCGCAAGTCACATGGGGACTGTCTTCTGGTTAACGAGTCTGCTCTTCAGAGCCTGGGGACCACTGGTCTTCAGAGAACGGGAATAATTGCCTTCAGAGTTTGTCCCTAATGGTGGCGTTAGTCTTATTTCTGCGATGACCAACTAGGAAAAAACAATGGAAACACTTAACTCAATAAGGTATATACTCTCTTATAGCTCTGAGTATAAAGAATTGGATTCAGCCTCATCCAAATCACACAGAGATGTTAGTTTGAATTCTAGAACTGCTGACTGTAGGCAGAAAGGCTTGCCAGCAGGGTATTCCATCCAGGAGAAGGCCTGCGTTTGAGGAGGGAGCCACAACAGCTGGCCCAGGCTGGCCGTCCTGAGTGCAGAGGGCAGTTGCCGCCAGCCCTTCTGGGGGCGCTGCACCCCAAACCCTTATCGCAGAGAGTGTTGTGAGTGAATGAGCCCCTGCAGCCGTGGAAGGGGTTCTGCAAACACCCGGGCTTGTGGGCTCTGCAAGGCGTGTCTCCACTTCTCCGAGGCTGAAACCATGCAGACAATAGGCCAGCCCGGGAAGTGTCTGCATTCGTATTCAGTCCTCTGCCTCCCCTCCCCTCTCCTCCCCTCCCTCTCCTTCCCCTCTGGCCCTGGGGATGTATTTTGCACCCTTTAAATGATCTTGTTTATTCTATGTGTCGGAATATAGTTATCTGAATATTAATTATGGCTTTAGTGAAGTTCATCGGTTGAACGCAAGAATTGAGAATTCCTTCTTCACTTTCAGCCACCTGCTTTGATTTCTCTGTTTATCTGCTTGACTGAGCTGAAATCAGTTTCTGTAAGTGAAAGTCGGCTGCTTGGAGCAGATGTTTTCGCTCAGAAATAGTGTACAGTCTGCTATTAGCATAAGTAGCATGATGCTAATAAATAGAGGTGTGCGACGCTGGTGGCGGTGGGAGCTGAGGGACAGTGGCCAGCCCGGGGACGGGGCCTGAGCACAGCCGGAGGAAGAGCAAGCGGCCCAGCCTGGTTGCAGGCACCTCTCCGCCCCTGCCAACCCCGCCCTCCCGTCCCGAGCACCCCAGATGCAGCCGACTGGGGGCTGATGATTAATGACGGCTAGGGCTGTAACCAAATTGTAGTGCTATTAGCACCAAGTCACGACTGACAACTAGATATATCATCTCTGAGGTTTCTATCCAGCTAACTAATTTAACTATGTGAATACGGGAAACGCAGCACTGATGCCATAAGGCAAATATTGCCAAAGCCAGGAGCCCATCAGTAATGAACCAGAGGGGAGGAGCTCACCAGGACCCAGTGGCCAGGTCCGTGGTCCCAGCGGGCTCAGCAGATCTGTCTTTAGAAAAACTCCACCACATGCCCTGTGGAGCTGGCTGGGGGCTCCACACCCCACGGGCAGCTCACAGTGGGGAGCTCGCCAATGGAAGCCCCGCCTCCCAGCTCCCAGATGGCCCCCTTACTCCTCGCCGGCGCCCCCCCCCAAGCCAGCAGATGACAGGTTTCCTTCCAAGTCAGAGGATGACAGATTCCATCAGAGCAGCGCCTCTCTTCCTGTCCCCCAAGTTTTCTTCCCGTCTCTGCAGCTCCCCACTTTCTCCAGGAGAGGGACTTGCAGGCACTTTGATGAGAAACAGGTGGGCCTCACGTTTCATAAGCCCTGCTCCTGAAATGCAAATTGTTATTATCTTCTTTTCTGTCGTCTTCCTCTTCTTCTCTCTCTTTTCTTTAACAATGAATCCCGTTTGAAATGTGCTGTGTTTGCTCATCAGAAGAGCCTTATAAGGAACCCTTTTAGAAGGGAGAGAATCGTCTGCCATGTGTATAGTCGCCCTTAATTCATCTGGTTTATGAGCTGAGGGTTCCCACATGACCGTGTTTCTTAAAGCCACCCCCTGAATTACCAGGTGATTGGTTCTATGAATCAGAAATCCTTCACTCCGCTCATCAGCCCTACTGTGGAGGTCAATGGCTGGGGAGGTTTGGGGGCAGGAACATCAACTCCATGAGAGAAACTCTCCACCCTCAAATGTCTCACCGTCCACTCTGGAGGCAGAAGAACCAACCCCACAGGCTTTGTGAGGCTCAGCAAATCCGGCCCCATCCAGGGATGCGTCCATGGGCTAACATCTGGGAAAGCAGACATTTCAGAAAATTCAAAGTACTGCATAAGCAAACGAGTGGTTCTGCCTCAAACCTTCATCCCCTGCCCCGGCTGCGGGGCGTGGTGTCTGGAGCAGCTGAGCCTGCTTGCTGGAAGGCTTCACGCTGGAAACGGCTACCCATACCAGTAAACTCAGAAGAAAGAGATGGCAACAGCCCAGACCATTCTGGGAAATTTAACTTCCATGAGAGCGATCCAAATAATGGAGACGGGAAAAGGGACTTGGACGCCTGAACAACTGTGGGGCACCCCTCTTTCCAAAGGGTCCCAAAGACGATAACTTTAGGTGATTCATAACCATCTAAACAGACACTGCATGCCCATGGATGGAGCACTTCCTCCTTTGCAGAGTTCTCTCTTCACTTTTCTCTCATGCACGATTTGTAACTGCCCAGTGATTGGGCTTCCTTTGTGGCTCCGTGGTAAAGAATTCACTGGCCAGTTCACTCCTTCAGGAGACCACCTCAATGCAGGAGACACAGGTTCAAACCCTGGGTCCCCTAGAGAAGGAAGTGACAACCCACTACAGTATTCGTGCCTGGAAAATCCATGAGCAAGGAGCCTGGCAGGCCACAGTCCATGAGTCCCAAAGGAGTCACACGCAACTGAGTGACTACTCCACCGCCGCCGTGGCAGGGTGGAACAGAGATTATCATCCCAACTGGCAGATGAGAAAACTGAGTCTGAGTATCAGTGTCAAGGGAGAAGAGTAGTTATTTCCATAGGCAAAAGGCTAGGTTCATTTTTGTTAGAAAATTAACACTGTGTCACTTAATTTTTTTTTCCTGCTTTATCTTCCAGAAATAAAAAAAGTTAAAATCGTGACCAGGTACTCTAATCTGCTTGTCTCAAGTACAAAAGCACATATTTCCTTTGCGTCCCTCGAAGAGGCTGTTCTCATTTCCCTTGAAGGCCGGTTTCTTAATCTGAAAGCTATTCCAGATGTAAATGGGGTACAGTTTCCCCAGAAGAGAGCCTCCGCCCCCTCCATCCATTATTCCACACACCCTGGGCAGGGGTTACAGAGGTGACTGAGATTCGGTCCCTGCCCTCAAAATACCTACAAAGAAATCAAGTACAAAGCCTCATTTTCCCAAACTGCCACGGGAACACACGTTCAAAGTGCCGGGAGCATTCAGAAGAAGAAAGGCCATCTCCTGAGGGATGGCTTGGGGAGCTGCCACACGGGGTGTCCTTCGATCTTGGCCTTGATGAATGGATATGATTGTGAAATGCGGAGATCAGCAGGAGTGCCCTCCACAAGGAGAAAGCGAGTTGAGTAACGGTGGGGAGGAGCCAGGGCCTGGCTGGGCCGCTCGACAGGCCCCTGGGTGGATGGACCAGGCAGAGGGGAGCTGGCATGCTGGCGGAAGTGGTCCAGGGCAAGGAAGGCGGGCACCATGGGCAGGCACCACATGCTCAGGCCTGGCTCAAGGAGATTTCCCAGGGTTAGCACGCCAGAGATGAAGGCCAGAGGCTAGAGGGAGGGCCCAAGGGGGCTGGCATCATGCATCCGTCACCCCACAGTAATCAAAGCGGGCCAAACCCTCCTAAACCCCTGCGCTGCTCTGAATCCCTGGGTGCGGAGGCCTAGCTCCCCTCACTCCAGGCTGCATCCTACATCTTGAAAGCCTGATGGAACTAGCCCTCTAGCCCGGGCACAGGAGAATACCAACTCCATCATGGAAACCCTTCATTCCCCAAATTCTCCCCAGAGAAACTCTCTACCGGTTCCCTCCCACCCCACTCCCACCCCCACCCCGGAGTCCTCCACTTTCTTAAAGGTTTTGCCTTTAAAACAAACTGCTGTTATTAAATAAATAATTGATTCCCATCCCCATTTTTTATTAATCAAAGGCTAATCAGAGCTGCGGATCGGCATGAGGCAACCAATGTTAGCCCCACGGAGTGGATATAATTCTCGCTAAAAGCAGCGAGGTGCTATTTTTGTTTTCCCTGTGCAGACTCATCAAGGGGACATGTGCAGTCTCCATTAGGCTTGGTGAAATACTGAGAAAGAGCTCGGGCCCTGGGGCTGCAGGTTGCTAAGCTCAGCCAAAGGGTCCACACCCTTGAGGGATCTTGGGAACGCAGGAGATGGCAGTTTGGGGATCCAGCTCCTGAACAGCGGGGACTAGCTGCTGGGAGAGAAGAGTTTTTGCCAACTTGGGAAGGTGTTCAGGACAGGCAACCCAGGACTCAGAAGCTTCCTGGGCCAAAATTCAGGCTGGAACCTGGCCTGACCTGAGGCTGAGGGTCCTGGGGACTTAATCACCAGCTCCCCTCCTCCACCGGCTCCTGAGCTGAAAGATACCACTGGCAACATCAGGGTTCTAAGACCTGGACCAGATTCTTATCAGCCTTTTTTTTTTTAATCCTGCTGACTTCTTTCCTTCCTTTTTTTCCTCTCTCTCTCTCTCTCTCTCTCTCTCTCTGTGCTTATTGATCCCAAACGAGGAAAAAGTCTATTAATCCTAAACCCAGAGAAGATTAGAGATAGGGCTGAAAGGGCTTGTCAGGACAGAACCACACGGGCATTATCTCCTGGGAAGGTGACCACGTCACCAGCAGGAGGAGGAAGGGGAACAAAGAGTGGCTGCCCCAGGATGCAGATATGATCCCTCCATCCACCCAGGTCGGGAATCCAGGGAGGAGTTGGGAAAAAAAATCGGAGATGGCCATGCCCACCCCCTGCCATTCTCAAAGCACCTTGCTGTGCAGGCAGAGACGAGGTTTTCCTGTCTTCTGGGAACACAGAGAACTGGGCTCTTGCCTGGGGAGGTCCACAATCAGGGACAGCCAGGCCCCTCCAACATGGGAACGCCTATTTGGGTCCAGGGGTCTGCAGGAGTGGCACTCGGCAAGGGTACTGAGGAGATGGGTGAAGCCACCAGAGACCTTAGCCAAGTTCCTGAACCCCTCTCTGCCTCAATTCCCTTCCCCATGCCCGTAAAACAGACACAATAATTGTCAGAACCTTAGAGGGTCGTGGTGAGAATTATTTGAGATTATCTGTAGGAAAAACCTGAGTATTCATCTTATTATTAATAAATAGTCACTATTATACCTTTATCTGAAGGTCCAGGAAAGAATCTGGCCCACTGGCCTCTTTGCAAGATGGACTGGGTACCAGCCAGGGCGGGGAGATGTGGTCTTTAGAGACAATACAACAGTTAAGCAGTGAGTCAGTTCTGATGTAACCAAAATCGTTTGGATCAGTGCACTGACTGTCATCCATTCTGTGATTGGACCCCATACTAGAAACCCACAAGACTGTCTCCAGCAGCCTCCTGGGGCCCAGCTGCATGTCTCAACCCCCTGCAGGCCCTATTCGGCACTGACGGAATGAAAATCCCCAGAGGTGAGACCCAGGCACCTGCATTTTTCAGCTGGAGTTACTAGGACCGAGTCAAATTCCTGCCCAGACCCCAGTGGTTGCTGGGTGACAGCTGAGTGCTGGACACCGCCCCTCCTCGGGAAGAGAATCTAGTTTCCTTTCCTGCAACCAGTATCATACCACAATCTCTCTCCAAAGGTCATCCCGACTTGTCCAGAAATCTGCCAGCTGTTTGCAAAGAAAATCCAAAAACCTAGGGCTTCCCATGCTTGGGGGAAGGGGAGGTGACCAGATGTCTCATCTGCTGGAGTATCTTTTCTCTCTTCCCCACCCACCAGCCCCGCCCTCATTCCTCTCCCCACTTGCCACCACGCGGGAGCAGGTGCTGGGTTCCATGGACATGCCCTTGTTTATCAGCTTCCTTCCTGCTGAGCTGCATCCAGCCAGGTCTGAACTCCCCAAGGTCAGAGACAGTGTCTTCAAGCTCAGGGGCACCTTCATCCCGTTGTCTGGGACAGGGCACCGGACAGAGGGGAACTCTGTTCCTCCTCACCTAGGATGCTAGAATTGTGATTGTTCCCATTTTACAGATGAGGAAGCTGAGGCATTGAGCATGTGAGGAATCTGCCTTGTAAACACTGGGCTTGAGAACCTGATTCTTAACTCTGTACTGCACCTCCTCCACATGGGGTATACCACCCCAGAGCTTCAGTTCCCTGAAAAAGCACAATTTGGGGCTTAAAAAGTAAAGGGATGAGCTAAGAGCAGATGGCTTGTTTGTTGTTTATTACCTGCTTGAAACTGGGATTCCCTGGTGGCCCAGACAGTAAAGAATCTGGAGATCAGGGTTCAATTGCTGGGTCAGGAAAACCCCCTGGAGAAGGGAATGGCTACCCACTCCAGTATTCTTGCCTGGAGAATTCCATAGTCAAAGGAGCTTGGCAGGCTACAGTCTATGGGGTCGCAAAGTGCTAGACACAACTGAATAACTAACATAAACACACACTGAAATTATGACACTTAGGCTTCAAGTTACCAATTTACAGAATAACAGCAAGAGAGGCAGCTTGCTACCGTGAAGGGAAACACTGAACTGGGAGATTGTGATGTTGAGGTTTTGAATCATTATTATTATAAGAATAACAAACGCACATCGTAAAAAGTGCACGGGATACACAATGAAGTGGCATTCTTCCTCCCACTCGAGACCCCATCCCGCTTGCCAGAAGGAGCCGTTTCCTGTGTATTCTTCCAGAAATATGTCAAGTACAGTCAGGTAATGCAAACACACCCACAGACGCTTTCTGTTGTGGAGATTGGGATGTGTTCCCCACACCGCGGTGCACCTTGATTTCTGACTTTGCAGTCCAGCTCGGCTCTTTCCAGATGGACACTCACATGGATCCACTGTATCACATTTAGTAGCTGCGAGTGTTCAGCTGGGCTTCTCAGGTGGTGCTAGTGGTAAAGAACCTGCCTGCCAATGCGGGAGTCAGAAAAGACATGAATTTGATCCCAAGTTCAGGAAGATCCCCTGGAGAAGGGCATGGCAACCCACTCCAGTATTCTTGTCTGGAGAATCCCATGGGCAGAGGAGCCTGGCCAGCTATGGTCCATACCTCACAAAGAGTCAGACACGACTAAAGCGATTTGGCACGCATGCAAAGTATTCAGTTATCCAGATATTCACTAATTTATGTGGCCAGGCCCCCCTGAAAGACCTTTTGACCATTTCTAGTTCTGTGTTTTATTTTATTACAAAGCACACTTGGCTGATATCTTTGTGTACATCAACTGTACACATGTGTAATTCCACCTGTAAAATAAATTCTTACAAGTAAAATGATTTCTGAGCATCCCACATTTGATTGATATTTGCTTCCAAAGAAAATGTACCAAGTTAAGCTCATACTAAATCTTTTTTCTTTTAATTCCTGTCTTCCCAACCTCCTTACTAACATAATGTATAATCAGAAAATACTCAATATTTGTTGAGCCTTGGGTTTCAATTCCTGCCCTGACACTGACTAGCTATGGGGCCTTCAACAAGTCACTCTGCATTCTGGGCCTCAGTTTCCTCATCTGTGAATTGGAGGTTGGATGAGCTGATCTGTAAGGATCCTTCTAGCTCTGTAGGTCTGATTTGAAGCACCCACTGTGTGTTGAAACTGTCTGAGACCCATTAGTTCTCTGAGCCCAAAAGAATCTAAAACCCAGTTGGGGATTCAGGGGAACACACTCAGGGAAGATTTAAGGAGAAACATGTGACCTTCTGAAATCAAGCACAAATTTGTGCTGTTTAGGCTGTGAGCTTGTAGAAGGTCACAGGAGAGTGACCGAGGGGCCATGGCTGGGGCGGCTCCTTGGAAGAGGTAGAACTTGCATGAAATGAGCAGGGCAGTGCCCGGATGTGGCCTCTTGGACAAAATAATGGGAAGCATTTTATCCCACCCCTACCCAGAGCCAGCCTGGAAAGCCAGCCTGTGTCCTCTCTCCCACAGGAGCCCACAGTCTGCTTTTTTTCCCACCAAGAGCTGAAACTCAGTAAAACATCAGGGTTGTCTTGGTTCCAGGTCAGCGAGGATCCATTCCCATCCCAGCAGTTTCACTAAATACTGTGTTCTTTGTGGAGACATGGCTTCAATGTACTGTTCTAGAGGGAAAAAATTACTGCATATAAACCTTGATTAACCCAGGTTCTCAGAAAATGGAGGATTCTAATTAATTCTGTTTTCTGGGTAATGGAGAGTAAAAAAAAAAAAAAAAGTTTTCTGGAGGCTTGAGCTCCTCTCCCACTTCAGTCAACCCAAGTGGGTGACCCTTCTCTGGTGCAAGACTCGAAACCCCAGGATCCATACCCGTGGCCTCCATGGAAAGACCTCCTGTAGCCAGAGGGTCGCAAGTTTGATTGATGGTGATGAGCTGATGTTAGGGAGCTCAGGCGTCATTTTTTGGCATTTGATGGGCTCTACAAAGCACAGGGTTTGCTTTTTTTTTCTTGACCATTGTGTTCATTTGTAGGCAGAGTGGCTCATCTTCCTGAGAAGGGGGTGGGAAGACCATTGCAGCAGGCTGAGGACTCTGCTAAATTGATGTTTTGCCGTTTGAGGTTTATATTCATTAAAAGAGTTAGCTATGGCTTGTTACAGCTTGAGAGGCTCCTGGTTCCAACTGGTCACTTATAGATAAGGAAACTAGGGCCCAGAGATGCTGGTTTCTGAATTCGGGTGGTGACCTTTACAATTCAGGCTCTTTCATGACATTTAGGTTACAGGACTTGTCCAAGGTCCCACACACCCCATTAGGGAGAGAGTTGGGGGTTCAAACTATAGCCATCCTTCTATGGAAGCTCTGGAAGACACCAAAGCTTCACCCATGAGATCCCCAAGGCCCTGGAACCGCCTGCTCCCTGGACTTTGGCGCCGGTTTGTCAGACAAGGGGCCTGGAAGCCTATATTTCAAAGGACATCTGACACAACACTGAGGTAGGCTGTGGGTGTGAAAGACACAGCTCTACAGCAAGCTGCTTTTAAGCTGCTTTTCAAAGTAAAAAAAAAAAAAAAAAAAATCAGTCTTAAAGAATCATCCTGCTTTCCAATGTAAGTGGCTATACCCCCAAGTTACTTCCTTCCCCAAGTCCTGAGTCCAGAGGGGCCTCAAAAATCCAGAACCTTGCCAGCTCACACAGGTCATAAGCAGACTCACAGCCAGGCAGATGCCACATCTCTAAACGGAACACTTACCTCCATAAAGGGGTGCTTGTGTGGTGAAACCAAACGCCCTTCTGACACCCTTAAAGCCTGCCTCTCTAAGCCCAAGTCCCAGCCCTCCGCCCTCTGGCCGTGTGAGGGCTGTTTACCACCCTTCCTCCAGAGGTGGAAGAATCATTTCCACCCACCTACCTCCAGGGGAAACTGCGGTCAGCAGTGCTCGGACTTCAGGGCTCTTCAGGGTCCCCTGGAGGGCTTGTTAAACACAGATGGCCGGGTCCCTCCCCCTGAGTTTCTGATTCAGTCAGTGGGTAAAGCCTGAGAACCTGCATTTCTAACAGATTCCCAGGTGAGGCCCATGGACCCATAGTGAAGGTCTGGGGCCACCCTTGGAAACCCGTGAACAAGAGAACTTGTGAAAAGGAGTGTTTTTACTGTTCTAAATTTTGCAAAATGCGGGATTTATCTTAAAATAGTAAAAGTATGACTTTTCCCCTCCAAAACTATATCTTACAAATTTGAGCTTTGTATGCCTAAGAACCTGTGGAAGTTTCAGGATATAGTATAGATCAACCAATCCCCAAATGAGTGCAACAGCTCATCCCCTCCTTCCCCCTCCCCACCCCTAAGAAAGGTCAGCTCCAGAAAAGAAACTTTAAACAGTGGCTGCAGTCCACAGCCTGCCTGCTCCCACCTGCTGGCCTCCACCTGGTCACAGAATCACAGAACCCCCACCCACCCAAATACAGAAGGTGGCTCCCACTCTGCCCCACGCACCCCAGAAACCCAGCCACCGAGGCCTCTGTCTTCCCAAGGCACAGCCCGTCCCTGTCTCGACATGGGGTTCCTCCCCTAACGTGGGGCTATTGTCTGAGTTAGAAGAGACCCGTGAACACTAGGAAGGGCTGCCAGAAGTCTCTGACCCCAAATCGGAAGGGCCTGATGTGGGTTGCTATGGGTGAAGACAGGTGTTAAGGGGCATGAAATCTGAAGCGAGGGACACCCCCACCCCATCCACAGTCCCAGCCTGGCTGCGGCTGGTTCCAGTGCCCGCGGGACTCTGGGGGAACGGGGAGCAGGAGCCACCCTGTGGCCGGCTCAGGAGGAAGGGAGAGGCCGGCAAAACCCACAGAAGGGTGGTCCGAGGAGCTAGCGGCACCGAGGTGGGGAGGAGAGGTTTCAACAAAGAGAAGGAGGAGGGGGGCTGGGGGCTGGACAGCAGGATTCCAGGGAGAGGACGGGAGGTGCAGACAAAAGAGAGCGCCAGCCCGCCCCAGCCGGACCAGCCCGCGCGCAAGACTCCGCGCCACCCCGCCCGCCCCGGCCCCGGGGTCTCCCCGGCATCCCGCTGGGGTCGCTGACGCCGACCGCCGGGGGCCGCAGTCGGAGCGGCGCGCGGGGAGCCCCAGGGGCCGAGGCCCGGCGGCGGGGCGGGGGGGGCGGGGGGGGCGGGGGGGGGGAGCCCCGTCTTTTCTCCGCTCCCTCCCGCCTCCCTGCCCGTAATGGCTCGGTAATTGATTGGCCCCGCGTCCTATTTTCACCGCGGGCGGCCGGCGCCAGAGGCCGGCGAATATCAATATTTCCCGTGGCAGCTCCGCGCTGGGGACCCTGCTGCTCCAGGCCGCCCCGCCGGCCACCGAGAATTTACCTTCGGTTTCAAGAAGTGGGAGCTGAGTCAGGGATTAGGGCTTGTCGAGTCAAGTCAACACACAAAAAAAATTTTTTGAAAGGAGGAGGGGGGATGGGGAGAGACATTCGTCAACGCGGGGAGCAATCGCGACAGCCTCGGGTTAATTGTGGGAAGGAGGAGGGAGGAGCAGGAGGCAGAGACCGGCGGGGAAGGGAAGAGATGAGTGAGGGGAGAGAAAGAAAGAGATTTTAAAAGGCGAGACTCCTTACTCCTGGGCTTGGCATTGAAGCCATTTTCCTTCTTCCCACCCACCTGGTCACCATCCACCCCACCTCCAGCCAGCAACCCCACAGGTAACCCCTCCGCAAGACTCATTGCCTTACCTGTTTACCTTCCTTACCTCTTTCCTTACCTCATTTCCTTACCTTCCTTGCTGCTGCTAAGTCGCTTCAGTCGTATCCGACTCTGTGTGACCCCATAGACGGCAGCCCACCAGGCTCCGCAGTCCCTGGGAGTCTCCAAGCAAGAACACTGGAGTGGGTTGCCATTTCCTTCTCCAATGCATGAAAGTACCTTCCTTACCCTCCTCCATAATATTATCTGGCCCTACTTTAAGTGGCATTTGTTTTTTCCTCCAGCCAGATGAGACTCATTCAAGGCAGAGAGAGGAACCAACAGTATGGCATACAACACACGGCTGTGTGCCAGGCACCGTGCCTGGTGATCACCAAAAAGTGAAGTTTAAAATGAAGCCGCTCATTCGTGTCCAACTCTTTGTGACCCCATGGACTGTAGCCTGCCAGGTTCCTCCATCCATGGGAGTTTCCAGGCAAGAGTACTGGAATGGGTTGCCACTGCCTGGTGATCATCAAATAGTGGCTCATTTAACCTCCTCAGTAGCCCCAGAAGACAGGTTTCATGGGTGCCGGGGCAAGTCTGTCTCCTCCCCTAGCCCAGCCCATCCGCAGCATCCAGCGCAGCCTGTGTAACTCAGAGGCAGCAAGAATCTGATGAAAGACAGTTGAAGATACAAATGGCAGTGATGGTAGGGCAGCCACTGTGGACCCTCAGCAAGCCTGAGTGAGTTGCCCAAAGTCACACGCTCTCCTCTTCATCACTCCTCCCCTCCAGTCTTCACCTCTTGCTGATTGATTAACTGTAGACGACTGATCATCTAATACATTAATACACTCCGTATTAAAGACAGTGTAGAGACTCAAGTTTTACACGGGGAGGAAGGACCGGAAGGTATTAGTGGCAAGAGACACGGAGAGACAAAGGGTAGAGGAGCCGAGAAAGCCATGTCAGGTGGGGTCCCCCTCAGCAGGCCACGGGGTCTCACCATCTCCCCAGGACTCATTTTGCTTGCTACCTATGCTGCAAAAGTCAGCTGATGAGCATCCTGTAATGGGCTTGAATTTCCCAAAACCAAGCTGGGTCAGTGCCTGCCAGCCGATTCCCCCAGCAGCGGTACTCCTCCTCCTGAAGCCTGCCTCCCCAGCCTGGGTCACCAAACTTCTTACCCTTGGACACCAAACTTCTTACCCTTGGTCAGGACTGCAGGTGTGTAGCTCAGGATCCCAGGGCTGGGGGCGGTGAGGGGAGGGCAGCCCAGGAGTGGGGACACACGACAGGCACAACTGGTAAAGATGGAGCTTCCTCCAGGCCATCACCCTGCAGGGGAGGTAGGCGGTGTGAATGGACTTTCTGATATCCCAGAAAAATATCTGGGATTCCTCTGAGCCCTGCTCCTGGCCCCCAAAGAGACTCAGAGTAGTAAGTCCAGGACAATTCCGACCTTTCCTTTCTAGAGATGCTTCACAAATGAGCCTCTGAAGACTTCTCCAGATCCATGGGGTCTTCATGTCTGTGCCAACTCCCATCCAGAGTCCTGAAGGGTCCAAACCTGCACGTGTCCCTGGCCACATGGTGAGCTGCTCAGGGGATCAGAAAGAAAGGCACAGTCCCCACCCACCACATTCCCAGTCTAGCTAGGGAGCACAAATCTGTCCATTGCCAAGCAATTACGGAAGAATACAATGGGGTGACAAGGAACCTTGTCCTCTGGTTCTTCATACTTGAAATCATGCAGTTCAGAGACAGAAGCCCTCGTGTGGCTGGCCTGATAGGGGAGGGTTTTGTGGAGGAGGGTGAACGGAGAAGCGCTAAATACAATGATGGAAACTTGAGGAGGTTCAAACTGATGGATCAAACCTCGGAGAATGGATTTAGCCTGCCCAGGTGGGCTCACAGAGGCTGGAAGGAAGAGAGTGATCAGAAATACGGCCCCAGGGCCTGGCGTGTCAGCAGATCCTCGGTGAGGGTAGGGACCACTGAGATGGCCTGGAGCTCTCTCAAACAAACAGTCCTGCACCTGTTGCAAATTCCTCTGCACCTCTTCCTCAGCTCTCTTGTCAGCCTCCCTGTTAATGTGAGAAGGATAATGCATTTTCCAGGCTCTCTTCATCATCCCCTTGCAACACACTCACATGTACACACACACAGCTGTCTAGACGGACCTAACAGAGTCTCAGCAGAGAGGCGACTAGACGTCCCCCCTGCAGTTGACTTCTTTGTCCCAGTCTCAGTCCATGTCCCATTTTGCTCCAGCTGGGTCCTGGGCCAGGACTGGGAGCTCAGGGAGATTCAGGATTCCATCTTGGAGTTCACATCTGGCACAGGACAGAAGCAGAGAAGAAGCTGGGATGTTCAGTGTGCTAAGAGGTAGGATCTGTACAACAAGGGCAGGCATTTAGGGACAGGAAGGATTGTAGGGGTCAGAGAAAGTGGGACTTATTTAGAAAATCTAAGAGCTACCCTTTAGCGAGGCATCACTAGGTGTGCAGGCCACCTGGCTTCTACGGTCTCATTCAGTCCTTGAATTTCCACCAGGAAGGAGGTTCCATTTCCTTTCTCTGGTTACAGATGCAGAAACAAGCTACGGGAGGTTAAGAGCACAGGTTAGTGGCAGAGATGAGGTTTGACCCAGGGCTACCAACTCAGGAGCCCCATCTCTTAAACTCACTGGGTACTGAGGGATGACAACCATCTGTACCCAGAGGGGGTAGAGAAGACATCAAAAGTGCTTCTGTGACTTAAGAAAAATGGGAACCTGGAGTCTTCTGTGTTCCAGAGGGTACGTGAGATGGCGTCCGGCTCTCTGTGCCTGTCACTCCTCAAGCCCTCCCGCCTGCTTGGCAGGATGAAGGACAGGCTTTCACAGCAGACAAGAGAGGCCGGGGTCACCGCCGGCAAAGGCACACCCAGCGCAGTTCCTGCCGCCTAGACGGGTGCTCTGATCCTCCGCTGGAAATGTCACGCGGGAGACAGGCAGGCTCTGATCTTCAGAGAGCTGTGGAGCATCTGTGATGACATGTGGGCATCAGGATTTGCATATTTATTATAGATAAGCTGTCAAAATGTATGTTGTCAATTTCACCTTATACTCCAGATTTAATGGTGCACGTAAAGGACAGAAAATCTTTAATATTAATATTAATATGATTTTAGATTATAAGACCGCATTGTAGATATCAATCAGCCAACCCTTAAGGACATGTCACTCAAGTTGATATAGTTTATAGAAAATTAATGTAATCCATCCTGCATGATCTATTACAGGGGGGCATGAAGAGAGAGAAGAATGTGTGTGTGCTTGGGGCAGGGGGGCTGGGGGCCATTATTACTCATCCACAGTTTTCCACTCGTGCTAATCTGTGTTCGTGCCTGAAACATCAGAGGGGGGCCATCCACATATTTTAGGCTTGGCACAGACCTCAGAAATCAGCCATGCCAACTCCTTTGCTTTGCTGTGAGGGAGCCAGGGGAGAGAGAGGGCAAGAGTCACTGGGTGACTTGGAGGCAGAGGTGGGCTAGAGCCAGGCTTTGTGATGGCAAGCCCTGCCTCTCTGCCCACTCTGTGCCCTGGGCTCCAGAAGTGGGAGAGGGTCATTGGTGGAGGCCTCGGGGCTCCCTGGTACACTCCCATCCCATCCCCAGCACCCAAACCCAGTGTGGGAGGCTGCCTGGGCAAATGGCTTCTTCAAACTGTTTCAGAGGACCCCGAGGGTCCCCTGATCCTATGAAGGACACACCCACATGACCTGGGGCCTGGAGGGCTGTAGAAATGTGATTGTAGATGGGCCAGGAAAACCCCCAATACTCACTCATGTGCATCCCAACACCTGAAGCCTTGGCACTGACCCTCTACTTGTTCAAACCCTGCACTGAACATTCACTAGCACCATGGCAGCATGATGGGGACCAAGTGGCCCCAAGAAAAGTGTGATGTCATAAGACTCTTGCCTCTGAGTGGGAAGGGATGATCCCAAACACATCATAAGATTGGGCCAAAGCCTCCGCCCTAGCCCAGGTTTGTGCCAGCAGCTCTAGGCAGGCCCCGAGGTATTTGAAAAGGGCTTTTGGGTTCTGGGGAGCCAGCCAGGCTAGAAGGTATGAACAGAGAGGACCAATGACCTCTAGGCTCCTGCTCTGCTCTCGGTTCCTGTCAACCGCCTGCCCACCCAGGCCCAGCTCGCTTCAGTTATTCAGGGAAAACTTCCAAAGTCCGTCACCCTCCACCTGCCAGGTCCATAGGTAACCCAGAGGCATTCGGGACAAGAGGAACCAAATCCAAAGCCAGATCCAAAGTTCTCTAAAATGCTTTAACACGCTGGCTGACCCCACAGTCCTCTCTGGGCCTTCCTTTCTACACCCATAAGATGTCTTCTGAAAAGTACAAATGCCCAGAGCACTCTGGGGGGCTTTCTGCAGCCCCAGGCCCGGGCCTCTGCTCTGCTGGCCTTTGCCCAGGAAGTGGGCAGAGAGGAGAAGCTGCTACTTAGAGCTTGGGCCAGGGG
Organism: Oryx dammah; assembly: GCF_014754425.2. NCBI lineage: Eukaryota > Metazoa > Chordata > Mammalia > Artiodactyla > Bovidae > Oryx > Oryx dammah. Next base: position 42,102,052 of record NW_024070206.1, on the reverse strand, counting down.
AAGGGGTAGCCTATTCTTCTGGGGTCAGGCTCAGCCAATGTAAGTGCCCAGGGAATGAGGGGAGAGAATACAGACCTGGCAAGATGAGGGATGGTCCCCACTTCATGCCCCAGACTTCCTTGGGGGCCAAAGATCTCCAGAAGCCCTGGTCTTACCCAAGGAGGTGGGGGCGACAGCATCTCGTTGCCTGAGTATCCACTGAAACTCCTCCCCTACCCTGGGATTCTCCCAGGGTTTCAAGAGAACACGTGGTATCCCAACCACTGGCCGGCCCCGGTTCCTGCTCAGGCCCCCTGACTAGCTCTCCCTCTTGAGGACAGGAAGCAGGAAAGTCCAGGCCAGTCTGGTTCATGACCACCAGAGCTTACATGCACCCATACTTCTTATCTGAAGTGAGACAAGGCCTGGCGGGGCTCCATAAATCACAGCGGCACAGAGGGCGGGCGAGGCCCAGGCCAGCTGGGGGGATACTTGCGGTGAGGATCCTCGGTGACCCCTAACGGACCCAGAGAGCCAGACCCTCGCTGGGCTGCCCACAGATCTCAGCACGTTATTTACATACCACTGCAGGCTGACGAACACCTGAAGCATTTTTCATTCTGTTCAAACTACAAAAGCCTCCTCGGGTACCTCTATGTTCATGCTTCCACACAATGGCAAAATGCTGATATGAGAATTTTTTTTTTCCTTTTTTAATCTTCCACTGAAGCCTCCAAGAAAGATGACCCACGGAAGGGGGAGAAAGGAACAAACAAGCCAGAGGAGGGCATGGCGGCCCCAAACCTGCTTCTTTGCTCCTGGGAGACACAGGAAGGGTTTCAGTCTGGGAGAGTGTGGCCGCCCCTAACTCTGTCGGCCCGATTCCTCCCAGCCCTCTCTGGGTGAACCTGTCAGATCACCGCAGGTCTCACTGTAAGGCAGCATCTTCTGGGTCCCCGCTGTTAAAGGTTTAAAGCTGAGTGGGTGGGGACAAACCCGAGTGTCCAAGAGGAAAGGAAAATAAGGTGGGATTCAAAGAGCACCCCCTCCTCCATCCCCGTGGCCAGACCCTTAGAGGCTGCCCGCCTCTCTGCGGGCTCCTAGCACCTCCAACTAGAACTAACAAGAGATAGGTCTTGGTTCCTTCATCTCCACGACTCTTCACCTGAGGCTCTCAGTCCCCTGGGGGAGGGAGAAGCCATGATCAGTTTTCAGGGATCCAATCCCCGCCCTCCCCCCGAAACTGTACGCCAAATGTCTTGTTTGTGTGCATAGCTTGTGGGTACATTCGCACACGTGCATGTACTAGGCCCCTTTTTCTAGGAAGAATGCCTTCAGCGTCCATCAGATCCTCACAGGGTGAGAGTTGCCTCTGAAGCATTAAGAAACCCACTGGGCTGCCGCGAAGCTGCTCAGCCAGGAAGTCAGGGCCTCCTAAGGCAGTGGACTGCCTGGCAGGGCAAGTGCACACACCAAGGCCCTGCACTCAGTAGATCAGACTCCAGCCTGAACAAGATGGCCCAGGGCTGGCAGGGTCGGCGTGCTCTCCCGGCCCCAGCATTCATCAGAGGTCAGGGGGCTCCCTACCCTGGAAGGGAGGCCAGGAGGGTATCCAGGCAGGCTGTGGCTCCAGGCACATGGGTTCCTGGCATCTCTGATCTTACATCCCCCGTTGCCTGCTCAGAGGTTATTTTCTCTCCCTGACCCTGTCCGTTTAATTCTGTGTCACCAATATCTGTTTTATGTATTTTCGGGCCCCCTTTCCTCCGTTTCCTCCATTAATACTTCTCGTTCAGAGCAGGATAAATAGGGTCATAATCACACCATAAAGTGAGCCATGGGCTGCGTGTCGCTTATTGCCCAGGGGTCTGCTAATTGGAATTTATAAAGTTCAATAAAAACTATAATCCAATAAGGCCTGAAACTCTTCTTCATTCATCTTAGGGGTAATATTCAGCCTACCCGCCCACCCGCCTGCCTGCCTTCCAGCCAGCAGTGGGAGGCCAGGGAGCAGCCACCAAAAGGACCTTCCCCAGGGGCCACAGAGTCCACAGGAGTGGCCAGCACTGAGTCAAGAGCTGGGTGGCCAAGCAAGGGAGAGTGGAGGGCCTGATGGGGCCCCGTGATGGCCATGCTCTAGAGGCCTGGGGACTCCCACAGTCCTAGCATTGTCTCTTGCATCAGTACAAACTCTCCCCCAGTTACGGCCTCCACCTATGCTTGTAATTGCCCTCCCCCATGCAAACCCCCCTCCAAATCCTCTGGGAGACTCAGGGGGTCTGCTTCAAGGAGGCCTATGTAAGGGAGATGGATCTGAACCTGGGATTTTAGGTGCTATCCCTGGCCCCAGGGTGTCCACAGAGCAGGAAGTCATCACACCATGTACATAAAGCTGTGTTCCGTCACCCATTTGTGCTCCATCGGGCACCCATGACAAGCCATTTCCCAGACTCCCTACCAGTGAAGGAGGCAAGTGAAGGTGGAGAGGAGGCGTCTCCAGCCCCACTGAGGAGCTGCACCCAGAGACATTCAGAGAAGTGTGTTGGACAAGAGGGTGACCAGTTGTCCCAGTTTGCCTCAAACTGAGAAAGTCTCTGCACATGTGACATTCTGTGTTCAAAGTGCAACAGAAAAATGTGACTAAAGAATGATCCTTGCAATGGGCTGAGTGGTGGAGAAACCCAGTGGAGCTCACCTCTCCTGGGCAATTCCTGGGAGGATCCAGATGGCCCCTTTCTGGCAGCCACTCTGGGAACAATACCCTTTTCCCCAAAACACCTCCTGCAAAAATTGTGGAGTTTCCCCTCACCTCCCAGGAAGCCCTCATTTAAAAACTAGAGTGTATTCCCTCCAGCAAAAAAGCACATGAGCCTGAATCCCAAATGCAAACAGCTGGCCCTTTGCTGGACACTCTGAGTGGTGAGAGGGAGCAAGGCATTCAGCCAGCCAATTCCAGCCTTCCAACCCGGACAAGGCGGGAGTCACTCATTTTTCAGAGCATTCCCGGCTTGCTCAGGGATAGGTGGAAGACAGAGACCTCCAAAACCAGCTGCCCCGCCCCGGTCCCCATGCTGGGACGGGGTGTGTATGCATGTGTGTGCACATGCGTGTGTGAGGGGTGTGTGCTGGGATGGGGTGTGTATGCACACGCGTGTGTGAGGGGAGTATGATGCCAAAAGGAGAAGGCACAGTCCCCACAGCCTCTCAGGCTTCCGCAGTCTCACGTGGAGACGATACAGGCCTGCGATTGTCCTAACACATCCCCCGAGGGCAGGAAGGTTGGTCAACAGGTGAAGTTGCTCAGGTGCCAAGCTCTCCGCCAAGGGCGGTAGCAGGATCCCACCACCCACATGTAGTGGCCACTGCAGCCTGAGCCGCCCTCTCCGAGTCCAAGGCCTTCATGACCAGAAGTTTAACGGAAAGCTTTGGAGCCAGATCTGCCTAGGCTCTAAATCAGCTTCCTGCCTTGTCTACGATGTTTAGCCTTGAGTCAGTCATTTACCAGCTCCACCTCTCAGCTCTTACAAAATGCTGACTGCAGTGCCTGGCCCACGTGTAGTTACTTCTAGCTACTATTGAGGGTCATTTATGTTTTGTGTGAAATGCCAAGTGGGATAAGGGTTCATCTGTGGCCGCGGTCAGGGCAGCCCCTGTCTTCCCCCGGGCTCTTTACTGGCTAGGGTCAGCACGGGGATAGAATGGAATGAGGACTGGAGTCATCTAGGTATCTGACTTGGACTTTGGGATCAAGCAGGAATTCCAAGAAGTAGTAATGTCTCCCAGTGGTGGAAGCAAGTTCCAGGTAGGTGGGGACAGAGTCCTCCAGCAAAGAGAATATGAGTGCACAGGCCTGGAATGGAGTAGAAGGGATGGCCTGGTGCACCAGGAAGGTGGGGTCTGTGGGCCCTGTACTTAGGGTAATAGGAAGTCAGGGAATGTTTGTTTGTTTTTGTGGAAGAGGCAGTTTGCCATTTGGACCAGGAAAGGTCTAACACACCCAAATCCCACCAATCCATCTCCAGCCTCCCCGACCTTTTCCCTTCCTAGCCTCATTCATTCATTTATTCATTCACTCCACCAAAGTGTATCGAGTGCCTCCAGGTACACTGTCCAATCCAGGTAGCAGGGGCCGAGTGCCTGCTTTCCCGTGGGATGAAGTACTCCCATCCCATCTGGGGCTGCCTCTGCCCCTCCACCCAGTCCAGTCCATCAGGCAGGGCTGAGGTCCCTCATCCACTTTGTGGTCATCACCTCTGCTCTCTTCTTGCTGGAGGAACGAGAGCAACAACATCCCAGGCCTGAGCGGGGCCCAGCAGGGAGGGCGGCTCTCCATCTGGAATGTCCTCAGTTGACTGCTGAGGTCCTGATCCAGCACCAGCCTTCATTCCTATCCCTTAGGTTGGGTCTGCTCTGCCTCCACGGCAGACCATGAGCGCCACAGAGCAGAGGCGTTAGGTTCCCCATACTACCTCCTTTTAGCTGCGAAGATAAAAGACCCACACGTAGGCCCCCACTGGAGGATGGGCCGAGAAATGCCAGTCTGTCTCAGTCCTGTGCAGGAAGCCTGAGTCTGCAAGAGACAGGAGAAGGGAGAAAGCCCTTAATGGGATGGGGTCCTCCAGGAAGGAGGCTGGGCCAGGGTGAAGTCTGGGGGGCAGAGAGAAGCATGTGGCCAGGGAGGAGGAAGACTTGTTGCATCAGAAAGTGGTGAAAAGCAGAAAAAATAAAAAGACTAAGGGGAGCCACGGGGGAGGCGAGAGGAGCGTGATCTAAACCGCAAATCCGCCTCCTCCCGGCTCCGGCAGGCTTCACCATACTGTAAGAGCCACTGCCGAACAGCAAGCCTGCTCGATGACAAAGAGAGATAATTGGTTCTCATGCAGATTTAAGCCCAAAGTTATCAAATAATAATGGCACGCAGAAAGAGACACAGGCAAATGGGCCTGGAGTGCCCGCTTCTTCCAGGGGAAGAGATTTGTTCAAAGTATCTAAATTATGCTCCTGCAATGGAACAGGGAAATGGCGCATTTTTTTTTTTAAAAAAGATTTTTCTGGTACTGCTTGGATACATTTTTAAAAGTTCTTTTATAATTAGGGCCGTAATTTATATAATTTATTTTTAAAATATCCTTTTTTTAATTTCCACCCGGTCCAGTTAAAGTTGAACTGAAAAGCCCAGAGTAAATGATTTTTTTAATAAAACCATTTAAAGGAGCCCCAACCTGAAGCGAAATAGATATGTGGATTTTCAGAGGAGAAAGGGAAAAAAAATCACATATTGAAAAAATAAATTTCCTAACCCATTTTACACTCCAGATTTTATTACCACCGGAAGGTTTTTAAAATTCTAATTCTCTTTGCTTTCCTTAAGCTGTTTATTCACCACAGGGTCTCCTGGGGCCTGGGCCTGGGGCCCAGTGGGTCAATGTCAGATGAGTGGCCAGCACAGTCTCCCTTCCCCACTCCTCCTACGACATTACTCTTCATGCATCAGGTTTGCCCCGCAGGTGAACTCTGAGCTCCCTGAGGTCAATACCATGCCCAAGGGACAAATCTCCCTCGCCCTCTCCATAGCATCTAGCGCAAGGCTATGCATACAGTAGGTGCTCAATAAATGCTTGTCAAGGATGTGCCACATGTAGAGAAGCTAGGATCGTGTGAACACAGGCATGGTGGTGGCAATGAGCAGGTATGACTCAGGAGCCAAATTTCATAGAGTAACCTAGTAGATGAAATAGGAGAGAGAGGTTTGGTCCTGGTTAAGAAGAGTCTGGGTGAGTGAATGTAAGAACAGAGAAAATCAGACACATTGAGTAAGAATGGTCATCGCCTTGCTCAATGGTTCTGGGAGCCTTTCTTTGGAGGGAGGCTGCAAATGTAGGAAGCCCACACCATGACCCAACCGTGGACACATGTTTGCTGAACAGCCACGCAACTGCAGAGAAGTCCATGAGGACGAGGCTTGGCCCCACTCTCAGCCTGCTCCCACCCTGTCTGGGGGTCTCCCCACCTACCAGATGACAGACAGGCCCTGAGTGAGAAAGCCCGGCAGGCAGAAGGGGAGCATGGGCTGTTAGAGTTGGCGCACCCAGAGAAGGCTTCTTGGAGGCAGGAAGACCAGAGCTTACCCTTGGAGGATGAAGGGATCCACACAGGGGCCCAGGGAGGGAGGCCTTCGGTCCCTCTCAGTCTCCACCGGACCACATGCAGCCTGTCCACTGGTTGGGGGATGGCGAGGAAGGCGGACGTTCCCTCTTCTCCGGCTCTGGGGAAGGCACTTTTTTCACTTTTGCTCGGGTCCCTGTGCTAGTGAGCCAAACCAATCCCAGCCCCGGCTACCTCTACACATTTCAGAATGCCTATTCCCTCAGCCCCTGCTCCCACAGGACACAACCCTGGGCCCCAGAGGCCAAGTCCTTCTGCAAGACTGCGGGGAGAATTGCATTTCCTGACAAGACAACGGCAAGGAAGGACAAGGAGGTGGAGGAGACAGTTACCTCCTGGAACGAAGCCCCAGTGGTGGGGAAAAATGGCTGGGAGGGTAGCCGGCCTGGAGTGTGGGTCCTATAGATGGCGCCTCCCACCATGCTTCCCATGGAGATGCTCGCCACTTCCTGCCAGGACACTGGGTTAGAAAGTAGGAACTGCAGCTCAGACACCAACAGGAAACAAGGTGGCTGAGGAGTGACTTGAAAACAGATCCTCCTGCCAAATGCCACAGGAAGGAAGGAAACACCCTCCCGGCTGTCCCTCGCCTCCCCAGACCCAGGAAGGATGCCGGAGTCCAGGGCCCCCAGGCTGTAGCTTCGTTGCCAAGGAGACAGCAATTACTCTGTGAGTTTGGTAGGGTTTTTCTGCCTGCCTGCCTTTCTTCCTTTTTAGTTTGTAAATGCTGGGCCAGATGAACTCCGCTGGCCTCCTGCCCCCACCTCCACCTCGCCCCCAGCCGCTGACTCTGCATTCAAGGTCGGAAGGGCTGTACACAGTCGCTTCCCAGATGACAGATGCCCCTGCTTGGGGTAAGCACGGCAGCAGAGAAACCATTTGTCAAAGTATTTATAAAGTGGGTGGAGATGCTGAAGTTGTATTCCCTCCAGGTTAAAAACAGAAAGAAAGGAAGAAAACGGCATGGAGCCATGAGGAAAAGAGGAATCCAGCTACTTAGCTCACAGACCAACACTCCTTTTTTTTTTTTTTTTTTTTTTTACCAGCTGGAGATATTTATTGAGTGTTGAGTGCTGCGGTGGATGTGGGGGTGGAATGATATCTGTGCCCCTGCCCTGCAGGGGCTCACAGTTTGGGGAGACCCACACCTGGGTAGTCAGAAGCAGTGCATGGGGTGAGAGAGATGTCAGCCGGGGTATGTGAGACCAACAGGGTCCCAGGCTGAGTTGGAGGAGAGTGGGTGTGGGGTGAGGGGTCTGGAGATGCAGGCTGAGCAGGGTGCCAAGAGGAGAACACGGGGAGCAAAGCCCTTGGGTTGAGAATGACTGGCAAGAACCCTGGGCAGGGCCCCTGGAGGTGGGGAGACCGGTCCCTCTCAGGGTGTTTGGTGCACCCTGGGAATCCAGACTCAGGCATCGATCACCTGGGCCATGCACAGCGGTGCTGGGCTCAACACGGTGCTTGGCTTACTAGAGCAGCTGATGCCTGGGTGTTGGAAAGATGGGTGAATGAGTGACTAGGGAAGCTTGCAGTTCTGGCTCTAAACATATGTATTTCAGAGAAGGTTGAGGTTGGTGAGCACTTCCCTCACCACCCCCTTTATTTATTCATCATTAGGAAGCCCTGGTAGCTCAGATGGTAAAGAATCTGCCTGCATTGCAGGAGACCTGGGTTTGATCTCTGAGTTGGGAAGATTCCCCTGGAGAAGGAAATGGAAACCTACTCCTGTATTCTTGCCAGGAGAATTCCATGGACAGAGGGGCATAGTGGGCCCCAGTCCATGGGGTCGCAAAGCGTCGGACACGACTCAGCGACTAACACACATACTAGTTCAATAGATAGTTACACAGCACTGCCTGGGAACTGAGAGCAGGAAGGATGGGGAGCCCTCCATGGCCAGGACGTGGGATGGCGAGAGGTAAGCAGTGCCCCTGGTCAAAGACCAGAGGCTGGACTCTATGCAGAGTCATCCCCAGGGAGCCACCCCTTCCCCCACCTCCCTTTCGGGCCCAGCCTGGGATCTACTCTGACTGGTCACATCTTCTCAGCTGTTTCAGTGCTGTGATGGGAGGGGTCGCATGTGCACAGGCCACAGGGGAGCACCTGGAAAAGGATGGAGGGTATTTCCAAAGAGAAAACAGATACCTAGGGAGGAGAAGTTTCTGTTGTGCAATTTCACAGGGAGGCCCCTTGGCAATGTGACGTCCACCCCTCAGTCTATAGGGCGAGCAGGGAGGCTGAGCCAGGGCCAAGGGCAAGCCAAGCCTCATTCTTCAAGGATGGAGCTTCCGTGAGCATCCAACTAAGCTTCGGGCTTCAGACATCCATGTGGCAGAGAACGGGCAGCTCATGGAGGCTTTCCACTAGGGAAATGGGGACACCTCTTTGGCCAGAGCTTGAGCTGCAGCTGAGGGAAGTTTCCTAGGGTCACTAAGGAAACCCGGAGGAGCAGGGGAGCCCCAGAGCTGGGGGCACCCTAAGTGCACAGGAGCTAGGGACAGTGAACCCTTGCTGCACTGGGGAAGAAGGTCAGTATCCCTGCAGTAGTTTGGCCAGCAGGCTTAAAGAATGTCCGATTAGTTTAGGGCAAGGACGTGCTTGGTGTGCACCGAGAAGCCCAGCCTGGAGTTTCTGCTCAAGCCTGAGCAGAGCAAGGGAGGACAGAGCTTGTGCACGTTAATGTGTTAATTTCCCCCTGGTGCTTTCTTTCCTCTTTTTTTTTTTTCAAGTTAACCATTAACCGTTTTAAAGTGTACAACTGGGCATCATTTGGTACAATCATTGTTGTACAAGCATCACCTCTATCAAGTTCCAAAACATTTTCATCACCCCAAAAGGAAACCCCATATGCCTTAAGCAGATAATCCTCATCCCCACTTCCTCCCAGTCCCCAGCCAGCTCTGGTTTTCTCCCTGTCTCTATGGAGTACATATTCCAGATGTTTCACATAAATCATACAATATGTGACCTTTTGTGTCTGGCTTTTTTCACCATGCATAATGGCAACCCACCCCAGTATTCTTGCCTGGAGAATCCCATGGACGGAGGAGCTTGGTGGGCTACAGTCCATGGGTCGCAAAGAGTCAGACACGACTAAGCGACTTCACTTTAATGTTTTCAAAGTTCATCCACATTGGATGGAGCAGAATTTCCTTCTTTTTTCTGGGCTGAATAATATTCCATTGTGTGGGTATATCATACTTTGTTTATCCATTCATCTGTTGACGTAAATTTGGATGGTTTCTACTCCGGGGCTGTTGGGAATTGTTGTTTTGGATATACGTGTACAAATATTTATTTTGAGCCTTGTTGTCATTTCTTTGGAATATACAGCTGAGAGAAATTGTTGGATCTGATATCATCTTATTTTTTGTAAATGTTCAAGCTGACTTGTATGTTTCAAGGTCTCCACTTTGACCCAGTTTAACTCAACACTTAGCACATACCTACTGTGAATCATGTCCTCACTGGTCCTAGGAGCTATCCTGTCTAGTAAGTTCTATCTCATTTTACAGATAACAAAGTTAAGGTTCAGTTAGATCAGTTCTGCCAGTCAGCTGACAAAGGTCTATATAGTCAAAGCCATGGTTTTTCCAATAATCATGTACGGATGTGAGAGCTGGGCCATCAAGAAGGTTGAGCGCTGAAGAACTGATGCTTTTGAACTGTGGTGTTGAAGAAGACTCTTGAGAGTCCCTTGGACAGCAAGAAGATCAAACCAGTCCATCCTAAAGGAGATCAGTCCTGAATATTCATTGGAAGGACTGCTGCTGAAGCTGAAGTTCCAATACTTTGGCCACCTGATGCAAAGAGCTGACTCATCTGAAAAGACCCTGATGCTGGGAAAGAATAAAGGCAAACTGAGAAGGGGGTGGCAGAGAATAAGACGGTTAGATAACATCACCGACTCAATGGAAATGAATTTGAGCAAACTCTGGGAGATAGTGAAGGACAGGGAAGCCTGGCATAGTGTAGTCCGTGGGGTCTCAAAGAGTTGGACACAACTTAGCAACTGAACAACAACAAAGATCAGGTCTGAGGGGTACCAGACACTTAGGTACTATTTTCTGTATTTCCCTACTGCTCCACATGGCTCTTCCACACTGCCACCTAGTACCTAGTACCTAGAGGTCCCAGCTTCACAGTGCTCACTCCAGAACTCAAAATGTCCAAATATTTCATTCTATATGAAATCAGTATCCTCCAGATTCCATAGACAGGTGCTAATATTTTTTTAGCTGGAAGAGAGGACATGAAATGGATAACATTTTTCCATCAAGTTTATTTTTGTATAAGTGAGTTGGGGAAAGATAAGCTGAAGTCTATTTCAATGGCTGATCCCTTCTGCCCCATCAGTAGGAGGGAGAGGGAGACTGGTATCCCAGAAAAAGACAAAACAGGGCTCTGGGATGGGAAGGGCACATCAGAGCAGAAGAAATGTAAGCAGGAGGCAGCAAAGATGTTGGGGAAGCAGGACAGGTGACCCCTGGGGCAGGAGAGCTGCAGACTGCAGAGGTGGCTGTTCTCACCCCGAGAACAGAGACTCTAATCTCAGGGTTTATGTTGGCATATGCAATTGAGAAAGGTTGACTCTGAAGAAAATGACCCTCGCCACCTCCCACCTCTGCTTCTCCAGCCAGGAAGAGATGGTTAGCTAAGGGGACCCATCAATGGCATCAAGGGGGCTCCAAGCCTGCAGCCCACCAGACCATTTGAGCTCACAGCATGACCTTGAACATCACATCACAGATGTGATGGGAGCAGCTGGCTCGTGTCCCCTGCGGCTGCACCTGTGGCATTTGTCAGCCTGGAGAACAGGCATGCCCGACCTGTGCGTACCTAGTGCCATCCATCAACCCAGCAGGAGGTAGGGAAGGGGGCAGGGCGCCACTCCACCCGACCCCCACCCCCTCAAAGACCTCAGCTGCCAACTGTGTGATGAGACCACAGCCCAAGTCCTGGACACCTGCCCTGTAATTCTGTCAGGCAATTAGCACAGCAAATGGGCCCAGAGGAGCCTGCCTGTGGGGAGTTGCCCTCCTGACTCCAAATGCTTTCTGCTGCCTCATCCCACGTGCTGGTCCCAGGCGGACAGCGTACACACATCACTCCCCCGCCCCCGGGGCTCAACAGCCACAACCTCCATTGGCTCCACAACCCTGATCAAACCTACCCTGTCTCCTTTGCCAGGGCAACTCAGCACCAGATTTCAGCCAAATTGGGGAAAAGAAGTAGGAGACAGGAGAGGCCTCGAGGAGGCCAGCACAGGGACACTGGGGATGAGGTGGCCACTGTTGGGAACTGCAGGAGAGAAACGCAGCCGGTGATGACAAAATCTGGGCCTGGACAGGGGCAGAATGGAGAGGAGATACCCACCTTGGCAACAACTTCAGAGTACATGAGGATGAAGGAGGAGGCAGCACTCTCTAGTTTCTGGCTTGGGATCCAGGAGAATGGGTCCAGGAATGGGCAAAGGTTTGGTCATCTGATGCGAACAGCCAACTCATTGGAAAAGTCTCTGATGCTGGGAAAGATTGAGGATAGAAGGAGAAGAGGGTGTCAAAGAATAAGATAGCTGGATGGCATCACCAGATGCAATGGACATGAACTTGGGCAAACTTTGGGAGATGGTGAGGGGCAGGGAGGCCTGGCATGCTGCAGTCCATGGGGTCACAAAGAGTCAGACACGACTGGGCCACACTGAACAACAATGAGCAAATTAATAGTCTCTCCTTTGCACAAGTTAAGCCCCAGGCACCACAAGCCCTCCAAGCAGCGATGCTCAGCAGATAGTGGTGTGTCTGGGAGATGGACACTGGGCCACCATGGCTAAGGGTTGTGGGGGTGCCGCTGTGATTCCAGGTGAAAAAGGCGAAGGGGAGCAACAACCTGGTGTGAACCGAGATCGGCTCTCAGTCAATTGCCTTCTCACCCCAGAGTGAAGATTTAAAGTAATTTCTCCAACGTCGAGACCTGAGAGGTGAAGAGACCACTGGCACCAAGCAGGCAAGGCTGAGAAATAAGTGCTGATCTTAGAGGAAATCGGAAGTCACGGAAGCTTTCAAAGCCAGGAAGTGACAGATCAGAAGCTGGCCTTAGGATGATCGCCGTGCTGGTCTGAGACAGACACGGGAGGCCAAGGGACAGATTAGGAGGATGTTGTTAACAGCCCGGACAAGAGAAGATGAGTGAGGAGACAGTGGACAGGAGCTCACAGGGAGAGATCTGAGATTTCTGTCCTTAGAAATAACTGTGTAAATGCTCCTTATCTAAGAGGGGTGGGGTGGGGTGAAGAAGAGGCCTCCTCCCCACCCAGAGCCCAGCTGTCATTCAGATGAGGGGAGGGGGTCTCAAGGACCTTGGCCAGGGTCCCCGGGAGCAGAGTAGGCCAACAACGTGCTCCATGAGGGTCCAGGCCGGTGATCTGAATTGTCCAGCGCGGCAAGGAAGGCGAGACATAGCAGCCGGGTCAGACCCAGAGCTGCCTCGCTGGTGACTCTGACCGTCTGCAGGGTTTCTTCTCCCTGGCCCCTCATCCCCTGACCCTGAGACTGTCCATTCCTCACTCCTTTCGTCTGTCACTTGGAAACTTCAAGGTGCCTGACCCTCCACCTCCTGGAGAGCAAGGAGCACTGGGGTGGCAGGAGCCCAGGAGTTGGACACGTGCTCAGGGAGGAAGCAAAGTTTTCAAAGTTAGAAGGGCTGGGGAACATGAGACACTGGTTGTTCCCCCATTTCCCAGGGAAGCACCGCGTGGCCTAGGTGCGCTGGGCGATCACTGTGTGCTGGGCGTCCGTCAGGGGCTGGGGAGTCCGAGCAGCGAAGGCAGGCGAGTGGGAGAGGGAATGGGACGTTCCAGCCCGCCTGCGGCCCCAGCTCAAGTTCAGGGAGGTGGCCAAGGCCACGTGACCACATGAGACTGCCCCCGACCTCCCCCAACAACCGCCTCCCTCTCGCCTGCCTCCAGCAGATGGCCCAGGTGGAGGTTGTGGATGTGTCCTGAGAAGTCACCCTGAGCCCAAGAGGATGGCTTGTCCTGGCCACAGCACTGGGCCCTTCCTGGAGGATCCGAGTGAAGAAAGCGGTCCTGAGAGAGGGTCTCACAAGGGACCCCTCCGACGGGCCAGCCAGGGGCTTGACCTCCACAGAGCCGGTCCGAGACTGCCCTGGCCTCCCGACACAGTGGGCTTTTTGGTCGGCTGTGTTTTCCCCAAACAAGCTCATACAATTAGTTTCTTCTTGTTTCCTAAATTATTTTTGCCACTGCTAATTATTTCACACTCCATATACAAGAGTTATTGGGGTGGGTAATGGGAAGCAAGGGATCGCTTCGTGGGAGCATCGCGGGCTCCAAGACATGCAGGCAACTTTGATTTGTTTTTCTGCTCAGCTGCCTGCCTGAGAGAAGAAACAGAGAATGCTGAAAGAACCGGGGGGGCGGCAGCAGGCGGGCAGGGGAGGGGAAGACACAGACGTGGGCTGAGGCTTTGGAAGGCGCAGCGGGCCCACATACCGGGAGGGAACCCCTACCAACAGAGCCAGGGCCACCGCCCTATGTCCCCGGCTTATCCCAGGGCAGTGCAATCCAGAGGACACCTTTGCTCAGTGGCGTCACGAAAGGAACACATGTGGGGCCTGGCACCGCACAGGGATCTTCACATCTGTTCCAACAGGCCTGTATCGAATCCATCGTACAAAATGGAAAGTGGGGCTCAGAGAGGTTAAGTAATTCACCTGAGATCACACAGCCAGGACACCGTAGAGCCCAGACAGGGACTCAGATCTGCCTGATACCAGAGCTTGTCATCTCTAACTGCCCTGCTCCCCTGCCTACCTCCAGGAGTCTCCTTGTCCCCACCACCACCAAGGATGCTCCCTAGTGTTGCTTTCCTGGGAGGAGAGCACTGACCTTAGATGGAAAAGGCTTGACCCCACAGCCATCCCCACCTGGTCCCCAAAAGCCCACAGTGCCTGTGCTCCATCCAGGAGAGACGTACCCATGGCCACACACATCTTGGGGCAGCCTTTGTGATGGGTGCATCCCTTTCAGCTTAGCTCTGATGAAGGGAGGTTAGAATTTTATGAAAGAAGATAAACCAGGAATCTAAGTGGGGAAACAGAACCAGAACACACAAGAGCTGTAGAAAGGAAGGGTGTGCGGAGCCCAGCTGCCTTCCCTGTGCTCTGGGTCAGCCAGGCTGGCCTTCATCAGGCTCAAGCATCTCGGCTGGGTGAAGCCATCCAGACTGAAAGCTGGGGAGAGGATCCCAGTTCCTGCCAGGAGAGCTGGCTCCCTCCTCTCCTCAACCAGAAACCCCCAACCCTCCCTCACCTCAGCAGGCTCAGCCCAGTGGCCCTTGGAGCCTGAGGACTGCCGCCCCTGGGGGCCCCAGGCCTGGTGGTCACCAGCCTCCCTAGCAGCTCAGGTTGGTCCTCTGAGGAGTCTCTCACAGTGGCCAGATGCTGGGAGCTGGGACCCGCTCCATCACTGGCCAGGACTGTACGGCCTACAGACGAGCAGACACTGCCCAGCGCACTGACCCCACACCGGGCACAGGCATCCTCATTTAGCCCTCAGCAGCCCAGTGAGGCGAGCACTTAGTCACCCATTTTACAGGTGAGGAAACTGAGGCAGTTCCTAAGAAACCTGCCCCAAAGCACCACTAAGGTGGCCGAGCAAGCAGTGTGGGAGCCCCACTCAACACCCGCAAGGGAAAGGCCACAGAGGTCACCTGGTCCAGCCCCATAGATCTCCCCTCATGAGCAAGGCCCCAGCATCAACCCACTTTTTTGATTTCCAGCCCAGGGCTCTCTTAAGAGAGAGCTCTTCCGGGGGCTCCTCTCCCCTCCTCACCCGCCCCCACCCCCCCGCCATGGGAGGTCTCTCAGCTTCGTCTGGAGAGGAGAGCTGAGCCCTGATGTGACCCATCCACCCTGGATGGGCAAGCAGGGCCAGGCGGGTCCAGGGTGAGCATGAAGCCAGGTGTGTGGGACAGGGACCTTGAAGGAAATGACCGATGTCCAAGTAACATTACTGCCATCTCCAGTGACGCCCCTGTCACACACACCACTCCCCACCGCTGCCCTGGGTAAAGGGACTAGGGAAGGCATTGTTGTGCCCATTTGATGGATGAGAAACTGAGGCCCAGAGAGGTGAAGGGATTCACCAAGCCTTGGTGGCATAACTGACTTTGGGGAAGTGCCTTATCCTGGGCTGTGGGTCTCAGAAAACAGAAGTTAAGGGATGTGGGAGAGCTGACTTATGGACTAGGACTGTGGTACAGTGGTACAGTCCCTCAACACAGAACAGAGAACGGGCTCTGCCAAGGGAAGGAGCAGCGCTTCTGCTGACAGGACCGGGCTGGTGCAGCGTGCCATGATCCCGCAGGCTCTGGGGGCCTCTCTGACTTTATTGGCTGGAGTGCTGGAACCTGAAATATGGCCAGTGATCACAGAGCTCGCTGGGCCTGCCCCAGACATTGAGAAACCTCAGGGGAAAAGTCTCCTGCCCTTTGGATGCAAGCACTCTCAGAACTGGTGCTGAGTGCACAGTCCTGGGCTGACCTTTGACAGAGGTGGGTGGGAAGCAGACAGTGCCCGCAGAACCGTGCCAGGGGAGCCAGGAGAGAGGGCACAGCAGCTCTGGCCTTGGGATGCAGACTCGTGTGGTTAAGTCCCAGCCCTGCCTCTTCCTCGGTAACAAGTGACCATAAACATCCTCCCTGAGCTCTCTGAGCTCAGGCTTGTCCTGGGGGAAAAAAATCAAGAAGGCATTTAATCTCAGGGGTGTGGTGAAGCACCCGACAAGACCTGGCCTTGTAAACTCCCCCCAACTTTAGTGCCCACCCCTTCCTTGGCAATCTATGTGCAGACTTCAAGGGGGGCAGAGAACAGAATAGACCCCACTGCTGGGTGCCTGGCACAACCCCTGGAGTTCAGAATGGAGGGATTGGTGCTGCCTAGCGGGGTCAAGGAGGCCCAGCCTGGCAGAGACAGGATGGTACCCAGGCCCTGGGTCATGAGTGGAACTCATCAGGCAGCCGTCCTTAGTGAGGCGAGACTGAGGATGCTAGGGATGGGCCAGACCTGCAGGAGTACCAGGGAGGCTAGGGTGGGGAAGGCAGCAATAAACACTGGAGAGGCTGGGAAGGGGGACTCTCTCACCGCAGTGCCCAGCAGTGGATGGAGGGCCCTGGCCAGGCTCAGACAGCCAAGAGCCCCTCCTCCCAGGCCACCGCACTATCTTCCAAGACACCCTGTCCCACCTTTCCTGAGCGCTGATTACACCCTTTCTGCAAAATAAAGAACAGAAGGAAGAAAAGACGCTGAGCCCTCTCCTCCGAGTCCTCCCCCCATCCCGCTCTCCCCGCATCCCTCCTCCCTCCCCGCCTCCCACCCGCTCCTGCTCTCCGTTGCTAAGTCGATGGTAGGTTTATTTGCGGCTGTCGGTTCCCAGCAGAAAAATTTCGTCTTGGAGAGCCGCCTAGATGGAAATGGCTTCAGTGCCGATTTCATGGAGAAGGTCTGTGCAGTAATTAGTGTTCATGAGGGAGGAATTGGACTGGCAGGCTCCCAAGAAAACTACTCCCCAAAAGTTAGCTCGAGTCCAGAGGGCTACATCAAATCCAATTCCAGAGTGTGCATCTCCATTGCTATATATAGACCCGCGGACGGAAACAGCCAGCTCCGTGGCTTGCGGTTCAGGGGGGAACTGGCCATGGGAGGCAGAGGTGGCCTTCGTCCCTGTAAGGGGTTCAACGGGGAACTGACCGTGGGAGGCAGAGGTGGCCTTCGTCCCTGTAAGGGGTTCAAGGGGGAACTGACCGTGGGAGGCAGAGGTGGCCTTCGTCCCTGTAAGGGGTTCAAGGGGGAACTGACCACGGGAGGCAGAGGTGGCCTTCATCCCTGTAAGGGGTTCAAGGGGGAACTGGCCGTGGGAGGCAGAGGTGGCCTTCATCCCTGTAAGGGGTTCAAGGGGTTCGTCCCTGTAAGGCAGGGGGGCGCATGTGCAAAGTCGAGGCCCCAGGCGGCTACCCTGCTTCCTACCCCAGCTTGGCGGGGAGACACCTGGAGATGAAGGGAAGGAAAGAAGGGGAAGGGAGGACAGAGCAAGGCTGGGCTACCCCTGTGAGGCCCGACACGGGGTACCACCTCACTTCCAGTGCCTGCTGCCCCACGGGCCTCACTCAGAGCAAGCTCGCTCCTGGCACTAGGGATGGCATGCCCCCTCCTGCCTCACGCCTCCGTCAAGGCCCAAGGGAGCATGCCTGCCTCCACGAGGGCGCCCTGCTCCCCCATGCTGTCCATGGCGGTCCCTAGGTCACTGGGTGGCATGCCACCTTTCTCAGCTTCCTCCGTGTTCCTCTGTCCCAAGTTGGGTGTTGTCGCTGGGGTCTGTCTGGCATCCCATCTTCCTCTGCTGTCCTTGCCTCCCTCCCGAAGCCAGCCTGGGCAAAGAGCAGGTGGTGCCCATGGACACTTAGGGAAAAAAATTGAGGGCCACAGGCCCCAGAGGTCTGCCAGGACCTGGGGGCTCAACCATGCTCACCTGGGCCTTCAGGGTGATGGAGGCACAGGGTGAAGCAGGATTAACACCCGGAACTCTGGAGTCAGCCTCCTAACTTCATTCCCAGGAAGTTTGTCAGTAGGAATCTGCAGTTCCTCCGGGATCTTACAGGCAGGGAAGCCGGGGTCCCCAGCAGGCTGGCGCCCTTGTCTGGTCTCTGATCCAAGTTGCAGGGCCCACCGAATCCTTACACACTTCGCACTGTGGGGCCTTTGCACCCGGGGTCTCCATCTGCATCCCTGCCCCTATTCACCCCAGTCATGGACCAGCCTGACCTCTGGGCCATATGTTGGCCCTGCTGGGGACCTCTGAGGCCAGTTCCCC
Organism: Oryx dammah; assembly: GCF_014754425.2. Taxonomy (NCBI): domain Eukaryota; kingdom Metazoa; phylum Chordata; class Mammalia; order Artiodactyla; family Bovidae; genus Oryx; species Oryx dammah. The sequence continues at coordinate 42,084,018 of NW_024070206.1, read as the reverse complement.
AGCATGCGTCTCCACCGCTATCTACAGACCCGCAGATGAAAAGAGGCAATGCCCACTGGGAGCGGTGATATCAGACCCATTGCACAGCAAAGAAGACTGAGGTCCAGAGAGAGCTGGCGACTTGCTGGAGGCTTGGGTTTACCTATCCAGAGGTTGCTGGTCAGCATTCTGATGCAAAACCAGTGTCCATCCCTTACCGGGTGTATAATGCAGGGGCAGGGTCCCCTGCTCAGTGGCAGAGGGGCCACAACTGCCAAGGGTTGAGGGTTAGGAAGTGAGCAGCCCAGGAGCCATTCCTTTAACTACCCCAACGCTCCAACTCTTCTTCTGGGCCTCAGCTCCCCAAGCTGGCCTTCCTGACTATGGGGTTCGGACAGTTCAGCCAAGACAAAGCAAAGGTCTAAAGGACATTTCTAGGAAGCCAAGAGAACCGGGAACCCGAAGGTGCAAAGACTGAGGCACGGCAGCTGCTGAGTCAGCCCCGTGATGGAGGTGATAAGGTCAGGCCTCAGGCTGGTCCCACCTGGCACGGCTCACTGAGCCCCGGCCCGGGGTTCTCCTGTGCCCAGGCCCTCCTGAGGGCAGTGAGAACAGAAGGTAGAACCATGCCCGCCCCTAGGACACAGGAGCGAGTCAGGCCCGCTCCCTCCTTTCCCCTGGCCCTGCCGGCCACCACCCAGTCTCACGGGTGGGGGCTGGGTGCTCCGTGAAGTCGGCCCCCACCCGCTCACGTGAGTCTGCTCTCCCTGTTCCCTTCCACGTGCTGCAAAGTCCTGCCAACACTCCTGCGTCTGCAGACAGTCTGCTCCCTGCACGTTCTCTCTGGGACCTTTCACTCCCAGCACCCAGCCTCGGCCTGCTCACCTCTCCAGGGCAGCCCTCTCACAGGCTCACCCTCCAGGAGGCCAGGCGGCGGGCCTGAGCTGTTTCCCTCTCTAACCAGCTGTGTGCTCTTGGGATGGGCGCCTCACCTTGACCTCCAGACATGTCCCTCTCCTCTCCTGTAAAAGAACAGGTACACTGCCCGCTCAGTTCAGTTCAGTTCAGTCGCTCAGTAATGTCCGACTTTGCAACCCCATGGACTGCAGCACGCCAGGCCTCCCTGTCCATCACCAACTCCTTGAGTTTACTCAAACTCATGTCCATTGAGTCAATGATACCATCCAACCATCTCATCCTCTGTCGTCCCCTTCTCCTCCTCCCTTCAATCTTTCCCAGCATCAGGGTCTTTTCCAATGAGTCAGCCCTTTGCATCAGGTGGCCTTTAAAGTATCGGAGTTTCAGCTTCAACATCAATCCTTCCAGTGAATATTCAGGACTGATTTCCTTTAGGATGGACTGGATTCCGGACTGATTTCCTTTAGGATGGACCCATTCACTTACTGACAAATCCATCACATGCGCCAGAACCCACTTTGTGCCGGGACTGTGCTAATGCTGGGGACACAGCTCATGGGCAGGGATATCAGACCCATTTCACAGAAAAGCAGACTGAGGTCAGAGAGAGCTGGCAACTTGCTGGAGGCCAGGGTTCACCTATCGCAAGACTGTCTTTGGTCGGGATCCTAATATGAAACCGGGGCACTTGGTGCTTCCTGCCACTACACCTGCTGGGAGCAGGGCTCACCAGGGTCCATGGTGGGCAGGTCTGCCCTGCCATCGGAGAGCTCACGGGGCCCTCAGAGAACTCAATGAGGAAGACGAATGAGAGTGCCCAGTCCACAACCATCCTCTCCCCACCAGGGTGGAGGAGTCCATGCCCACCCTCAGGAGTGGGGGTCCCCACTCCTCCCCAGCTGCCAGGTCTTGCACCACTTCTCAGTGAGACACCCCCACCCCCGACTTCTTCTCCCCAACTCTCCCAGCCCACATTCCCAGGTCTTAACAATTCCTCTCACAAAAGAAACAATTGACACAGAGGTGCCTCTTTGGGGAAGCATGAAGCCAGCTCTTTGTCACCCAGGTCCCTGCCAGCTCATTACTGCCTCCCTGTCATTAGCATATTAGATCCATGAGGTAAACAAAACACACTCACATCCCAGACTGTCAATGCCAGCCATCAGTCACCCTGCCCCCGGCGAGCCAGCCTGTGCCGGGGCCGGAAGCACACGCGGGGTCCCCAGTCCCTGTGAGTGTCTACGCGGGGGACGCGCAGGTCCCACGCAAAGCCAGCAGACACCAGCAGACAGTATAAATGCCAAAGCTATTTTTCACACCATGGGGAATCTTTAGCATCACATCACAACTGCTGCTACTGAAAATGGCAGCAATAGTAATCCTCCCCATTAATTGTTTGCCAGGCACTCTGCTGGACACCCACGACCCCGGCAGATAAGCGTCATTGTCCCCACTTCCCAGGGAGGGAACCTGAGGCCTGGGGGGCTACATGAACTGCCCGATCCCAGGGGGCTTCTAGAACAAGACAGAGGCTACTGTTGGAACCAGATCCTCAGCCCTCTCCCAGGATTCAGACATCCTGCTGATGGAAGCCGTCAGGCCACAGGGGTTAAATGGTTTTCCCAGAGGCAAACCCGGGGGTCAGATGTGGCCGCTGTTTTGAAATGGAAAAAAATGGCATATCGTGGAGGAGTCAGGGTGGGAATTGAATAGATGGACAGGAGAGAATAAGGTGTCCCAGTTGGGAAGCCAGAAAAGAAAGGAAGGAAGGAGGGAGGGTGGATGCTGGCGGTGGGGGGAGAGAGGGTGGGGAGAAAGAAGCAAGGAAAGGAAGGAAGGAAAGAAAAAGAAAAGAGAAGAGGAAAGAAAAGGAAGAATGGACAAGGGGAAAAGCCAGGGAAAAGTGCTGGGAAGGTGTCTGGAGGAGCTCTGAAGGGGCCTTACCCTCAGAGGCTCTAAAAGCCCTACCCTCCAGTCTTCTAAACAGCTCCAGAGGCCCCAGACCCACACCTCTGCCCACACATCTTCGCCTTTGCACATGTGTGCTAAGCCGCTTCAGTCGTGTCCGACTCTGTGTGACCCCATGGACTGTGGCCCTCCAGGCTCCTCTCTGCATGAATTCTCCAGGGAAGCATACTGGAGTGGATTGCCATTTCCTCCTCCAGGGGATCTTCCCGACCCAGGGATCAAACTCATGTCTCTTATGTCTCCTGCATTTGCAGGCGGGTTCTTTACTGCTAATACCACCACACAGAGCTCTTTCCTAGCACATCCTTTCCTGGAGATCACTCTGGGTTCAAGACGCAGGAGGCCTTGCAGTGTTCCCCTCCACGAGGGTCAGAGCCCAGGGCTAAGGTCACAGATGCAACAGGTAGCCTGCCCAGCTCACAGCCCAGCTCCACCATGGACCTGACCACAAGACCTTGGGCAAGTCTTTCATCTTTGGGTGCCTCAGTTTCCTCATCTGTAAGATGGGGAGAATTGTATTACAGTATATAGTTACTGTATTAAATGAGACAGTACGTGTAAAGCACTCAGAACAATGCCCAGCATACAAACCCAAATCACCAAGTGTTTGCTGTTATCATTTGTGCCACTGCTGAGCCCTACACAAACCTTGGTCAAGTGGGTATTCTTATTGCAGGCTTGCCACCTGGTCTTGCAAGTGTGTTTACCTGGCATCTCCTTTAAAGCAGGAAAGAAAGAGAGAAACAAGGAAGAAAGGGAGGAAGGGAGAAAGGGAAAAGAAAGCAGAAAACGAGGGAAGGGAGTATGTCTTTCATCATTTGGCAAATGATGGTCTATCCATAAATGGTCGTGGACAGAATGAACGAATGAGGTGTGAAGTAACTTTTGCTCCATCACAGAGGATAGTACCCCGATCCCAGTCACAGTGTTTGTTTAGTCTTGAGTACCAGTGAACCGATTAGTTAGTTCAATCTTCTCTCTTGGTGGATTCTGTGGGCGTGTGGGGTGGGGGTCATCCCAGCCTTGATGTTCACACACTGAAGCAAGCATCCCCGTCACATTTGCTGACTACTTCCTGGCCACAGCCCTCAGGTTAAATATTGCTAAATGCCTGTGCCTGAGCCTATCTTATTGATGTTGGGTGAGGCCCAAAGCCCAGCTAGAAGAGTGGCTTAAGTGACCAGGATCATGAGGGAATAGCATCCTCCACCGAGAGCTGGACCATGGCCTGCCTGCACTGGGTGAGATTGTTTTTCTGCTTTTAAAAAAGAAAATCACATTTTCCAAACATTGATCCTGTTAATATAGGACTCTTGGCTATTGGTCTTTTCAAAATAGCCTGTCTTGGATGCTGAGGTTGGAATTTCTTGGTTGGTATGCTTCTATTTTTTTTGTTGTTGTTCTTTAAGTGAATTAGGGCCTGTTAGGAAGGAGCCAGAGAGGAGAGGTGAGATTAATTCACCTCACCAGTGGATCCTGGGTGCCCATTTGCTATCAAAGCATGGTGGCGCGCCCTCCCGCCCGACTCTGAACAGTTCAGCTGCGCTGGTGAGGCCTGCATCCCAGGGCTTGTCACAGGTACAGTGGGAGAGACACAGCCCCAGGAGCCGCAGTCTAGCTGGGGAGACAGAGTTCCCCCAGATGAGAACAGCGGAAAGCTGTTCAACCTCACTCTTGCTTTCATGCTTCAGACACTTGGATGTGAAAGGGCCCATTGCGGGGAGGCTGTGGAGGGTTCCGATGGCCGGCAGGGCTCGAAGGGGACCCAGGAGCAGGGAAGGCAGCCCGGGGGGGCAGGGAGGAGCAGGAATAAAGGCCCGGGTTGACACGGACACCCGCCGCAGGGAGCGTGGTCAGGGTGACCCACAGGGAGACCAAGGGGCTCGTCAGCCCCCTGCCTGTCAAGTCTGACGGCCTCTCCTTCAGAGGAGAGAGGAGTCAGAGAGGTTGACCCCGCCCCACAGGACACCATGGAGGTAGAGAGCTGTCTGGGGTGGGCTGGGGGCCCGGAGCTTTGGGGTCACACCAAGGAGGGATTCCTCTGCATGCAGAAAGGGATCCTATGGGGGAAGTGACCCCACACACACACCCCGCCATTTATCCTATCCAAAAACCAGGTAAAGCTCCAACAAGGGGAGTTCTATGCGGCTCATAAAGCATTCACCTGGCTCCTCTGCGGGCACAGAACCTGCACACGCCCAGAAAATATTGGGGACACTAAGGGCTCAGTTCCAGCACCGTGTCATCCCTGCACCCTGGGGAGTCCAGTAGGTCAGCAACATGGCCAAAGTCAGCCAACGAGGCTCTGTGTTTCCAGCCAAACAGGCGAGGTGGGAGAGGCGCCCAAAGGCAGGCAAGCGTGGAGAGAGGCAGGCAGAGGACGAGGGGGAGGCCAGGTCTGCCTCTCAGGTCAGTCAGATGGGCTTGCTTTCGCAAGGGCCTTCCTCCGCACGCTTAGCGACTTGTGGGGTCACGGCAATGAGGCCCCTGCCACGTGGGGCTCAGAGAGCAGTGTCGCTTCCCACAGGTCCCACCTGGCTTCTCAGCAGGGGCACCCTGAACTGAGAAAATTCAAAAGCGGAAAGATCTAAGCCAGGTTCATTAGAAGTGGGCAGAGTTCAGTTTCTCAGCTCTATCTTGGTGTTTGGGGGAGGAACGGATACCCCACATGCATCTCAGATCCAGCCTTGATGCTCAGATAGAGCTGTCTGTGGAGGTGCCCACCACCCGACTCTGACATTGGAGACGGCACTCGGTAGGTAGAGGGAGGTCGGGGGTCGGCAGTCCAGGGAGCCCCCAGAGAGCACAGCCGTCTCTCCCTGGGTCCTTAGAGGAAGAGAAAGACGTTATCCCTGAGCCCCTTATCCCAAATCCCGGCCACGGAGGGGAGGACATCTTGCATCCGGGCCCCCAGGGTCCCCACTCACACTTCCTGACACCCTGCCCAGGGGCTCAGGAGGGAGAGACAGGATCTGACAAGTCAGGTCTCTGTCCCATCACCGGAGGGATCACAAGGCTCCCCCCACTTGTCAGACACTGATAAAATCCCGGACTGCTCTGAGGTGTAAGAAGTATACGCTCACTGCCATGACAGCAGGGCAGAGAGTTAAAAACTCCCTGCAAGACCAAAGGGGAAATTGGTGCGTCCTGGGCCCACTGGGCATTGCCAGCCCAGAGCAGGGGCACAGGGGCAACCCTTCGACTGTGGGAGCAAAACCCAGTGCACGTGTCATGAAGCAAGTTGGACTTGACTCAAGGGCTGGGCCTTAGAAAGGCTGACGGACATCTTCCTTGGACGGACACCAACCCCTGAGCCTCACGGGCCCATCAGCTCCAGCCACAGACCGAGAACTCTTTGCTGAGAAAGGGGAGAGGCCATCAATACGTCATGTCCACTCCTTGTCCTTTTTCACAGTGCCATAAAAATGTTGCAGCAGACACCAGACATGTAATTCCCCAGCGCTAAGAGCGTAAACAAGGGTTACTGGCAGGGACAGGCGTTTGGCAAAGGCCTGCTCGCTGGGCCTTCATCCTCCAAGGTCCACAGCCAGTTAGGTCCTTGAGTCTGAACTCACTGGGCCTGGCCCAGTGCCCCCAGGAAGAGAGAGAGGGCTGGTCCCATCCCCTGGGGCTCCCCAGTCTAGGTCGGGGGAGGTCCCACAGCCCCGTGCTCACATGCACCTTGCAGCCGCAGAGGGGAGAAGGGCTGAGGCAGTCATGGGGAGCCAGGCCCAGTCCCTCACATCACACCACCCGCTTAGCTCTGAGAAACGCTTGAACTCGGAGCGCATCTGAGTTCAAACTCCTCTGCAGTCTCTAGTGTAAAAAGAGAGTTGATGCAGGAGGGCAGTGCTGAGCCCGGAAGCAGGATGTGGGCCTTGGGTGGGGTTTCAGTGCTGGAGGGCCCTGCAGAAGGGAGCAGGCTACCCCTGACTCACTGGCTGAGGGCACCATCCACCTCCCCCGCCTGCCGGTCGCCCCATCGTCCGCACCCCTCAGGCCTCCTCGGAGGAAGATGGATGGTTCCTGCCATTTCCGAGGGTGTCCAAGCTAGCGGGTTGGGGGAGAGTCCCATCTAAGACCCATTCCACACAGTTTCTCCTGCAGTCAGCCATCTCCCCACTCTCACCCAGCCAGGCCCGCAGTGGGGTTTAGTAACCACGTCATTCAGTGATTATCTGTCACTGCAGGGAGAAGGGGACACTGAAGTCGGCAGCTCCTAGAGCACGCTATTTCCCCATGGACAGACACACATAAATGTGAGAGAGACAAAGATGTGTCTCCTAACTGCCAAATGAGAGGGGCCGCTGCTAAGGGCTTTAAGAGGTGTTGGTGTAGTCAAGGAAGGCTTCCTGGAGGAGGGGAGGCTTAGTCACTCCTAGAAGGACAAGTGAGCTCCAAAGGAGGGAGGCATGGAGGAGGCGGCAGGGGTAAGGGTGTGGTTCTAAGGTTCAGGTTTCCCCTGATGGAGGTGGAGAGGCAAGAGAGTCATGATGTGGGTGGCCGGTCATCATCCCTCTCTTAGGGAGAGAAGAGAACATCAGATCTCCCCGGGGGAAGGGGGAGGGAGGGAGCAAGGTCCAGATGGAATGACTTGAGGAAACTGGAATGGATAGGCCAGGTCCTGGGGAGATGGCAGAAGGAGCCAGCCCGTGTCTGGGCACTGGAAAATAGAGGCAGAGACTGTGGCAGGGCCGGCCCCATGGTTTCTTTCTCTGCCTGTTCCCAGGAGCTCACAGACTCTCAAGGCACCCACAGATTAGAGGGGCAGACGAGGCTCACCCTTGGGGCAAGCCATGAGCAGTGGTCAAGGGTGCAGCCACAGAGGAATCCACAGAAGGTGGGACCAGGAGGCGGAGGTAGGCTCTCAGGACACAAGCAGTGGGTCTTGAAGAAGTTGCAGACCTGGGACAGGACCAGAGCTGGGGGACATTCCCAGGGGCAGAGTGTGTATGCGAGGACTGGCCCTGCAGGTGTCTGTCCCACACGCGGGAAGGGGGCCTCTGACCCAGGAAGCACTCGGGAGGCAGTTGTTGCCCACCCAGAGCAGGGGGCGCAGGGACTGGATGGAGGGACAGACCTGCTCCCAGAACGCCAGTAACCCTCTTTCCAGGGAAGCTGGAAGACATCCCCTCTCCCCCTCGCTCTATCCACCCCCAGACAGTCTGCCTCGATTTCGCTGGGAGGGAGGGGCACGTCTGTTTTGTGAACAACGCTGGGAGGAGAATCACCAAGGAAGGATGCTCAGACGGTGGGGTTTCAGGCACCACGGCAGGTGGATGCGTGGAGATTCCGGGCAGAGAAAAATCACTCTGAACAAGGAGCCCCTCCTTGACCCTTGGGTCTGCCTGGTTGGTGGGTGAGCTTCGGGCTCCCACCCTGGTCCCTGGCCCCTCCCACAGCCTGCTTCCCCTCGCTTCCTCCAAGCCAGCCACGTGCAGGACCTGAGGATCTGATGTTTTATTAAAGTCCAGATCTTCCTATTCCAGGGCCACCTTCCTCTGGCTAATTCTGTAATTCAATTAGTAGGAAGCCAAGGCCCGGCTGGGGTGGGAGGAGGTGCGCCTCGGGAGTGTGCCCTTCCGCAGTGATTACACCCCAGGCAGGCTTCAGCCCTGTTCGGAGTTGGGCAGGAAATTGTACTTCCTTCACTTCACAATGACAAGGCCTTTTATCCCCGCACACGGGGGCTTTGTAAATGACTGCCATCTCCGTGCAATTAATTCTGCGGCTCTGTGTTTTTCCCTCACGTGGGAGAGGACCCCCCTCCCCCGCCCAAAGCCTGCCCTGCCAACCCCGCCCAGCTTCTCAGGAATCAGCTGTGCCCTTGCACCGTCAGCGCCGGCTGCCCCATTGGCGCCGGCGTCTGCTACCCTCCTGAGCCGCCAACGCCCACTCCTCCCCGGGGGCCACACCCTTCTCCTCCTCCGCCCTCAGTGCTTCCTGCTCTCTCTGCAGAGCCCCAAACCCTCAGTCGTGTTCCCCTACCCTTCTCAGTTCCCTTCAGGCTAGAGGCTCGGCCTCCCTGTAGAAGAGGCTGTCTCTGCCCATCACGGAGTTGACAGTCTCTTCAAAGATAGGGGACAGGAGGCTGCTAGACAGAAGGACAAGCAAATAAGGACGGTGAGAGGGAAAAGGTCAGAAGGCCGCATGAGGAAATGTGAGGGGGGACCCATGTCCAGCACACAGGGTAGAACCCGGAGCAGCAGAGGAGAGGCAGGGCTCAGGGGGGCCAGTCGGGTCCTCCTCGTGCAGGGCCAGGCAATCAGCAGCGGATGGCAGCACTGCACGTGACTTTTCTGCAAGTGTGACATTTGCCTGCCCCCACGCCCACCCTGATGATTCCCAAGGCTGCTCCCGCCCCGCTAGGCTGCAGTTCTATTCCGCTCACTCCCGTGTCCAGGAGGCGGTGGCTAGAAAGTGCTGATCCTGAAGGGTGGGAGACCCAGGTGATGAGCGGGAGCTGGGACAAACATCGCAAACTGGGGGATGGAGAAGATGGGGGCTGAGGGGTGAGGAGGTCAGACCTCACCCAGAGGTTCTGAGTCACTCCTGCAACTTTTCACCTCAGATCCCACCATCAGCACCACACATCTGGTTGGGTCTCAGATAAACTGGAAAGCAGGACAGGTATGGGGGAAGGGAGCCCTCTACATTCTAGCATAGAGTCTATCCTCACCCCAGCCCAGATACCTTCTGGGACTTGGGGACCACAGGACCCAAACGCATACCACATACAGCTTGCTGCGCAGAGAGAATCTGTTTTGAGACCCAGAGCTGAGATGAGGCTTTGACCCAGGGCCATCGCAGGACCCACCAAAATAATGTCCCTCATGAAGAACCTGCCGGGAGACTAACATCCAGAGAACTTTGTCCGTCTCCTCAGAACAGGTCCTGCATCCTGTCTGGCTCACCCATTTCTACCCACCTCCTTTGCACTCCATCTTCCTCTTTAGCAAAGTTTATTTTCTTTAAAGTTAATTATATAAGTGACATTATGAATACATTCTGGGTCTAAATGTGTCAAACAAAACAAAAAATGTTGAAGTCATGAGAGACACCCCGCTACCCGCTTCGTCCGTTTTCAGCTTGGCGGGAGTCCTCGCAGACCTTGTGCTATGGTGTAGGCACAGATTTGGGAGCGTGTGGGAGTCGTGGAGATGTCTCTGATGTACACACGTGGCGTCCGCTACTGTGCAACTTGCTTCTCTCATCTGACAACGCGCCTTTCCACACTGGATGTTTAGAACCATTTAGTCTTATTGACTGTTGTAGAGTATTCCATAGTTTAAACATAAAAGCATTATGGCACTGAGAAATCTTTAGATGGTTTTCAATTTTATTGTTTCTCCAAACAACCACAGGGGATCCGTGTTCCCTCTGCTGTGAGCACAGGGATACAGGCAGGGTCAGGCTTGGGAAGAGAAGTGTTGGGCCTGAAGGCAAGGAGAGATGTCTGTGCTACCAGCCCCATCCCCAGTGGGGGACTCTCCATCGTCAGACCTCAGCCTTGAAGTGCAGAGCCTGGTACCATCCTCACTCTCCTCTCCACCCACCAGTCTTGGATCAGAAGGAGGCTGTTTCCCTGAAAGAACCCCATTTCCCAACTAGACTGAGCATTCCCAAGGGGTCTCACAGGGCGTGTCTCTGGGGATACCTTGGATTCTTACAGGAGGCGAGTCTGGGAGATTTAGTGACTCCCCTCACAGCTTGGAGTCCCCTCTTCAATTTCCTGGGAGAAGCAGTGATGAGGACAGGAAGTCACAGTTAGTTCAACGAATGTCCAGGGGGATGGCTTGGGACCACTCTCTCCCCCGGCCACCATGGGTCCCCACCTCGACCCCTACCCAGGCCCACTGCACTCTGCAGTATCCTGCGAAGGCAGACTCCCCTCCTGAAGCCCCATCTCCACCGAGCAGCCGCTCCTGGGGTTCTGCCCCTAGCAAGGGAGCCGACGTGGTCCCTTCAAGCACCTGCAGCCAGCAATTAATACCTGCATGTCCATCTCTGAGTTCTTTATAGAGCTGTAGTGAGATGGTTCTCCCAAGAGGAGACTATCAGACATGGCAGCTGGCTGGCCAAAGAGATGGTTTGAGCAGGCCGGGTGGGTGGGCACCAGTTGGCCCCCGTGTCAGACTGGTCCGTCCTCACAGAGGTGCAGAGGGCCAGGAGGGACTCTGCCTCTCCTGAGTCCCAGCTCCCATCTGCCAGAGTGACTGTGTTGACACCGCACTCTGCGATCAGAGAGCTCTGCAGAGGTTCTTAACGCTCGCTTGTTGTTTAGTAGTTCTCTCCACCAGCCTCTGAAGGGAGTTAGAGATAAGACAACTGGGACTCAAGAGAGACGAACCAGTAAGTGAGCCTTGGCCGGGCACAGCTTCCGTCTGTGCACATCAGCCTTGTCAGGGGATGATCTGCTGGGGATGAGAGCAGGACCATGATGATAGCCACGCTGTCAAGGGCCTGAGCAGATGGGCTCAAGGAGGCCTTGGGAACAAAAGTCTTCCTGCCCAGGCCACCCATCAGCTCTCACATGCACCTCTGTCCACCCCACCCCCCCGTTATGGAAGTCCATTGTGGCTCTAGGTCTTCAGAGCCTTGATCAGCTCCTGGCACCACTCCCAAGACCCCCCACCCTCTAGCACCCCCAAAGTAGCCGAGGTGTTCAGGATTCAATGCTCTCAACAGACGTGCGCTGAGCTCCTGGCCCCTTTCTGAGAACTGAGAACCAAGCAGGATCAGAACAATCAGGTTCTGACCTCATCTGAGCCGGGGAGACACTAATCAAGGAACAAACAAACAATATTAATATTTCAGGGTGAGGGCTGCCAAAGAGAAGCGCCAACAGGATGAGGGGTCAGAGAGCAAGCATGTGTCCTGGGGGCTGAGGGGTGCTGCGTTCTGTGAGGCTGTCAGGAGAGACATCCTTGAAGAGGTCACATGTGAGCAAAACCTGAGGGGAAGGAAGGAGACGGCCATCCAGACAGCAGACGGGCTCCTTCTGGGCAGAAGGAACCACTGGTGCAAAGGTCCGGGGGCACAGTGCGCTTGGCAGGGCGGAGAGGCAGGAGAAAGATGGGCGGGTAAGCAGAGGAGAAAGGGGAGAAGGTGAAGTCAGGAGGTGGAGACGACAGGGGAGGTCACGCAGGGCCTGAGGGTCCCTCACAGATTCTGCTTCACAACAGAGCAGTGAGCTCTCTCTCTAAACAAAACAAAACAAAACAAAACTGTGCAAAAATTCCTGGAAGCTGGACAAAAGCAACAGATTCTTTTTTTTTTTTTTCTTTTTTCTTTCTGGAAGCCTTTCCTTGTCACCCTGGGCCACACACACAATGTGGCCATTTCCTCTCCTTCCCCCTCCTCCCTTTCCTCTCCTGCCTCCCTCCTCCTCCTCCAAACCTGCCCCTGACCTTGTCCTGAGCTGGCTTGCCGGCTTGCAGCGAGACAGCGGCCGCCTCCCGGCTGCAGGCAGGCACGGGCGGAGGACAAGGCCAGCGAGGGGACAAGAAGAAAGAGGCCCCGGGAGAGGCAGGCAACAGCACGAGGGCCGACGTCACGGGGGCCTCTGACCGCTATTCATTTCAGTCCCCACGTGTCTCCATCAATAACCGTCTGCCGACCGGGGACAGAGGAATGGGGAGCGGGGAGGAGGGGTGATCCAGAGTCTGGCTGGGGAGGGATGAGAGGCAGTGGACAGAGGCTCCATGGTACTCACAGCTCCTCCCAGCCCCAGACAGACAGGAGGAGGAGGATGGGAAGGCGGAGAGCCCCTGGGAGTGCAGAGCTCTGTCTCCCCGCTTTCTTCTCCCCATCTCTGTGTCACACATACAGTTCCCTCACACATACAGTTCCTTCCATCTCTTCTCTGAAGCTAGGAGGGAAGGGAGGCAGGACCCGTTTTTGAAATGGAAGAGGAGGATACCCATGTGTGAAGTCGCTTCAGTTGTGTCCAACTCTTTGCGACCCCATGGACTATAGCCCACCAGGCTCCTCTGTCCATGGGATTTCCCAGGCAAGAATACTGGAGTGGGTTGTCATTTCCTTCTCCAGAAGATCTTCCCGACCCAGGGGTCGAACCCACGTCTCTTGCATCTCCTGCATTGGCAGGCGGGTTCTTTACCACTAGCACCTCCTGGGAAGTGAGGTTTTTACCAGATGATGGAGAAGTCAGGAACTGCAGAGGACGCTGGGAACACTTTATGCCCTGAGGCTCCTACAAGCCTCCTACAAGAGAGCCTGGGCTGCTGGACACGCCACAGAAATTGGCACAAGGACAGTCAGGAAATAATTGATAAATGGCCATGAGACTGACCACCTTCTTAAGCTGTGGGCAGTTAAGAAGGGAGGCTGACTTAAACTGGACCGGACCAGTCAATGTGGCTCCCTGGAGGAGGTGGACCTTGACCGGATTCTTGAAACATGGATGAGATTGGGAGATGTGAAAATGCAGAGAGTGTGAGAAGACTGTGAGAGCAAAGGAAAAGTGGGGACAGAGGTGAACTCAGATGGCTGGGAGGTCAGATCATGGGGAAGAGAGTGAATACGGGAGAGAAAGAAGAGAGTGAAATAGAGGTGGTGGCCAGTCTGCAAGGTGCCTTCTCTGGGGCCGCGGGCGACTTTGGAAAGTTTGAGGCCTCTGCGCCCCATGAAACTCAAGCCTGCTGTTCTGAAGTTGACTTTTTGACCTTCCTTAAGGCCCTAGGTGCCCTAAGACACCCTCAGCCACGTCTGCAGGCACAGGAAGAAGCCTTGACACTGAGAAATTTGAGGGAACTCCCCAAAGACTCTCCCATCCACAGACATTCTCTTTGCCTTGTCGCTGGGCCTGAAGGACCAGCATTAAAGTCACCCCTTGAGTAAGGCATGGTGCTCTGTAAAATCTAGATTTCCTGGTAAGGCGCTGTCAGAATCATGCAAGGGGAAAACTCAACGGGACTTTGCAGACCCTTCAGTCAACCCCCTCTGTTCACATGAGGGGAGACTGAGGCAGGGCAGGGTGCTGCTGCAGTCCCCCAGGGAATTAGAGACGGGAATCTGGTTTCCAAGCCCTCCAAGAGGGGTGTGAAGATAGCACTGCAGATGCAACAACCGACTGGGGTGCCGGACACACGAACAGCCCCATTCACTTCGTTATGAACAGCCTGGCCTGGGGTCCTCCTTACAGATGGAGCCTTGATTTGAAAGGCCTGGAGGGTCCCTACCTCATCCCTCCTCAGGGGGCCAGAACAGGAGGAGTTCATGATCAAGAGTGACCAGAGGTGCTGGGGGTGCCGGGTAGAAGCTGCCCCTTTCTGGGAGGTATGGGGCTGGAGCTGAAATAGCAGAGCACCCTGATGGAGGCAGGCAGGCCCCCCCGGGGCGCTGGGACCGTAAGAGACCCGCGGGGACAGGGGGCGTGGCAGGGGGGGAAGGCTGAGTGGGGAGACTTCGCCCAAGGAGCGACAGAGAAAAGCAGCGAACGAGAGGGACGAAAAGCAGACACAGGGGAAAACGGGGAGGCAAGAAAGCTCGAGTAGAGCGCACGGGGGAGACAAGAGAGGTGGGGAGAGGGACGGAGAGCGGGGAGGGGCTGGAGACGGGCGGGCGGGCGGGCGGGCGCGTGGGCGGCCGGGGGCGCCCCCACTGACCCTTCTCGGCGCTTGCTTCCCTCCCCAGGCTGCGCCTTCCTCACCTACTGCGAGCGTGAGTCAGCGCTGAAGGCCCAGAGCGCGCTGCACGAGCAGAAGACTCTGCCCGGGGTAAGTGGCGCCCGGCGAGGCGCGAGCGACGGGCGCGCCGACAGGGGGCGACTTCGGGAGGCCGGGCGGCGGCGCGGCCGGCGCGGGGAGCGAAGGCCTTCGCCCCGGATCTGGCGCGCCGCCCTGCGGGCCCCCTGCGGCCGCGAGGCGCAGGGCTGCGACACGGGCGCGTGGGCGCCGAGCCCGGACCTCGCCTGGCGGCCCGCGCACCCGGCCGTCCAGGCCCGACGGAACCCCGGGCCGGGGGACGAACTTGGCCGCGGCCGCGAAGCCCGGGCGCGACTTCCCTGGCGCTCCCGGGCGCCGCCGATCGGGTTTCGGCTCCGCGCGCTGCCGGCGCTGGCGGCCCGGGGTGGAGACGCAGGGTGCCGGGCCCCCTGGGCCGGGCAGCCGGTGGCGGAGCCGCGCGAACACCCGCCGATCTCCGTCGGACACTCGCGGTTCCTGGGGTGGGGGCCGGGCCGGGGCGGGAGGGAGCGCCTACCCGCCCGGGCGCGGCGCCGCGAGTGAGATCACCGCGGTTTATTTAAGGAGCCAGCCCTCGTCTTTGATAAACTATCGCGCCTCAGCCCTGGTTTATAGCTTCTGTGCGGGGGAGAAGAGAATTATTTATGGCCCCCCTAACTGGGTGTGATATCAGCCATGGCTATTATCGAGGCTAGTTCATCACCATAAAATAAGAAGTGTAGACCGGGTCAAGGGTCTGCGCGGTCTCTCCTGTGGGTTCAGAGAGATGGGGGCGGGGGCGGGAGTGGGGGGAGATATACGGCTCGCCGAGTATCTAAAGATAAATGGAAAGATGTGAGCGTTTGTGGGCATAAAGAATTTTAAGATGTACCTTGTTTAAGCTTATACAATGGACACTGCAGGGACGCACGTGTGTTCTATATGTATGCTCACCAATATTTACACATGCATGTTTACATTCTTACCAAGCAAACCGTATGTAAACACACGTTTCCATTTCTGCCCCACAGCGGGAAAGGTTAACCAGGTAGAGAGAAAGCCCAATCCGGGTCGGGGCTGGCTTCCTTTACATCAGAGAGCCTTCTTTACCCGTTTAGGGGTGGGGAGGGCCTTCCTTCCATTAAGACAGCCTTTGTACTGTGTTTGTTATTTGTGATTGCAAAGCACGGGGCTGAGTCATCTTAATAACACACCCGCGGATGCAAATGTATGGAAATCGTGCACCGCTCAGGTTTTTGTGTGGAGCCCCGCTCTGGCACGGTGGTCGTTCCCCAGTTGGTTTTTTAGTGGCGCGGCTACATGCACATATATTATAGTAATTACTTTCTGGGTGCCCTCTGTAAGATGGCAGAAATATGCTCCACATCGCCCCATGTTATGTGTGAGGCATAAAGCCATATTGTAAGATAATCAAAGGCTTCTGAGAAAGGCTTGTGCTGATTAATAAAGTGTTTATGGTACTTTGTTTTGGGGGAGATTGTGATAGATATTTTAGAGCCACCCAAATGGAATAGAAAATACCACATTGTTATGGGAGGCCCTTCATCAGCTTGAGAGAGATTGCTGGGGAGTTTCGTGACGGCTAAAAGCCTGGAATTAGATGGGGAAACAGAAAGAGAAGCTGGGAGGGGGAGGCTTGGGGTTCTGAAGGGGGAGAGGCTGGGAACTGGGAGAATTTCAGTAGCAAGTGTGGATTGTTCAGGATCTAACATTAACTTGTGGTTGTTTATTTTACATATAATAGAATAGCTAAATGATGGAGTGTATTAGTTCTTTAATAATTTATAGAAATACTTTGATGTTGCAGTAATTACATTAAAGGTCACATATCAAAGGTAATTTGGTTGAGCAGCTGTGATGGTTTCTCAGAAGCAATCAATACCACTGTCCGTGGTGCTGATTTCACCAAGGGGCCTGCCAGATTAAAGAAGGCTTATTACCAGACAGAAAGGCCCAGGGGAAATCAGCAGCACATTGGAGCAACGCGCCCGCCCCCCCTCCACCGATAATTAACACTGTTCCCCATAATCTGTGCTAATCCTTCATACTGGGAGATCCAGTGGCATTTTTCTGAAACCACAAAGAGAAGTTGGGCAAGTTTGGAAGAAAGAAAAAAAAAAAAAGTGAATGTATGTTGGGAGGTGGGAGGGGTGAGGAGAGAGGCCAACAATGGAACTAAAACACAGCCCAGAGTCCCCTGGCGGTGCATGGAAGGCTGTCCTTTCTTCAGAGGCCTCACGGGGAGACTGGGAGACGCGAGGCCTCAAAGACTCCATCACAATTCTCAGGGCAGGCACAGCCCACAGCAGGAGGGATGGGAAGAAAAGACAGGATTGAAGCTCAAACTTCCCAGGGCACATTGTCCGTGCACAAACTCACATGGAGATTAATGGAAAACAAAGTGACCAGATTTTAAAGCGGAGTCATTTGGATTCCAGAAAGCAGGACTTGGTGTCATTATTGAGATCAGAGAAAGTAAGCCGCTGGCAAATGCTGGGACAGGACCAAGCAAAGTGCTCCCACCCGACCATATAATAGGTGTTGCCACCAGCTGAGGCAGGCTGACTGGCTGCTTGGTTAGGGAGCAGAGAGAGGCCTCTTCTTGTCTGGGGTCACCACCCGAGGTGCCCTGGTGAGTGCACTCCTTGTCTGATGAAGGAGAAGAAAATTGAAAAAAAAAAAAGAACCTGGAAACTGGTAACCTCAGCAATTTAGGCACTTTTCCAGACTTCAAAATCCATTAAAATCAATCAATTAAAATCAGTCCTCCACTTTCTCAGTGGAGAGAGGCAGAGGGAAGGAGATGGGACCGGCAGCCCATTCTGTTTCCCAGCAAGTTGCAGGGCTAGTATCCTGTTGACAGCAGGGAACACTGCCTTGGTTGTCATCTGTGGGCACACACACGTACACCTCCACCACCAAAAACAATAACCGAACCACAGAGACAGAGCTAGAGACACCCCTCCCACGTGTCCTCATGTGGGGACTGGGAAGAGGAGCTGACATTTCTGTTAGGATCAGTGGAAGCTCAGAAACCACGTCACAGTGGCTGTTTGTACAAGTCGGAGGTCAGTATCCCTGAGAACCAGCCTACCCAAGGCCTCTGGGGTGGCTGACAGAGTCAGCCCTGGACCAGTGTTACAAATGGATTATTGTTTCTTAATTTGGCATGCCTTCAGTAAAATGAGATTACTGAGCCACAAAGCCTCATCAGGGTCCCTTCGAGCAGGGTCTTCTGCCAGCATCCAGGAAGTGATTCTGCTTTTCTGAAATTCTCCATCTCTCCCTCACAGTCTCAACTTCTCTCTCTCTCCTGACCCCTTGCCCTCTTCAGCCCACCTGCTTCCATCCCCAGTGTGTTCATCATTTATAGGCTAACCATCAACATGGCTTCTCAAACTATCAACAAGAATTTCCTGTGTGTGTGCCGAGCACTGTGCTAGGCATCCAGGCAGACAGGAGATAAGAAAATTGCATTCCCACCTCTCTTGGAGCTGTCCATCAAGTTGGAGACAGAAGTCACACATACCTCAGTGATACAAGACAGCACGCTATCATAAAGTGGGTAGAGTAGAAAATAGCTCAATGATAACAGTTAATACTTATTACGCATTTACTATCTGACAGGCATGATGCAAGCAGGTTACCTCCATCACCCCCCCGTTTTATCTTCACAGACACCCTATGGGGAAGATGTCATGAGCATCCCCCATACATGAGGAGACCCCGGACTGGAGAGATTAAGCAGTTTGCCTAAGGTCACACAATCAATAAATGGCCAAGAAAGTACCATCACCAGCTCTGCTACCGAAACCCAGGATATCCACCTCTCCTTTCTAGGGCCACCAGTTGCTTTAGAGGGGACCTGGAAAACTATGGGGTCAGTGTTAGTCACTCAGTCATGTCTGATTCTTTGCAACCCCATGGACTATAGCCCACCAGGCTCCTCTGTCTATGGAATTCTCCAAGCCAGAATCCTGGAGTGGGTAGCCATTTTCTTCTCCTGGGGATCTTCCCGAGCCATGGCTTAAACCCAGGTCTCCTGCACTGCAGGCAGATTTTTTTACCATCTGAGCCACCAGGGAAGTTATCAGGAGCTGCTCAAAAGTGTGTTCAGGATCTGGGCAGGGTGGGACTAGAAAGTTGGAAGGAAAGTGGGGATGTCAGATGAGAGCAGTGTTCTGAGAATCAGCCTAGAAGATAAGGCGCCTACGACAGGCCAGGAGCTGTGAGCTGGGCAGGAGAGGTCCACTTGGAAGGCTCCCTGGGGCCTGAGTAGGCACAGGAGGTCTCTCAGAAGAATTCTGTTCCTTAAAATAGGCCCCTGCTGCTCAATTCCAGCTCCCCCTGCCTTTGGGACTTCGCTGGCAATCGTCTCCCAGGAAGAGTCCATATGTTTCCAAAGGTGGGATTGCAGGCCCTCTGGGAAGAGCCTCTGATCAGGGAACCAGGCTCCGTGGGCAGCAGTGACCAGCTCTTTGCTCCGCTAGCAGCAGACCAGGTTCCTCGCTGGGGCTGGTCCAGTTAGCAGGAGCCTGGAACAGGGAGAAGAGGGGGCGGGGCCGAGTGGGAGCTGTATCTGCTTGGTAAACATTAAAGTTCCAATTCACTAGTTAAAGATTGGCTTTTGTGCCCTGACTCCAGCAACCTGAGAATACAGGGCAAGCCCGCATACTCCTCGTGGCCATCCCCCACCCGCACCCCGGCTCCAGTTGAGCCTGGTCGAGAAGCACCATCGCTGCCATCACACCTCCCCATTCGGGTCCCCGCTGCTCAGGACCCGTCATCTCCATGGACAGTCAATGTGACCTTCTTTGAGTTTACCAGGAGAGATGTTAAAACAGAAAATTTAAAAAGGGAAGGACTCAACTGGATTTCTGGAGCCGCTGACTCGGGGTTTGCGCCTTGCTCCCCCTTCCTCCCATGTTTGTTTCCTTGAGTCCCGTCGTCATCTTTCTCTTTGTGCCTGTTTCCTCCTCTTTTCTGTCCCTTCTGGGCACCTTCCTCCTCTTCTTCCCTCTCACTTCCCCTCCTTTCCCCTTTATCCTTCTCACTGGCCTCTCCTGCACACCATCCCTCTGACTCCTTCTCCCCACTCACCTCTGCCTCGACACCCAGAGGGGGCTCTCATGGGACCTCCACCAGCTCACCTGGGACTTCCCTGGTGAGGCCCGTCTCTGTCCTGACGGCCCCACTGGGAAGGATCTGTCTAATTTTATGTATAACTGTAAAGATGAATGATAAGTAGAAAGGATGCAGGCAAGAACAAGATGAATAAATTATAAAGGGCAAATGATGACAAGACAGGGGTCCCCAGAGACAGTGATATGATAACAGAAACTAAAGATGAATTTATGATGGATGTAGGTAGCATGTACGGGGCAGTTTTACAACTTCTAGTCATTGGCGCAAAGTGTTTCATTTTAGAGATGTGATGTGTTTCCACTTGTCTGCCCTGTAGGCTGTCTCTATATGGTGAGTTTGGGTCCCAGGAGCATTTGTCTCTGATTTAGATGATGGGGTCACAAGCCAGGTCCCTGCATCTCTCTACCTCCCTGGTCCAGTGGTCCTTCTTGCTCCTGGTTTTGGGGGCTGTTGTGACAAAGTCCCACAGGCCGGGCAACTTAAAATGACAGAGAGGTATTGTCTCACAGTTCTGGCGCTAGAAGACCAAGATCAAGGTGTTGGCAGGGCTAGTTCCTTCTGAGCGCTGGGAGGAGGACCTGTTCCGCACCTCCTTCCTCACTTCCAGTGGCCAAGGGCATTCCTGGGCTGGGAGGTGGTGTTCATCACGTGAACTTCCTGGTGTGTGTGTCTGTTTCTGTGTCCAAATTCCCCCTTCTGATAAAGACACCAGTTATATGGGTTGGGGCCCAACCTGATGCCCTCCTCCCAGCTTGATTACATCTGCAAAGACTCTGTTTCATATAAGGTCACATTCACAGGTACCAGGGGTTCGGTCTTTAGCACCTTTTGGGAGGAGGGGAGAATGCAATTCAACCTATACCACTGAAAAAGGGCACCCCTGTGGCCCTTCCGTGGCAGAGAGAGAAAGGTCTTCAACAGTGTTTAAGTCACTGGGTGGGGTGGGGTAGGGAGGATCCCACCAGCCCTTCCTCTGCTTCTCCCCACTGGCCTCATGCTCTTTTCTTTTTCTCTCTTGGGGAAATGAATGACTTATCTTCTCTTTCCTCATATGCTCTACAGAAAACTCTTCATCTGTCCTTTTAGGGCAGTGGGTCTTAACAGGGAGCACATTTGCCCCCAGCAGGACCTACGGACATTGTCTGGAGATGCTGCAGGTATCTGATAAGCAGAGGTCAGGATGCTGCTGAACATCTTACAATACACAGGAGAGCCCCACAACAAAGAAGCATCTGACCCCAGAATGTCAGTGGTGCCGAGGGCCCTGTGCTGGGACTGAGGGCAGATGGAAAAGGCACAGTGAGGCCCTGGGGGGAGCTTCTGTCTCTTTTACTCCCTGCTTCTCAATCACGTGGAGGACGAGCCCCAGGGTCCTCAGAGTGTTAGAGGTGGGAGGGCTCGTCAAGGGGCACAAGCTCACATAGCGTAAGCACAGAGCGGGCAGTGGGCGGCAGAAGAGCACGAAGGCTGCCCTCCAGGCTGAGAGGCAGTTTCTGAGCAGCCGTTCGCACACTCCTCTCGGCAGGCTGTCCGGCTTCAGCACCGACGGCTCGCTCAGTTTTCTCATTTTACCCACACGGAATCTGAGATCCGAGTGAGATGAGTTGCAGTTCACTCGTGACAGAGCTGGGGACAAAATCCAGGCCTCCTTCACCCACCCATGTTGGGGGGGTCTCCAGCCCCCCACCTTTGGAAGAGTCCCCATCCTGACCGGAAGCAGATCGGGCAGGCGCGTCTCCAACCAAGCCACCTCTCCCCTGCCCGCAGACCACATCGCAGGCTGGGGCAGAGCTGAGTGCACAGGGTCTCCTCCCCAGGCTCTCCCAGCAGGAGGGAGCATGGACTTCCAGGAGAGAAAGCAGAAACACCTGAAATCCGGAGCTACGTCTGCACCCACAGCACGCTCAGCTTGCCTGTCCTCTTCACACCGGGGTCCTGGATCCCACCTCCCTCAGCTTCCGTGGGGAGTCTCCCCTCCCCTCCACCCAGGTCGCGAAGCCCTCCTCCCACCAGAGCTGTGCTCTGTGTCCGAGTGCGTTCTCTTCACTTGCCTGGGTGTGGGGGTGTCCCCAGTGTTCAGGTGAGTGACTCTCACACCCGCCATGCGGCCCCCACAGCAGAACCCAGGCCTGGCCATGGCCTGTCCTCAGCAAGACTCTCTCACAGATTTGTCTGAAGGACCCAGCGAGCCTTGTGTCCACAGCCACCATCTCTAAGTTGAAGGGATAAACAAGAGGCCACGTGAGGTGACGGTCAGAGCCTGGGCCAGAGTCAGGGAATCTGGGTACCAGGTCCCACCTGCCTCAAACAAACCAGGTACTTTGGGGCAAAACACTCAGCTCGAAGCCACTCTGAGCCTCCACATTCTGGACTGTGGAAGGGGGTGGTGGTCCAGAGGGGCCTCTGGAGCCTCTGACATTTTCTACAATTCTGAGACTAATAGACTTGGCATTATTCACCTTGCTGAAGCCAACAGGAAGGGGAGGGGAGGGCGACGGGGAGGAAGGTGTCTCCTGGCCTCCACAGCCCGATTCCATCTGTGACAAGTATAATAAAGCGAGGGTCAGCTCAGTGTCTCCCTGAGGCAGAGCGGCCAGACTGCCCGCCCCTGAGGGCCAGCTCCAGGACAGCTTCAGGGAAGGGCTGCAACCCCTGCCTCTGTGTCCCTCCCTGCCCCTGGGCCCCATGCCTCCCCCGTACCCTCTGCTCAGCTTTCTTCCTAAGGAAACCAGGCAGAAATTTCTCAGCTTTCTTCAGCACTTGTCCAGGTATCATTTGGACCATGACTGCCATCAGCCCAGTCATCAGCAGCAGTATGTACAGGTTACCTGCTTGTGCCCATTTCTTTTGAGGGAGCGGGGCATCAGACAAATGAGTGAGACACAGCTGAAGGTTTGGGAGGCACATGTGAAGACTGCTCGTGATCCAGAAAATGGCTTTAGGTGGCAAAAAATGGTAGTGATGGGAAGTGCCCAGGAGTTTAGCAGCAAGAGGCCTTAGGACAAACCAGAGTGTCCTGGAGAAGCCCGCCCCCTCCACCATGGTGGCCTCCCAGTTCCAGGCTCCTCCCCTTCTGACGTGCTTCCTAGACTGGCCCAGTTGTCATTGTGACATAAAGACTGAGGCTTGCCTGGAAACCCCTCGGGCTGCGGTCACCCAGGGGCCCAGCTGAGCACAGGCTCCCTCGCCAGCCACAGGTTGATGCAGCTCTTAGCCAAGCACCTCACCTTCTTTTAGCCTCCTCTTCCTGCACAGCCCTTTGCTTCCAGGCTGCTCTGATGTCCAATCCCTGGGTCGGGAAGATCCCCTGAAGGAGGGCATGGCCACCCACTCCAGCGTTCTTGCCTAGAGAATCCCATGGACAGAGGAGCCTGGCAGGCTACAGGCCGTGGGGTCACAGAGTCAGACGCAACTGAGCGACTGACACTCACCAGTGTTAACTCTGCCTTTCAGTGCTTGGAGTCCTGCCCCCCAGTGCTTTCTGTGCCTGCTCTCTTGCCCAGAGCTGACTCAGAGCTGGGCGGTGGGCAGGGGCAGGGCACAGCTGCTCTGCCTACCCCTGGACCTCGCAGGCCTCGGCAACACCGAGAAGCATTCCAGCAGATCCATTCTCAGAGTTCCTCTTCCACCCACATCACCCCATGCCCCGCAGCCCCCTGGAAAGTTTTCAGCTTAGCTCGGCCTGCGGGGTTACACTTGATAAGACAGGAGTTTCTCTCTTGGTGGTCACGGGCGCCTGGAGGAAACACTGTGTAGAAGGCTCTTTGGCCTGGCCAGTGACAGCTGGCACACGTGTGTCTGGGCAGCCAGGAGTGACCAGAGTGAAGGGGTTTCCCCACACACGTGTGTCAGCCACAGGGGTGGGAGAAGGGGGTCTCAGTGGAGTGCCTAGGTGAGACCATGTGAGGCTGTTTGAGGGTTTGCTGACCTTTCACCAGAGCACGAGGCAGGGAAGCAGGTTATCTCTGTGAACTCCTGCTGCGGGAATGGATGTGTTTTAGGACTGGCAGGGTTTCTTCTAGAGAGTGCATGCGTGGGCAAGTATAAAGAGCCAGGCGTCTGCTATGGGCCTACATCGTGGCCAGAACGGTGGGCTGCCAAGTCCCGTCAAAGATGGGCAAGCCTGGGTGATGACGGCAGAAGACATTGTGGTTATTTGTTCTTCAGATCTTCCTGAAAATAGTTATAAAGAGAAAAGGGCTGGCGTTCAGGGCCTCAGTTCACTGTGGCCCTAGTGTGTGTTTTGAGCGAAGGCATTTGTGGTATGTTCTCAATTGGACCACCAGGGGGAGCCATGCAGGTGGGCTCCTGCTCCGTCGGCTGGGTGGACACAAGGCAACTTGAGAGACTCTGGTGTCCACTCTGCGCCCAGCAGAACACTCTGCTCCACCTTCCAGAGCGCTTACAGCTTGAGAGAACGACAGCAAACTGCTGGATGACTTGGGATGAGCCTCATGACCTTCCTGGGCCTGTTTCCTAGTTCCATAGTGAAAATCTTATGTGTCAGCCCTTCGTATGCTGTGGAGTGCTATAAATCCAGGGATCGCCATGAAGGACAGAACAGTGATGTTGAGTGTGTTTGACCAGGGTCCTCTGGCACAGTATCATCCAGCGGCTCCTAACTCATTCATGAGATAGTTACCAGACAATAAAAATACGGAATGGTCAATGGTGTGATTTGGATTCTAAGCTTCATTACATCTCAGAAGAGGGAAGGACTGTGAGTGGAATGACCGTGAAGGACCCCGTGGACAGGGAGACCAGTCCAGGTGTGTGTCAGGAGGAGGAGATCGGAAAGGGAGTCAGGAGGGCCGACTCTGGGGAACCAGGAAGGTCTGAATTGTCCTCCCAGAACTGGGGATTCTGGGAGACTGTGATGGGAAAGGCAGCCCTTTCCCGCATTGCTATCCTCCAGAATGTCCAGCCCGCACAGCCTGCAGGCCTCAGTCAACTCCAGGCAGTGAGTCCTGGACATCCTGCTCGCTCAGGCATGGTTTGGGCATTAGCAATCCCCAGCCTCCCTCCTCGGGAAGGCCCTGCCTCCCTCTGCCCACCCACCCCAGTCTTCCAGGGCCTCTGGACTTAGCTCCAAGCCCTGCCTTCATCTAGGAAGCTCTCCTAGGCTGCTCTAACCCACATCAGTCTCCCTTTGGTCTGAGCAAGGTCAGCAGGGCCGGACGTCTAAGCACTGGCTAAGGGTGGACCTGGGCCCAGAGCGTCAGCATCACCAGGTGCCTATTAGATGCGCAGAATCTTCAGCGCCACCTGGGCCAGCTGAGCCAGGTCACTCAGCCTGCACCCCGAGGCATTTTAACAAGATCACCAGGAGAATCATGTGAACAAAAAGTCTGGGGACCACTGGCCTAACTTTAGTTTCTCAAAGACACTTCGTTTAAATATTCCCAGAAGCAGACTTCAGAAAAGCATTTGAATACAAGTGGATTTTTTTAGATGGTGACCCCAGAAACACGAATAGGAAGTGATGAAATGCCACAGGGTGACAACCACCACTCCTTGAGGACTCCCTGAAGGCCTGACGCTTCACAGATATTCTCTCATTTATCTGTCAAAACAGCATCACGTGGGCGCACTCTTGTGTAAGCATCGGCAGCAACGTTCTATGGACCAGGAGACTGAGGGGCAGGGGCTCACTCATCAGCGAGGGGTCTGGTTCCAGGGCCCACTCCTCTTCCATCGCATCCTGTGGGGCCAAGCCTGCGGAAAACCTGAGCGTCCCAGGGGCGGGAATGGGGCCACTGTCTTCTGTTTCTGTCACCCCAAAATCAGGACCGGACTGCTCCCACAGGAGGCTCTGGTGTGATTGCTAGACCCCCTGGGGGGCTACGTGAGGCAGGGCAGTGGCCCCACAGCTGTCACCGCACACCAAACCTGCCTTTGGGTTGGAGAAGCCTTACTCTGCATGGTGAACAGAGTCGAATTCCAGCCCCAGTTCTGCCTGGAGCCTGACTGTATGCCTTTGGAGAGTCACTTAACTCCTCTGAACCTCAGTTTCAGTGACTGCCCCATTAGTTAGAAATGTGTTTGGCTGCAGTGGCTTCAACAAATGGAGCTTTGGATTTTTGCATTAGCACGGAGTCAGGATCTGATGTTGGCTTGGCAGCATAACGTCAGCATCAGTCTCTTGGCTCATGGTTATAGAATGGCTGCCTCAGCTCCATGCATCATACCCACAGTCCAGCAGAGTAAGTCTAGTTGTGTCTGTCCCTTCTATCACGAATGCAAAAGATTTCCCAAGGCCCCTCCCAGTAGAATTCTGAGTGGGTGTCGTTAGCCAGAACTGTGTGTGTTCATGGTAAAGAATCTGCCTGCCAAAGCAGGAGACATAAGAGTCGTGGGTTCGATCCCTGGATTGAGAAGACTCCCTGGAGAAGGGCATGACAACACACTCCAGTATTCTTGCCTGGAGAAGCCCATGGACAGAGGAGCCTGGTGGGCTACAGTCCATGGGGTTGCAGAGTCAAACACAACTAGACAGGAGCTCACATGTCCGTGACCACCCTGGCTGCAAAGGAGGCTGAGAAAAGGGATATCTTGCAAAGAAAGAGGCATGTATCTGCCATGATCACACCTGTTTTTGTCAGTGATGGGGGAGAGGGGATGGATAATGGGTAGGAGCCAAGAGAGTTCCCCCTATTAGCCTCCTAGACATGGGTGGGGTGACAGAAGGGCAGGCTGGGCAGCGCGCAGAGCAGCACCCCACCCCACACACCCGCAGTGTTTGCCTTCAGCTCAGATCCTGACCCGACACTGGTGTGAGGAGGGCGATTCAGAAAGAGTTGTTCAGAAAGAGGGGGTCCTAAGAACTGCTTCTTCAACGCAGCGTTGCTGACTCAGCATGTCCATCCAACTACTGACATGGTTTCTAATTCCATGAAATCCTTCACGGGGGATGAAGATTTCAGCCCCTTAGCTATCATACTTTTATCTTCTACATCTCTCTTGGACTGGTATCCTTCTGCACCCCTGTACGTGGCTTAAATATTAGAGAGTCAGAAGCCACCGTGCCACCCCCCAGCTGTCTCCATGTCACGGGGGTCCCACGGTCAGGTCCCCATGCTCGCTTTGTGGCCTGGGGGGACGGACGCACACCTTCTGAAAGAGTCCCGCTGCTTTTGGGGGTGACAACTTGACTTTTCAGAAACGGAAGTAGCCATGCTTCTGGCCTGTTGTCGGGGGTGTGGAGTGAGGTGCGTGTGGTCTGTGCCAGGCTTGCCTGAGGAGGAAGGATGTGCCCGCGTGATTGACTTCCACTGGGCTGCACTGAGAGTAGGGAGGCAAGGGGTGAGAGACACCCTGGCTGGCCTGTGTGGCCCCGTCTCCTCAGGCCCTCCATCTGGGCTCAGCCTGCAGCACCAGAAAGGCCCACCCAGCCCTCGTTACTCCCCAGGGTGCGGGCTGTCCCAGGAGGGAGTGAGCCTCCCGCCACAGAAGCATTCAAGCTGCGACTCAGTCCCTGGAGGTGGGGGGTGGGGAGGGGGAGAAGTGGGGGAGACTCAGGATGAGAACCCCAGCAGGCAACCCCACACTGGAGGACTCATTTCTGGGAGGTGAGGCAAGACCATGATTTTCTGTGCTCCTGTTGGGTCTCCATCATAAATGGCCCCTCAGCGCACCAGTGCCAACCCAGTCCTCAACCCCAGCTACACCCGTGACTCGCACTGCCAGCCTCCTTCCAAGAGAAGGGCCACCCAGCCCTCCCAATCTCTCCCTTCTCTGAGGACACTCGGGACCCACCACATCTCTGGGCAGGTTCAGGCCCCAAATTCAGCCAACCCAGCTCCACCACTCTGAGCTCTGTGACCTTGCACAAACCGCTTCACCCTTCTGTGCTTCGGTTTCCTCCTTTAGACCCTGGGCTGCCAACAGTGCCTCTCCCCAGGGACTGCTGCATGAAGTGATGCCAGCAAAGCGATGAACACCCTGTGTGCACATGGGAACTCTGTAATGGGCTCCCCCTGTTGCTGCTGTTGCTGTGGCCATCACCTGCACCCTCACCCTGCCCAGGAGGGAGTCCCCTGGCGTGGCTCCCTCTGTCCGTCCCCACCCCACCTGCCCTGGCCTGGCAGACAGCTGGCCCAGGGTGCACAGCCCCATGGCTGACACAGGTCTGGCCACATGCGGCCCAACGTACCTCAGTGAGAGGAAGCCAGGGAGTGGTGGGAACATCCCTCAGACCCCTAGTCCTGTCCCGGCTGAGGCCTGGCTGTGCTTGGAGAGGGAGGATCCTGCCCCATCCTGCCCCTCAGTCCCCGAGAGATGTTAGCAAAGTCCATGCTGAGAGTCTGCATGATCCCGGCATCCACGTGGTTTCGGATGGTCCAGGAGGCCCTTCGAGGCAGGGCAACCCAGGGATCTGAAATGAATATGCATTTGGCCTCTCCCAGCAGCTCTGACAGCTGGCATCCGACAGCTGGGACTGTTCAGAGCCTGAGAGAAGCTTTTTCATTCAATTGGTAAGTGTTTCCTGAGCACCCATCAGGAGCCTGGCCCTGTGTTGGTGCTGCTTGGCGGGTGGGCACAAGGAGAGGGCAAAGGACCCCTCTGTCCTGGGACTTCCCCTCCTGCAGAGGGGAGATGATGTATATGCCATGTGGTGAGACCCTGGGCTGAAGTGTAGAGCGCTGAGTAGTCAGGGAGCTCTGCAAAGCTGTCTAGAGAGCGCCTTCTGTGAGCCTTGCTGCCCTGAGCACCAGGGCCACTGTCCTGGGAAGGACTGGCAGGATTTGGGTGAATGGAGAGGGGCTGGGCACAGCATTCCGGTGAGGTGATGGCACATGTGGAGGAGGAGGGAGGGAGGGAAACTGCACTCCTGGAGCTCTCAGAAAGAGGTTGAGGGGTCTTAGAATTAGAGGAAGCTCGGGATCCCCGTAGGGAAGGTCTTGAACATCCCACTGAGCAATTCATTCTCTTCGGGTACTTGGGAGCTATCAAAGCTTCCAGAGTAGGAGAGTGACAGCCTCAATGGGTGCAGCTGGCATACCTCATGCCTGGGTTGGCAGGGGTTACTCTCTGGGGTTGGGAAGTCCTGCTGGAGGGGGGTTGAGGGGAAATTGGCTTCCTCTGGACCCTGAAGCTGGTGAGGGGAACTTGACTTTCCCCCACACAACCATTTGAAGGGCTTGTCCCTTCTTAAGGAGAATGCTGAAGAGTTCCCCAAACCACCTGGCTACACATAGAAGTTTCTGAGACCTTCAGGTTTGTTACAAGTGCAAGGAATAGAAGTTCAATCTCTCTCTCTCTCTCTCTCTCTCTCTCTCTCTCTCTCTCACACACACACACACACACACACACACACTCACAGAGGCATAAGGTCAGGGTGGGCCTGCAAATCCACATGTTACAAGGGCTCCTGCCATGATCTGAGTGCCCAACCAACTCTGGGAGCCCTGGGCACCCAAACTGTCTGTCTGGCATTGTTGGAAGACCTTCATTCCTCCTCTCAGGCTAGAGGAGTTTGATCCATGAATGAGACGCTTCTCTACCATTATGTTTTCTTTCTGAGGCCCAGAGACCCTCAGAGAAGTAGAAGGGGCAATGCCTTAGCACCATCTTCTCCCCACCATCGTGCATGAGAAACACAGTAACCCAAAGAGGGTACGTGGCTTGTGAAGGTCCATGGACATTACAACACAGCTTTCATCACAATTGATGACTCTGGTCATCTGGTCAACCCGGCCCAATTCACCAGCGCTAGGGGGACACCCATTCCCATTAGCATCTGTATGACAGGGTTGCTCAGTGCAGTTTTATGACTTCTCTGTAGACGATCCAATAGTGCTTCCAAGTTAGTGTCCTGCCAAGCCTGCTTTAATGAACAGATACAAAGTGTGTGCAATTAGCACAGCCATGGTGTGACAGTGGAAGCAGTGAGCCATTTGTGAATGCTGTTGTTCTCTTCGGTAGACCACATATTCCTACAGACAGTAATATTGTCTACACTCTTTCTTTGTTGCTTAAAATGTTTTATGCTATAGATTTTGCAAAGACTGACCTCTTCTCAAGTCCAGATTACCCCTTCCATTCTGAGTTGGTGGGTTCAAACTTTACAAAGACTTCAACCAACTCCTTAAGTGTCGAGCCTCTCACATGGAAGGAACTTTCAGTAGGTGGGTCACCGCCTCTCTAGAAAGCTTGCCCTGATGGAGTGAACCCCATTCTCTATATTCACAGGGTGTCCCTGGGGATTATTCTATTATGAATGTGCAGAGCAGACTAGATCCCACTGATGACCCTCATGCCTCTCAGACCCCGTGGAGCTTTGCTGCTGTTTTGTGTTTTCAGCCCACACCCCACCTGTGTGGTCTGCAGACATTTCCAACCCTAGGCAAGAACCTGATCAGTCACCCATCAGACAATCCCGCTGTCTGGCCACTGTTTGAGCCCCCTGCCTCCCGCCCATAGGTCCTGAAAGACAATACGTGCTGTCTCCCTCCATTCTTATTAAAGGACTTATCTGGGGGAACTTAATATTTTCTTTTAGGATAAACTGAGCTAATGCGATGTGCTTGTTTTAATTTGCGAGGTTAACTGATCTAATTATCTGTGGCGTTTAGTTAAATCCTTGTGCCTGGGCCTGCTGCAGGTGTGGGCTTTGAATTCTGCCAACAGGAAATCTCTTAAAGCGAGCTGATCTAACACAGCGTGGTCTGCTGGTATGAGGGATTTTGTAATAATGCATGAATTTATTAACATCCAAAGATAAATAGAGGGTGTATTTACATTAAACAAATTCACAAGGAACTGTCTGTTTTTTCCCTGCCTGCCTTCTAATGGAAGCACCCCAACCCCCATCACTGTGTATCCACTCTGTGGAGTCCAGAGCAACCTTGGGGGTCTTTGAGACTACAAGTCAATACTCTGCCCTAATGATACTACGTGGGGAGCTGGTGTGGCAGGGGTTAAAGGCTTGGAGTTGTAGTTGACCCCGAGAAGGGAGCCACTGGTGTTGCAGATCCAGATGCCTAAGAGTCAACACCGTCTTGCTAGGTGAATAGGTACCTCTTGCCAGTGGAGGAAAGTACTGTTCCCTTGTCCCTGGGCTGGGAAGGGAGTCCTGGAAATCTGGGTTTGGGACTGAGAGCTACACCTCCCAGGGGAGAGTGTTGAGGAGGGTGACAAAGGAACGAGAAGGAAACCCTTCCATCTGAAGCCAATTGATTGGCTGGTGCCAACCAGCCTGAAGGTGAGGGGGAGCCCCCTCCCCACAGGATGTGTCTGGAGTGGCTCCTGACTTCCCAACCCCACCCATGCCTGACCCTCCAGGAGCTGCTCCACTGCCCCGTGTGGGGCTTCAGAGTTATCTCAGAGGCTGGGCTGCAACGCCAACACTGTCCAAAGGAAGTGGAATTCTAACTCCAGAAATTCCACTTTGCTCAAAAATACGGCTGGCCTGTGTTGTCTGGAAACTCAGGTTTGGGATGAAGCCAGGCCACCGTAGCCGCCTCTGAAATGCATTTCCCATGACCTGAGGCCCAGACGCCCTGACAGCCAGAGTCACTCAGCCCTGACCTGTTTTCTTCCCATGTCCAGCTATCCCTGCTTCCACGTGAGTGCTCCTGGATGAAATCACACTTGCAAAGGCACGTGAAGAATAAGCATGCACGTGTGAACTGTCCATGGGCATGCACAGACGCACACCCACACTCAACATTCAAAGGTGCCCACACACGTACACCGGGGCGCCTGGCATGTGTGTGTGTGCAGGAAGCTCCATGCACATACGAGATGTGTGTGGAAACACACACAGGGAGGCGTGCACACTCTGGCACCCAGGCGCACGCCTGCATGTTGGCGCACAAACACACGTGTATGCACGCTCTCCTCTGGCTCCTTTTAGAATTAAAAGGGAAGGTTGCTCTACAGGGACAGCTGAAGATAAACTCTTGACTTCTGATTTCCAGAGTAGTTTGGACAAGGTCCTCTGAAATGCATTAAAATGCTAATCACAGCATCTGTCTGAACCCTGGCAGCTGTGTGACTTGGGGGAAAATCGACGCAGAATGGATTCCGACGCCTGCGTCAACTCCTCGACTCTCCTTGCCTCGCTCCCTCCTTTGTCTCCTGCTCCCCGCCCTTGCCTGCACCTCTCCCACCCCCCTGCCCCAAGCCTCCACCCAACACCAGCCTCCCTGCCGTGTCATCCCCAGCCTGGGCCACAAGGAGATCTTGCCTTTGCTGGACTGTGGGTCTCAGAGTGTCACGGCTCCCCAGAGCTAACAAACAAAGCCTCCACTAGGATAGCCAGAGCCGAGAGAAATGGCCTCCCTCCACTTGGGCCCACCGCTCCCCTGGGTACCTCCCCATAGCTGCCAGGCTCCAGGCCTCTGCCCTCAGGGGAGAGCAGAGAAAGTGCCTGAACCCTCAGGGATGGATGCTGAAAGCGCATGCTGTGTAACCCACGGAAGTGCACTCAAGGTAGACCAGGGAGCGGGGACTGAGTAGATCCTGCAGCCACACTCCCAGTGAACAGGACAGGCCCTCCCCCAGGCATCCCTGACCGTTGGCCCAGCTCGTCTCCACAATTCCTCCCTGACACCAGGGATACCCCAGGACCCAGGAAGCCCTGACTCTCTGCTTCTTGCACAGCATCACACCCCATGCTCAGCTCTGTTGCTTCCCTTTGCCTGGTATCCCCCTGTATCCCAAGCGCTAGTCGACACTCCAAACTCAGCCCAGCCATCAGCTTCTCCAGGAAGCCTTCCCCAGTCTGGACAATGCTGGATAAGATGCCCCCTCTCCAGGATTCCCAGAAGTTCCCGTGTGTTCCTCAGTTGCCATATTGTGACGTGACATCATGGCCAGTCCCTCACCCTGGACCATTTGCTCCCAGAGGATACGGGCTACGCCCCGCCCATCCCTGTGGGCACAGCATTGGCACAAGGATTAGCCTGCTAATTTCTCAGAGGCTGGGAAGACGTTGGAATGTGTGGGTGGATATGCCCCCAAAACCTCAGGACCAGAGCTGCTGCGAGGGACCCCTCCCCGGACACCCTGGTGGCGTTTCTTTCTCATTGATGGGACCCGGAACGGGCTCCGGTCAGGCCCCTGTGGGCACAGGTCTCACACGGGGTTCATATGCCCACCCCTCACCCTCACCCCACGAAGACCGAAGCTCCCAGCATCCCACAGTTCCATTTTTCCTCTTAAGCACCAAACCGTCATTTCACTAAACACCATCTGGAGACTCCTGGCTCCAGCCCCTCACTTCTCCCCACTCTTATTAATGTGACGGGTGTTTCTTCCTTCTTCCTCCCCTTCCACTTCCTCTAGAGTTTCGCAGCTCTGGGGCCTGCAGACATTCATCTTATCTTCGGGGAGCTCAGCTCTGCTGGGGAGGTGGTTGCTCAGGCTTGGCTTTAAGCAGCTGACAGTGATAAAGAGCAGACAGAGCAAGAGGGAGCTGTTCCTCCCCGACTTCCTCACGAGCCCAGTCCCTGGCGGCCTGGGCGGGGGACAGCGGGCGGGGGAAGGGGGGGCAGGAAAGGACCTCGGGTAAACCTGCTCCACAGAGGCTTCAGCTCTGCCACGCTGATCTCCCCAGAACTCCAGGACCCTCCATGAATCCCTGGTGCTGCCAAGCACAACCCGGATTCCCGCCCCAGCCCTCGGCACTTGCGTCCTCCGGCCGTTCCCAGCATTGGTGTCAGCCCCTGGGCACCCATCTCTGCAGCCAGCTCACTGCTCCTCCCTCCCTCCCTCCACGCCTGGGTTGGTGTTGTGACTCTCACCTGAACGCACTCACTCTCATTTCTTGCTTGTCTTTGAAGGATGAGCGCATGGCTTCGTCCTCCGGGCAGCCTTCCCAGACTCCCCCACCCACATCAGGAAACTTCCCCGGCCCATGCTACACGATTTCACTCCTGCTCTAACCCATGTCGTACTCATGAATCGTATCTCCCGGAAAAAACACCAGACTCCCCGGATGGTGCCCACAGCACCCAGTACAGGACCGGACACATGGCTCAATCCCTGATGACTCGAGTCAAAGTGAACCCACAGCAGTGACCCCAGTGAGATGAGCCCCAATTCCTTGGGGTGACTGGTTGGCACTGGGGGGCTCACAGGTGGAGCCCATGCCCCCAGTGCCCACAAGGAGACCCACCCACTCCAGTCGCCACTGTGGCCCAGGCTGGCACTCAGAGGCCACCCTGCTTCCCCTGGTAAAGCATTAAGCTAATGCGTGTTGTGTCTCATTAGCGGCGCTCTGTTTGTGCCAGGGCCAGGCAATTTGATGGGTAGTTGATTGGCTATTCTGTTTATTTATGGCAGGAAAAGCATTCTTTATTGAGGACTGGGCAGCACATTTCTGTCCCTATGGCACTAAGATCCTCTGGCAATCATGCAATTATAAATTAAGACTAAATAAATAATATATAATAAGCAATAAAGACTGCACGCCTCCACGGAAAGAGCTCTCCTTGGGCAGGCACCGTGGTTGGGACCGGAGACCCAGCAGAACCCCAGCCTGAGAGATACTGCCCTCCCGAGCTCTCAACCAGCTTCGCTGTTGCGGTGAAATTGAGCATCCATGTGGCTCAGCCATCACCCCTGGGAGTGGGGAGCACGGCAGCATCAGTCGAAGGCCTGTAATATTCTGCTGCCACTGACCCCACAAAACCTGCGGGGCGGGGGAGCAGGTACTGTATCAACAACGGACAGGCAGGGAAACTAGGTGGAGCCCATGGATGTGGAGAGACCTGCCCAGGACCACAAGGAGAGGCAGCCGTGCCCGGACCACATTGTCCTGCCCTGGGCTCCCTGACGTCTCATAGGTGGCTCAGGCTGGGGGATGGGAGGAGGAGCCTCTTCCAAGGACACAAGGCTGGGGTTGCCATCCTTCCCAGGGCACACTCTCGGTTACCTAAGGGTGAGAGAGGAGAGCGGACTTCCGCAGCTGACCTCCAAACTGACCCCTCTGCCGTCAGCATCATGCTGGGGCCCCCTCCCCCCAAACCATCAAGAGGATCCAAGTGAGTGGGTAAGAGGTTGCCACCATCACTCTTGTTAGGCCTGGAGGGGCAGGGGTGGGTGAGTGAGGGGCCGGTCCAGCCTGTCAAGCCATGGCTGGGGATAGGGAACTGTCATGAACCCGTCAGGGTGGCACTACTGGGAAAGAACCTGCCTGCCAATGCCAGTGGAGGAGACTTAAGAGACGCAGGTTCAATCCATGGGTCAGGAAGATCCCCTGGAGGAGGAAATGGCAACCCATTGCGGTGTTCTTGCCTGGAAAATCCCATGGGCAGAGGAGCCTGGGGGGCTACAATCCATGGGGTCACCAAGAGTTGGACGCGACTAAAGCTTTCTGGTGTTACTGGTGCATCAAGGGACATGCCAGCCCCCTGAAGTATGGGAGCAGAGAGACAGGGAAGAGTGCCTGGCAGGGCCTGGACGGGGTGGCTGGAGGAGTCCTGGGGGCCTTGGGAGGGGCCACAGAGAGTCTCTGGGGACCTGTTCACCCACTGGGTATGCACGCCAAGCAGGTGGTTATCGCCCGAGGACAGCAGGTCAAGGTTCTCTCAACCGGTCACCCGTGTGGAGTGGGAGGAGCAAGCTGGGTCTGAAAGTCTGGCAATGACGCTGTCGCCCGGGCTCCCTGTTCACTGGGCTCCCTGTTCACCAGCCTCGGCGAGCTGCAGCCGAGGTTGGATGCTCTCCAGCCATGAGACACCTCCCCTTGTGGGGCCGCTGGGATCTGGAGTGCCAGGAGCCCTGGAATGCACAAGGGCTCTGAGTCTCCACCAGCTGCTCCGCAGGGCACACCTCCATGCCCAGAACCCCAGGCCAGCCAGAATCCTGAGTATTGGGGCAGACGTGGGCAAACACGGCGTCTCCCCTGAGGGCCCACGCGTGATCCAGGGTATCTCTGTGCAGTCTTCCCAGCGGTCTAGAAGGGCCCACCTGAGTGTATACTGAAGCCAGAACGTCCTGGAGGGGCAGGGCTGTGCCTTGCTGGGTGGGCTGTAAGAGCCTCAGCTATGTGAATGCATCTGACTTTCAGTCAATGCACACCCCTGTCCCAACAGCCTGTCCCCGCCCCACTCCCCTCAATCTATCCCTGCTCTCCTCCACTTCCTCCTCGCAGAAACTAATTGTCTGTCTCACCAGCCAGCGCCCAGCGCTTCCGAGAGGGTTCTGCACGAAACTAATTATGCACCGCTAATTTGGAAGCTCGCAGCTTTCCCAGGAACATTCATTCGATTTGGGTTGTTCTGCTGAGTGGCATTTCTGCAAATATGCCCCGGGGCTGGGGGGCCTATCAGGGAGGGGTAACTGGAGTCTGGGGTCAGGAGGAGGGACCTGGGGGCCTGGGGTGGCACCGGCGTGGCGTGTCCATGTCGGGGAGGGGACAGGAGGTGCCATTAGTACCAACCGGGGTGGGGGGGGCCTCCCGAGGGACTCCATGGCCCTGCAGGGAGGGAGGGAGGAACCCCATGATGCCTCGCACTCAGTTGGGATGGGGGGCAGAGGTAAATAAGCACTAGGTTGGCAGGATCGCTCAGGGGCCTGGGCACTGAGCAAAGTGGGAGCTGGGACCACCCTGGTCTCAGGGTGAGAGCACTGGGTGGGTCTGGAGAGGGTGGAGGAAAGCAGAGGCCATTGTCTTTCAAGGCCCCTTCCAAGGAAAAGTCCAGGCCCCAGTGGGCGGTCCCAGTTTGGTCCTGGAGTGTCAGGGAAGGAGCAGGGTGGGCAGAGCTGAGGCACAGCAGAACGGCTTCTTTTCTGACCTGTTCTTCCCCAGCCAGCTTCATGGGCAGGTGCCCCGTGCTCAGAGGGCCAGCACTCGGTTCCATGCTCTGCTGTCACCAGTTCTAAATTCCTAGTAATTTTGGAACAAGAGGTTCCGATTTTTCACTCTGCACCCACAAAGTATGCCCCCACTCCTGTCAAAACCATCAAGGAAGTCCTAGGGGACTTCTGTGTATTCATTGTGCCTCCTAGAGCGGTGGCTCCCTGCAGACAAGGGCTGGGTCTTCTTCCTGCTGTCCACAGAGTGCAGGCAGGGCTCCCCTGTAACTCTCTGCAGAGAACTGTGGGGTTTAGCCTGGGTCTTCCACACCGTGTGTGCCCCAAGTTGGCTGAGATAAGTCACATCGGGCCATCTATTCATGCACGCAGGCTTTTTTTTTTTTTTTTTTTTTTTGCTTCCATCTCCCTGCAGCACACTCCCATCTCTCAGCAAAACGGGTGCCCCAGGTCCCAGCTCAGCAGAGAAGAGTGGATGCTAGTGGCGCCTTGCTGCAGCCTCAGCTCTAGACTCTGGCAGCCAGGAGCTCGCTCACCCAGCTGCGCCTTGGAGATTTCAGGGCACATGTACAGTGGGAGGGTTGGCAGAGAAGTCAGGATGCCTGCAGGGCTCATAGATGGCCAGCCTGACGGAAGTCCTCCAGGGAAGCAAGGAGGAGGCTGGAGAGAAAAGATGTGTCACCAAGGTCAGCAGGGGGATCCCCACTTCCTGCTTGAAGGGAAGTGGGACATGGGGGCCACTGGACCCCTCTCGTTTTCCCTCCTGAGATGACCAGGTAGTGCCGGAGGAGCGCTTGTGATACAGGGGAGGCCAGATGGCTACAAGGGCAACACCCAGACCCCTCCCACTTCTGCTGGACTCTGGGGGCTCCCCGGAATCCAGCACTCAGTGGTCAGTGTGAAGCTTGTTGTTGGCTGCTAGTCTGTTGCACACACACTGTGGACCAAGCATCCACCACTGACTGGCCACACTCCCCTCTCTGGTGGAAGGAATTTGGCCATGCCAAGAGCTGTTCCAGCAGTACCACTGAGACCACCCCTCACTTACCCCCAACCCTGCCTTGTCCTGAGTGCCTTCACCAACAGACACACGTGAAAGCTAATTCTAGCCCAACCGTGTTGCTTAAAAGGTAATTTCTTAAACTGTTCTGACTCCTTTGCTATAAAATTTGCCTCCTTTGGGCTTCCCAGGTAGTGCGAATGGTAAAGAAACTGCCTACCAACTCAGGAGACATAAGAGATGCAGGTTCAATCCCTGGGTCAGAAAGATCCCCCGGGGAAGGAAATAGCAACCCACTCCAGTGTTCTTGCCTAGAGAATCCCATGGACAGAGGAGCCT
This sequence comes from Oryx dammah, assembly GCF_014754425.2. Taxonomy (NCBI): domain Eukaryota; kingdom Metazoa; phylum Chordata; class Mammalia; order Artiodactyla; family Bovidae; genus Oryx; species Oryx dammah. The sequence continues at coordinate 42,046,200 of NW_024070206.1, read as the reverse complement.
GGCAGGTCCATGGGGCTGCAAAGGGTCAGACATGACTGAAGCAACTTAACACGCACGCACATGCCTCCTGTGGTGGAACTCTCAAGACAAGGTGGTAATGGCAACCTCTGGCGGAGCAGAGGCTCCCATTGTGTCTCGGTGGCCTTTCTGACGTACGACCACATGGCCTGGCAGGCGTTCTGACCACCTTCCTCCTGCCTCCGCTAAAATCAGTCCCATCCTTGATCCTAAAGCTCAAGCCCCGCCTTCTCCAGGGGACCCCGGTGAATCCCTCCAGGACTCAACAGTGAATCAGCCCCCACCGCCTGTGGGTTACCTGGCTGCTTCTGCGGGTGGCTCTTGTTTCACAAGTCACTTAGCCTACATCTCATCCTCCGAGTCTCACACTTCCCCAGCACACAGGAGACAGCCAAGAATGAGATATCCACAATCGTACATACCTCTGCATTACCCCTTGGCCTTCCACACGCACTCCACAGTGTATTACATGGTATTTGTCACTGGCTTTTCCTTCCCCGGATGAGATCGGAGTGTCATTTTCCAGCAGGCTTGTTCCATTCCCACAGTCACCTTGGGAGGCCCACTTCCCATGTGGAAGCAGCGAGAGGCTGTTACTTGGCTGTTACTTGACGTTGACTCAAGGTTCCATTAGTTTCCAAGTCTGCCTAAGAGGCAGGCCTCCCGCTGAGCCATACTGACCAGCCGTCTGCAGTAACCAATGCTGAGTAATGGTTCGAATGGTAACCAGCATTAGCGAATAGTTCCTGTGATAATTGCAGCCTAATTTGTGTGTGCGCACATGAATTAGCATGCATCTGTATGCCGTTAGCACTCTGAATTATCTCCTGAGCAGCGCTTGCCTCGGGCCTTGTGGACAAAGCCAACAGTGCACCGTATCTAGAGCTCATTTTCTTCTAAGAACAAAGGACAGAAAAAAAATGGAGCTTTAAGAAAGGCAAAGAGTTTGCTTAAGCCCCATCCGTGGATTGTGGATTCGCTGTATGAGTGGAACCTCTGGCTGTCCCAAGACAGAGAGGCAGAGCTGGTCAGAAGGTCCAGACCTCATCACTGGGGGTCATTGGTCCAGTGAGGTCCTCAGTGGCAGCCTCCTGGGGTCTCTGGGGGCAGAACTGAGAGCTGATTGGGAACCCATGACAGCCTAAGAGATGGATGTATATAGCTGGGCTATGGAAAGGAGTGTGTTCTGTTTCAAATGGATCCAGGAGTTATTTCACAAATTCCTTATGAGCTTCCCTGGTGGCTCAGATGGTAAAATCGTCTGCTTGCAATGTGGGAGACCCAGTTTCGATCCCTGGGTCGGGAAGATCCCCCAGAGAAGGAAATGGCAACCCACTCCTGTATTCTTGCCTGGAAAATTCCATGGATGGAGGAACCTCGTAGGCCATGGGGTCGCAAAGAGTCGGACACAACTGAGCAACCGCACTTTCACTTTATGTAAAAGGAGTGACCACCTTCTGACTTGACTTTTAGTAGCACAGATTTCCTAAGAACAGAAACCCTTGGTGTTAAGGTCTCTAGCCGGACCCGCTGTGTTCAGCCGTAGCAGTCCTGGGCAGTGGTAATACTGAGGAAGATCCCTGGAGAAATGCTGGTGACATCAGGGTCAGTTCCTTGTACTCCATCACCCTTGCTCACTGCTGCCTATCCATTTACAATGTGAACTGCTAGGTGTTAGTAAGAAGAAACTGGAAATTACTATTTGATCTTCCTTCCAGTTTTCTGAAAAGTCCCTCCACATAACAAAGCATGCCTCCAAACTCTGTCTTCCGAGGACATACGTGTTTAAAAGACTATGTCCCCATAAAAAACACTCAGCCCAGGACTTCGCTGGTGGTACAGTGGATAAGAATCTGCCTGCCAGTGCAGGGGACGTGGGTTTGATGTGTGGTCTGGGAAGATTTCGTATGCTGTGGAGCAGCCCATGCCGGGAGCCATGACCACTGAAGCCCGTGCACCCAGAGCCCACACTCCACAACAAGAGAAGCCAGTGCCGTGAGGAGCCCGTACGCTGCAGCTAAGAGTTGCCCACACTTGCCACACCTGCAGAAAGCTGGCACACAGCAACAAAGACCCAGCACAGCCAAAAGTAAATAAATCAACAAAGACACTCAGTTCAGCACAGGGTCCTAAGTTGGTATGGTTTTACAAATTGAATGTGTCCATGAGTGACCAGGACTGATTGGGGCATGCCAGCTGCAGCCAAACATAGCGTATTAAAAAGCGGAGACATCACTTTGCTTATAAAGGTCCATATAGTCAAAGCTATGGTTTTTTCCAGTAGTCACCTACTGATATGAGAGTTGGACCATAACAAAGGCTGAGCACTGAAGAATCGATGCTTTCGAATTGTGGTGCTGGAGAAGACTCTTGAGAGGCCCTTGGACAGCAAGGAGGTCAAACCAGTCAATCCTAAAGGAAATCAACCCTGAAGATTCATTGGAAGGACTGATGCTTAGGCTGAAACTCCAATACTTTGGCCACCTGATGTGAAGAGCTGACTCACTGGAAAAAACCCTGATGCTGGGAAAGATTGAAGGCAGAAGGAGAAGGGGGTGGCAGAGGATGAGATGTTTGGATGGCATCGCCAACTCAATGGACATGAGTTTGAGCAAACTCCAGGAGATAGTGGAGGACAAGGAAGCCTGGCATGCTGCAGTTCAAGGGGCTGCAAAGAGTTGGACTCAGCTTAGCAACTGAACAACAACAGCTGCAGCCAAGGACAGCCTTGCTTGAGGAGCACCAACGACCACTCCCCACCCCCAGTCCCAGAGGGGCACAGAGGCCCATAAGGCGGCTCTGATGAACATAATCGTGAGTTATCCTTCCAGTTTCTGAGGCCAAATTCACATGGCTTTCCCCCAGGGCCTGGAGTGAACCTCATATGTGACACAGACACCCTGCTTCTGTCCAGTCCTCTCTCTCATTGCCAGGATGTCACACCCATGAATCCTTTGTGTGTGTGCTCTGTGCTCAGTCGCTCAGTCATGTCCAACTCTATGTGATCCAATGGACCATAGCCCATAACGCTTCCCTGTCCATGGAATTTTCCAGGCAAGAATACTGAAGTAGGTTGCCATTGCCATCTCCAGGGGATCTTTCTGACTCAGGGAACAAACCTGCATCTCTTGCCTTTCCTGCATTGGCAGGCGGATTCTTTACCACTGCTGCTGCTGTTGCTAAGTCGCTTCAGTCGTGTCCAACTCTGTGCGACCCCATAGACGGCAGCCCACCAGGCTCCCCCGTCCCTGGGATTCTCCAGGCAAGAACATTGGAGTGGGTTGCCATTTCCTTCTCCAGTGCATGAAAGTGAAAAGTGAAAGTGAAGTCGCTCAGTCATGTCCGACTCTTAGCGACCCCATGGACTGCAGCCTACCAGGCTCCTCCATCCATGGGATTTTCCAGGCAACAGTACTGGAGTGGGGTGCCATCGCCTTCTCCATCTTTATCACTGCTCACCACATGAATTCTATAAACATCTATGAATACGAAAGCATTAGGTCTTTATGCTAAGGAGAGCACATAGGCTGAAGGACATCAGATCTTACCAAGCCAATAATGATGAGAACCCAGACACCTGCCTGGAAGTTCAAGAGCTCTGAGCAAAGATGGAAGAGTTGATCATACAGACTGTTAGCTCTGAGAGGGAGAAAACTCAGAGCATGTTGACTTTAGAGCGGAAACTGAGTCTGGTCATTGAGCCAAGATCAGGGCATACATGGAGACCAGAGGGAATGATGTGGGGTCTCTGCATGCCAGGTGTCTTGGCAAGAATCCGAAACACACCAGGCGTGTTGGAGAGAATCCGAAACCCACAAGTGCAAGAAAACAGTTCAAAACCTGAGGCTATGGACACTCGTCCTTAAAAATTCACCACAAGGTGGATAATCCAGGCCTAGGAAATAGAATCAGAACGTGTCCCAAGCTCTATTATCAGTGGTGAATCCTGTAAGCGATATCAGACTTGCCAATAACCCCAGGTTCCCTGACTAAGAGAAGCTTTGCAAGCAATGATGTTTCTGCAAGTAGAGCAAGCTCTGCAGACAGCAGTAAGCTTGTAGCTCCTGATGAACTCAGCTTACAAAGCCAGCGTCTGCTAAAGACAACAGATCCTAAGGACAGTACCTGGTTCAAAAGTGGGTGGAGAATTCTGCTAGCAAGGACTGACTCTGCAGACCACAGGCTCTACAAACTGCTCTCAGTTCTGCAGCTTCTCATAGGCTTTGCAAGCAATATCAGGCTCCACAAACTCCAAGAAACTTTACAAATGGAAGCCAGCTTCGTGGCTAGTATCAAGCTTGGCCTGTAAGGCCTGGTTCTGCTAACCACAGACTCTACAAACAGCAACGGGCTCTAGAGCCAGCGACAAGACCTTCCAGAAACAGCTGACGCTACAAGCAGCAGTGGGCTGTGCAAATGTCAGTCGGCAGAGCCGAGCTCTGCAAGGAATGACAGAGGTGCTGCAAACTGCATCAAGGTCTCCCCTGTCTTGGTCTCCAGAAATAGCAGGCTGAAGAAAGCTGTATCCGTGTTGGGAGAGCTCTGTCCAAACCGAGTCCTATGGTGCTCCCTTCATGTGAGCCCCTGGGAGATGAGAGGGTCCTCCCTCCAGCAACACTTGAGTGGCCAGTCTCCTCCATGGAGAAGTCTTCTCTGCAGGTGCATCCTTTTAAGGGCAAAGAACACTCACAGATGTGGGAGTCTGAACATGTACTTGGAAAACTCAGAGGTGCTGCCAGGGGTGGGTGTGGAGGCAGCCAAAGCAGATGCTTAGATATTCACATCTGTGGCAAAGAAGCTGTACCCTAATGGGAAGAAAAGCTGCCTAGGATAGTGCAGACTTGGCCATAGGCACGGAAAGAGGCCATCCCTACTCCATGATATTAGTGGTCACTGGGAAGAACTCCTGACCAAAAGGATTCTGCCACCTAGCCTTCCCTGTTGCTGAAATCCCACCATTAGAGCTTACACCATTCAAGTCAAAGCGTGAACTTCATTTAAATGAAATTACCACCCACGCACTCTCCCAGCACCGTCAGCCCACAGCCTCAGTGTGAATCAGCTCGTCATGTCCTCTCCCTGGTGATAGACGTCCAAGAGCAGCATTGGAAGGTTGTGTGGGTGCCCGTGTGTGCCTGGATCCTTGGAGCATCTATGATGCCCTTGAGGGCTGAGCAGGGTGGGCAGGGAAGGAAGCAGGAAGACAGCTCATGGGTCAAGCCTAAAAGCCGAAGGGTCAAAATTCATAACACTGCCAGGCCAGAGCCTTGGAAAGCTGAGGTCAGAGGGTGGAATGGCCTTCTTGGCATCTCTCAGGTCTGCGAGTGCTGAGTTGGAAGAAAGAAAGAAGGGGGAGGGGAGCTAGGAATGGTCTTGTGGCTGCAGGATGTAAGGTCTGCTCCCCGGCCGAGCTCCCAGACCTTGTCGATAGCAGGAAGCCTTGCTCGGTTAATTAATGAGTTATTCAGGCTGACCCTTGATCTCTGGAGCAAATCAAGGGCTTTGTGTGGCTCCTATTAACTCCCTGGATTTGCTCAGCAGCTGCCTGGGAGGTGGGTTGGCGAAGCTTCTTCCCCCTCCCCTCTCCAAGCTCTGATCACACCCAGAGAGCTAACAGGACTCTTGGCCATAGGTCTCAGGGCACCTCTGGAGGAGGCTTCCAGGAGGGGACACCCCTCAGAAGAGGAGGAAGACCAGCAGATTCAACAGTGGTCCAGGGCGCACGGAGGGGCCAAAATGGGCCGTCTGCTGGAGGCAGCCCCAAGCAGGCTATAGAGGTGACAGCGGTCACATAGATCCAGCTTCCCCGCCCCTCAAGGAAGGCCCTCCCAGTCCCCAGGAGACAGCCTGGCTCCTGCGGCATCCAGTAATAGAGCCAGCCTCTCGGCACTCACACTGTACCTTTGGGGTGGGGGCAGGTCTCAGGAGGTCTCTCAGGAGAAATGCCACCCCAAGAGAGATGCTCCCAGGAAGGGCCAATGATAGAAGGTCTCGGAGAGGGAGCCAGGTTCACTCTGCAGGCCTCTGAGGATGGGTCACATCCAAGGATGAGCAAAGGAGTGGAGAAGTGGGATGGAGCCTGGCTCCCGGAACATGGAGCCCTGGAATAGGAGGAGAATCCCCAGGCCGGGTCCCAGGCCCTGCCCGTTTGCCTAGTGGAAGAGATCGCTGGATGGGCAGCTAAGAGAGGAAGTATGAGTCTCCGCCCCTCACCCAGGCATCACTGTGGTTCATCAGAAACAGGTCCCTGAGTGAGCATCCACAGGAGGGCACGGTCCTGGTTCCGCTCCTCCCAACTGTGTCACCTGACCACCCAGGCCTCGGCTTCCCCACCTGTAAACGGGGGCTAAGAAGACCCTCCCTCCCCACCTTTGACCCAGGAGGATCCAATCAGAAGAGGGCAACGGAAGCCCTTTGGCAAGACACAGTCCTGTCTTCATCAAGGAGTGAACAAGGAGCCCTGAGCCCTTGGAGAAGGTTTCCTTGGCAACCCCGTGTGCTGTCAGAGTGCAGAGGTGGCGTTCAGGGCAGGACTAGCAGGATGATAACCCAGGGCCCTGCATGGAGGGGCCCAGCCTCACCCCTCCTTGGTCCGTCCAGGGAGGGCGGAACCGAGGCTGGAGGAAGCCAGCCCATGTCTTCAACAAACCAACACCTGCTAGGAGTGTTTGTGGAAGAAGGTGAAGAGGCCTGGGCTAACCTGCCAGGACGAGGAGGAGTGAGATGGAGAAGGTGCCGGCCGGAGTGAGTGGAAGTCAGAAACAAGGCCTGAACGGGCCAGGCCCACCCCCATCCAGCCCCCTCCTCGAGTGCTTCCTGAGAACCATGATGGAGGGTGAGTGGCAGGATGGAGAGATGGAGACGGGGCCTCAGGAGGGAAGAGGAAGACCGAGGTAGCTGCGTGGAGGAGAACTTGAGTCCAGACAAGCCTCGGGGAAGGTGGGCAGCAGAAGGGGATGGTGCTGGCCCCGAAGCGGGCTGGAGGCCCGGGGTCCCCTCTGCCACGGGTGACTAGGGGAGCTCCAGGCACTCCAGAGGCCTTGCGAGCAGAAGCCTCAGGGCTCAGAATCAGCCACAGGACTCTCTCGTTGCAATTCGTGGCACTGGAGATACAAGAGGAAAGAAGATGCCCAGCCCTCGGGGAGCTTCCGGTCTGGAGGGGGAGACAGACTGAAAAGGAGGGAGGAAGCCACAAGAGCCAAGGGTGGAGAACCTTCCAGCTCTCTGCGGGGTCAGGGGAGGCCTCCCCACAGAGCCCTGGGGAGATGGGCAGTCTTTCCCCGATGAGTTTATGATCAGCCACTTCTCTGAGGAAGACCCATGACCCTGTGACCTGCGATGCCGTGTCTCTCAAGTGGGGGGTCTGCACAGGGATCACTGTCTGTCTTCCGCCTCATTATACAGCTGCCAGCTCTGAGACTCCACCCGCAGACAAGTCATGAGACTGGGGCAGAAGCAGCAGCAGCTCTGGGCTCAGAGCTCCAGCCCTCGTTCCTCAGATTCCAGGGCTTGAAAGGGAAGGGTTCTCAGCCCTTGGGGAGCCCCCACCCAGGCTTGTTTCTTCCTGCCAGGAGAGTGGCACTGAGGAGAGCCTAGTTGTGGCCCCAGCTCCTGGCCATGTTTTCCCAGGAGGATAAGGAAACACCAGGGTGCACGGCAAGGGGAATCCATGAAAAAGTCTTGGAACGGAGGAGTGGGGAAGGGAGAAGACTGGGTAGCGAAACTTTTAAAGGGGGGAATCTCACTCACCAGCACCCTCAGAACAAATTAAATCCTAAGTCTTAAGACGAAAGAAGGGAGGATGTGTTTTTGCCCAGCTCCCGTATCCTGTGCGCCAGGTACACTTCATCCTTTGGAGGGTGTGAGCAGGTAGCCTGAGAAATCCACCACCTCCCATCCGCTCCTCCCGCCTCTAAAGGCTTTAAATCCATCAAACTAAATGAAAGCAGCTGCTGTTTTAAGGAAATAAAAGGCTCTCATATTTAAAAGCCCAGAGATTTTGAGTAGAGAGGCAGAGAAATATATACGAATGTAGATATTTTTCTCCCAAAGTACCACTTAGCAATGCAAACCCTGAGCAGCCCTGGAGAACGCTCTCACCAACAGGGGTGGGAAGGGACGCTGGCCCTGCAGGGACTGACATCAGGTGTGGATGCCCGTGTCCTTCCAGCGTGGCCACGGCAAGGGAGGGTGTCAACGGCTGTGAGTTAGCTGATGGCTGCTTTCCGCCTTAAGGTCCTCAGCACATCCAGAACCTGTTTTGTGAGCCTGGTGACATGTGAGGGGCACACTGCCCTGAGACAGGTGCTAAGGGTGCAGGAAGGAGAGTTGCAAAGAGCTGCGGTACCTTGTCCAACCAGGAACGGGTCACTGGGGAGTCAGGTGGTCTGCCTGGGACCATTCGAATAGAGTGAGCCTCCAGGGTCCTGGGGTCCCCTGCAGAACAGAGTCACTCCACCTGCCTCCCAGTGCCGTGTCCAGGTGTGGTCAGGCTTCTGACACCTGCCACCGTCTTTCACAATGAGAAACTGCTTTCCACCCGGTGGGTTTTTTTTTTTTTTTTTTTGCATCCTAGGGGACAGATCTTTGCAAAGTTGTTTCTACTTTCTGTTTTGTGTTGTTTTCGCGTGAATTACAACCATCCCTTTCCTAATGTGATTGGTTTGTCTGGAGGCAAGCAAATTGGTTTTTGGCTAGAAAGACAGATGAATGGAGAGGAAAGCTTGGGGTAGGGTGGGGGCACGATGTGAGCTCATTGGACAGCAGCCTTCCAAGGTCTCCCGACAGCAGCCTTCCAAGGTCTCCTGGTCCAGCTGCAGGCAAGGCCCAAGGTCAGCCTGACTGAGAGCAGACGGGGTGACAGAAAGACAGGAGGGGGAGAAAATTGGGCCCTATCTTTGAGGAGTCTGCGATTCCTTCTAGAGAAATGAGCTTCTCTATTTTGCTTTATTTATCATCAGCAGGAAAAGTGAGGCACAGACTCCTCCAGGCATTTTCTTTGAGTGACCACCCCCATTCCAGGCTGCTGTCCATCCGGTAACAACCAGTGCTTTGGAGCTTTGGTGGTCCTACCCTCAGCCTGGTGGCCACCCGAGGCTGGCCGACCTGCTCCCTGTCAATCACCCTACACTGTCCCACCTCCATGCCGTCGCCCCAAGGGTCCCTCCACCGGAAATGACCTCTCCCTCCAAATCTTCCCCAGTTCACATGTCAGCTCTTTGTCCTTAGAGTCTGGACAGCACCTCCAGACCAAGCAAAGGGTTCTGGCAGGGACTGGTTCTCCTCCAGAGAGCAGGGCATGCCACCTCCACCTGGAATCCCCTCCTACAGCTCCAAGGGCTGACCAGGGCTTGGTTAGAATCTTAGTGCTGAGTTGAGAGCTAGAGAGGACCCCAGACGTGTGGCCTGTCTTCTCTGGATGCCCTTCGACGTTCATCTGTTCATTCAGCCTATAGCAATAGCACATGGCATTAAGGTGGTGGGTTTAGTAAAACAAATGCAGTAGGAGGTGCTGGCGACTAAGTGAGACCAAAAAGGAATATTATTTCCATAGTCAGAGCAAAAGAGGAAGGGTGGTCCAGGCAGAGGAAGCCTCGAGGTCAACGGCCAGGTGTAGGGACCATGGTGAGGAAACAGGAGTATTCAAGGGGAGGCAGGGGTCCGGTCTCCTCCAGAGGACCTGGACTGACCTGGAGGCAGCATGGTCCTGCAGGCTAGAGGGGACTTGAGCAGACCAGCGATGCCAGCCCTGTCTCAGGCTCACTCAGGCTGTGGGGACCAGCAGGGGATGGGAGGCAGTGAGGACCTGGCTTTGGACTGTGTTGGGGTCTCAGCTGCGCAGAAAGAGAGGAGATGAATTCTGTAGGGGTGAGATAAGAGAAGTTCAGGTTGAGGCCCCAAGTCAAGACAATAAGTACTGGTCTTTCACGCCTTCACTTACTTTGTTGTTGCTGTTTTCCAGTCACTAAGTTGTGTCTGACTCTTTGTGACTCCATGGACTGTAGCATGCCAGGCCTCCCTATCCCTCACCACCTCTTGGAGTTTGCTCAAGTTCATGTCCATTGAAGCAGTGAATCCATCCAACCATTTCATCCTTTGTTGCTCTCTTCTCCTCCTGCCTTTAATCTTTCCCAGCATCAGGGTCTTTTTCCAATGAGTTGGTTCTTCACATCAGGTGGCCAAAGTATTGGAGCTTCAGCTTCAGCATCAGTCCTTCAAATGAATATTCAGGGTTAATTTCCTTTAGGACTGATTGGTTTGATGTCCAAGGGACTCTCAAGAGTCTTCTCCAGCACCACAGTTTGAAAGCAAGTATTAATGGAAAACCTCCTAGTGTGGGGTCTGAGAGAGAGAGGATAACCCAAGAGCAACATCCAGTGGACCTGAGGTTAATGGTGGGGTGGGCACTTGGATGGTGGGGGCGTCGTTGACAGAGAATCATGCAGAAAGCCTTCCCGCTGCTTCCAACACAACCCGCATGTTGTCTCACTGCAGGCAGGAGGCGCTGGGCCTAGGAGCCTCCCAGACCCTGAGTAAGCTGCTCACCAAAGGCTGGGGCAGGACAGATGTCTGTGGGTCCACCTCAGGGTCCCACACACATGGCCATCGAGAGCGCAGTGGCCTTGGTTAGGCAGGTAATGCGTTTCCCATTTGTGTGACATTCACAGTCCTGGCCTCAAGGACTTGGCCATGGTGAGTGTGCAGTTCTACCCACGGTCCCTCGCACGTGGCCACCACTTAATAAGCAGTAGCTGTCGCTACTCCCACTGCTATGATTACTGTTATTATACCCCCAGCGGGGCTAAGGGTGGAGTGCATTCTGTTGTCACCATTGCTGGAAGAGAGCAGGGCCACCAAAGATGCTCCATGCCAGGGATCTTGGCTGGTATCCCCCTGCGCTCACCCATGGGCCGGCGAGCAGGTCGTACATGCCACCCAGGGAAGGGGCCAGTGGTGTCCAGGTAGAGGCCAGGGCTCTGACACAGACCAGAGGGAGGGGCCTGGCCCTCCTACCTGCCTGGAAAGAGGAGGGCTCAGACAGAAAGTGCTGGGACACCCCCACCTCCACGTTTGCCAAGGGTTCAGAAATCCCACTTTGTTGTAGGTCTCACGAGACTAGAGCTGGGGTTGGTACTCAGAGGGCGGAGTGGTGATGGCAGAGGACCCATTGGTGGGTCTCCCAGGACTGGTCAGAGCCGTCCCATTTCGCGTCTGCTGGCTCCTCGGGGTGTGCTGACTGGGGCATTAAGTACGCTGCCCTCCCCGAGACCCCTGTCAGGAGCCGCAGAGCTGTGAACACACAGTCTAGTGTGGCCCAGCTTGGATGCCAAGGGAGGGTCCTGTGGAGGAACCAGACATGTGGATGAGGCCACACACACAGGCACACACAACATGTGTGCACACACAGCAAGTGTGCACACACAGCAAGTGTGCACACACAGCACTCCAGCACACGCATGTGCACACACAGCACTCAAGCACACAACACGCCTACACACACACCCCACCACCCTGTATAGGCGGTGGACCGTAGGACACCTCTCAGGCACCAGAAGGCACATCCTTCTGGGGTGTGCCTCTCCCTCTGAGGTGCCCAGTGTAGGCACCACTCTCCCCCAGCCCCGTCTTCCACAGCGGGGCTGGGTCAGCCTGATTCTGCACCTGTCCCTCTGCAGAACCGTGCCACCATATGAGGGGTCTTTGGGTCCACCCCCCTGCAGTGCCCACCACCCCCATGTGCTGGGGGCTATTCAGATGGGAGCTGCAGTGAAAAGGCTGCTTCGTGTTGACAACTCCTGTGCTTACCCTGGGTGTGGCTGTGGCAGGTCTGCAGGTGGGGGGTGAAGCCCAGAGCACAGCACTCTGACCTGGATCCCTCCCACCCCTAAAACCAGGGCCTAGGTAGTGACAGGGGAACGCTTTGTCCCTGGCCAAGGGCATGTGCATTATTGCTCTGGACCCCAGAATGTCCCTAGGAGTGACCAAGACCAAGGTGGGGAAGGGGGAAGGTGCTCGGGGCCACCTCGCTGCCCTGCCGCGTGGGGGCAGCTCCGGGGCCAGGAAGGCTGTGGAGCCCGGAGGCCCCAGCAGGGAGATCGGAGGGCAACATTCCAGCCACGGAGATCATCAGGGATCGCCATGGCAACGGGGGTGCAATTAAGGCCCGTTTCAGCTGGGAGCAGCTGTGTGCACTTTATCTGCCTTGAATAAGGAGCAGAGAAAAAACCTGGGGAGGGAAAGGGGGTGGGGAGGTGGGTGGGAGGGAAATCGCAGTTCTTTTGCAGGCCTCTTCCTGTTCTGAGAGAAAGGGGAGAGAGGGGCGGGAGAAGAGAGGGAGGGAGAAAGGGAGATGGAGACCAAGAGAGACAGAGCCAGCCAGACAGAGAAAGAGGCACTGCAGGGAGACTGAGAGGCTGCAGGCAGCTCAGAGACGGGACAGGAGAGAATCAGAGACAGTGAGAGAGAGAGAGACATCTCACAGACATGCACGCAGACTCACAGACTCACTCAGAGACAGGCACAGGAGGGAGCGAGAGCTAACAGAGTCCTAACAGAGAAGGGAAGAGGCCCTTCTAGAACATCACCACCCCTTCCCCTTTCTTACAGGGGAATTGTTTTCCAGCCACCATGGGGCCTCTTGGCTTCCCCTTGGTCCTGACACACACACAGAGTCATCCATCCCCTAAGCCTTTGCTCTTCTCTTGCCCCAAGCCTGGCCACTCTGAAGGCTTACACTCCTTGGGGCCCTCTTCCCCAAGACTCCCTCCACACTCAGGGACTTCACCTCCCCTTCTGTCCTCCCAGGGGATAGACTCAGAGTCTTGCAGCACATGGAAGAAGGAGCAGTGGGCAGAAGAAAGAGCCTCACACTGAATAAAAGACACACCTTGAGGTTCAGAATTCAGTCTTGTTTTTTTTTCCCCTTCCTGGCTGTGCCCAGATTCCAAATTCCATCTTTGGATCACCCTTCAGCAAAGGTGTCTCAGCTCTCCTGCCTAGGGGAAGGGGAAAGGTAGGAGCGTGAAGGCAGAAGGGGCTCTGTTTGAGAAAGCTTGATCTTGGGGTAGTGAGCTGAGACACTCCTGTGACATACTTGGTTTCACAGATTGTAGACAGCTCTTCCCCTAGCCAGCCCAGCACACCCCCACCTCAGGGCCTTTGCACTTGCTCTGCCTGCTGCCTGGAGCACTCTTTTTTCCACCCAGTCACTTGGTTCTTTCCCTCATTTCCTCCAGGCATCTTCTCACATGTCATCTTGCCAGAGAGGCCTTCCCTGGCCATTCAATATAAAACAGCTGTGCCCTGGCCCCAGGACCAGCATCCTCTCCCTGTTCCTCTGCTTCACTGTGTCTGTCTCCACCCAACCTGTCCCATCCTGACCTGCATGAACTCTCTCCACATACTTCATGGGAGCAGGAACTTTGTTCTCTCTGCTCTTTCTGGATCCTAGAACAGGGCCTGCCCCACGGTGTCAAGGGGCCACTTTGTAAACCTTGCACAGCCGTGGCTGGTGGCAGAATCTCTTCTACCCACCTGGAGTTACGCTGGCGGCCTCATACCAGAGATGAGATTGAGTTCCCAGCGCCTTGACATCTCTCTCCCTGGGTTCCACATAGTCAGAGCCCACCCTCCACCTTTCCTTGTCCCTCATGGGTATCCCCATCCCAGGCCTCATTGTTCCACTCAGTGGTGATCAGAGGTAATCTGTTCATCCCTGCGTCCTGGGACCAAGTCCCACCTCTTCTCTCATGACCTGAACACCACCTGCCCAGACGGGTTCAGGCGTCCCACTCTCCCTGGCACCCTGCCCTCTTCCGGCCTCAGAATGTCACCTTTCCTGCAGATGCCTAGGGCTCCTGACTGGAGTGAGGCACTGTGGTTGGTGGCCAGCTGTGACTGAGCAAGCACCTCATCTCTCTGACTTGGTTTCTGGGCCATGAATCCAAGAGGTACAGCTCCATCAATAAGGGCTCCCGCTCAGACAGACCCGCTGGGTGACTGGCCGGGGCGGGGGCGGGGCTGCAGCTTGGTGGCTGAGAGGAGGCCGGGCAGCGTGTGCTGGGCTGTCGAGGGATACGGCTCTGCACATTCTGAACAAGCCAGCACGTGGCGGCGTCCCACAGAGCCTTCACCTGTACGTAGGGGCTGGGACGCTCCTTGGGAAGTGCACAGAAAGGCTGGAGAAAGGGCAGGCTGAGGCTGCCAGGCCCACGCGGGCGGCGGGGTGGCCGCATCTATTCCTGGCAGTGCCCTTGAAGGCGGTCAGAGCCATTCGAGGCAGATGCTGGAGCTCGGCTGGGGGCCACGGCCTGTTCCCGGAGCCCACTCGGGAGAGGAGGGGCGTGGGGCCGGCTGCGCCTCCCGACCCCGCCAGTGAGCCAATGCCTGTCAGCGAGACACCCCCCTGAGGGGGCAGAGAGCAGAGTTGGGGAAAGAAGAAAACCCTCCTGAAGAGACAACTGCGGGGGTTGGGTGGGTGGCAGGTGGGCCGAGCCGGGGCCCCAGCGGTGGAGGGGCTGCCCTGGTCTGAGGCTTGGAGGCGGCGGGGAGTGGAGGGCGCCTCGCCCCATTCTCCACAGATGGGCCTGGGACCTCCCAGAGGAGAAATAAAAGGTCCCTGAGACCTGCCCAAGCCTCAGGCTCCCGCCGTCATCACTGCCTCGAGGCCTCTGCGAGAGGACTCTGGTTCGTTCCCCCGAGTCTCAGGCCGGAAGCGAATGCTTGGTGACGCCACAGAGCCCGGAGGTTCCCTAGCGACCATTCCAGGTTCTACACAACCGGCCCTTCGGCCGCCTCACAGCTCCAGCTGGTTCTAACGTGGGATGCGCTAAGGGCCCCACGTGCGGGCCGGGAAGACACGTTCCTGTCAGCAGAATGTGGGCGGGGGGCCCCGGGATCCTGGAGGGACGTAGAGCTGCCTGTGGCGGGAAGTGAGGGGGATGCAGTCAGCCCACAGGGAGCGCGTGGACGGGGGTGGGACGACGGGCTGAGGACCCGATGAGGCCCCCAGAAGAGAGAAGACAGTCAACAAGGTTGGGAGCACTGCTCCAGACCTCACTTGGGGTAGATGCAAATCAGAAGAGAAGGTCAAAGGCCAAGGGACGGAGGGTGCAGATACCATCACCCGCCCCTGGGGCCCCTGGGACCCCCAGGCACTGCAGCTGAGCTTCACAGAGGGTTCTGCACTTTCCAGGGGCCAACGATGTAGTGGGGCTGCTGGGGCTGCTCAGGGGCCCCCTGAGGATGGGGCATGAGGGGCCCGGGAGGTGAACAGAAGCAGTCACCCCCCATCCAGCTCCTGGAGAAGGCCCAGGTGGGGACAGTGGGTCCTAAATGGAGTCCTAGACCCAGGGGAGGCCAGGGTCTCGGCCGGCTCTGACAGTCAGTGCTGGGGACTGTGAGTGAGCTGTGTTACCGCTCCCTGTGCACTGTCCATAGCAACAGCTGGGGACTCTCGGCCCCAACCCGGCTGCCTCCCAGGGCTGTTGAGCCATGCAGTGAAAAAGGCACACAAGGCTTTGCATAAACCTTGCCCATGAAGGTGAGGGTGAATCCTCTCCGTGACAACACCTGGTTGTGTAACGCAGTTTCCATGTGTCTGCTGATTGGCTCCTGAGCTCCGGAGCCCCTTGGCAGTGGCTATACAGGTGCCCCCATGATGTGACATTAGCCTCCCAAGAATGGGACCCTCCCTTTATGAGACTGAATCTTTTATTTTTCTCCACCTCTCGTGCCAGGGCAGAATTCTCCACTTGTTTCCTCACTCCTGCGACTGATCACACGCTGCTGGATCACTGATGATCATGAAGGAAAGCTTAGTGGTGAACAAATGAGTGAGGGAGTGAAAGTTACTCATATACACACCATGCTCCTCCTATTTGGTAGAAGCTCCTCGAGAGGAAAAGAAAGTCTAACATGCCTGGTGCTGGTCACAGGGTTCTGTAGGAAAACCGCTCAGGAATGTTGAACTGAATTAATTTGACCCCCTCTTCCTCACCGCCCCGTGGCCTTCCCATGAGTGGCTGCAAGCATAGAAGAGGCACAGCGCCTGGAGACCCTCTGAAAACAGGCTTGACAGTTTGAGGGAGAGGGGATGGGGCTAAGGAGTAGGGAGAGAGGAGGTGTGAGAGGCCAAAGCAATGGTGCTCGTGATTAAAGAGATGTCAGCAGATGTTTGCCGAGTCTTTGCTGTGTGCCAGGACCGAGTGCATCACATGGACTCTCATCTGATCGTCCACCCCTGAGGCCGGGACCATTTCATAGGCGGTGAAGCTGTCACATAGAGGTTAAGGACCTTTCACTGAAGGTACACAGCTGCTGAGTGGCAGAGCTGGGACTCAGGCCCGACCCTGTGGATCAGCAGCCCAAGGCTTTCCTGCCCTCTCCCACACAGGGAGCCTGGTGGTGGTGAGACCCACAGCCTCGCTGGGGAGTAGGGACAAGAGGTTTTCTCTTCCCAGTTCTAACTGGCTCCTTGTCCCCATCCTCCCAGGGGAGCACCCCAAGGTGAGGACCCTGGGGGGCTGGCACCAGTAACCCAGACCTGGGGTGACCCCTCCAGGCTGGGGCTGGGCATGGGAACAGCCTGGGAGTGGGAGGCACCAGGCGGGCCTGCAGCGGGCACACAGGGCCGGCCGAGCTCCTTCCAGGGCAAGGAGCAGCCTGGACCACCACCTCTGCCTGGCCTGGGACGTAGAACAGAAGGCTCACACTCCAATCTATTCAGCGCCTGCATGTGGATGGTAAGAGGTCAGAAGTGAATGGGGGGCTGTGGTATTTGAACTTCCCAGCCCCCTTCTCACACACACATGCCCTCCTGGACAGACCCTCGCAGGCCCAGTTTGGTCTCTTCCTGCTGAGGCAAACCCTCTGTGTTTGGAAACTTGTCTGGAGCAGTGAAGAAGCCTGACGGGAAGATGGTATTAGAAAGTCGCAGGTCAGAGCCCCACTTCCCCTTTCTATAAAGTGGAAGTGTTCATACTGGCCTTGAGGTAGGGATTTAGGAGGATAAAGGCTGGCACGCATGGAGTGCCTGGCACGGCTCAGACACTCAAAGGGTAGATAATAATCGTGAGGAGGAGGAAGATGGTGACGTGGTGACAGGCCAAGGGACCCCATATAGCTCCCCGGGCATCCTAGCTGCCACCGTCTCTTCTCCACCATCATCTCTTCTCCTTCAGCAGATCCTTTTCAGCTTCTAGAAGAAGCTCTGTGGGTGACATGGAATGAATCCGACTCAGCCCTCTCCTTGCTCCCTTCTTTCAGAGTTCTCATCAGTGTGTCTGTCCCCCGCTGCCGGTCTCTCTGTCTCTCTGCCCTGCTCCCTGCCTATGTCTCCCAGTGTCTGTCACCCTGCCTCTGTTGCCCTTCCCCTCACTCTCTCCTTGGCTTAACCACCTTAATCATTGTGTCCTTGTAACTCAACCCCGGCTATCTGGCGGTAGCAGCGTCCCGCACGGGGACAGCCCCAGAGTTACACACCCGCGCCTGGATGCCAGCTCTGACCACCGGACCCCAGACCCCGCCTCAGCTGGCCCCAAACATTTCCTGGGGATTCAGACTCCTGATAACCACTGTTCTGCCCTGCCTGGTTCTATTTCTGTCCCCAGGGGAGGGATGGAGCGGGGCAAGCCCTCGTCATGCTCACTGGGGCTGAGAGCAGCCCAGGGGGCCTCGGTCTCTTTGGGTGTGAGTGGGGGGTGATAGGGGGCTGTGCCACCCTAGCGTTGCTGTGCCACCCTAGCGTCTCATCCAGCCTCTCTCAGCCTGGCCTCGGAGGCCACCTGAGTCAGCCTCTCCAGGAGCGGCTAAGGCTCCCGGCCCCACCCTCAGGCTTATTGCATTTTTAGCGAGTGCACCAAAGTTAGACCCGCAGGGCCCCTCCCGCTTCCCGCGGGGCTGGGCCCAGCCCAGGGCTCAACAGGCCCTGTGTGCCCGCTGCAGGCCCGCCTGGTGCCTCCCATTCCCAGGATGTTCCAACAGCACCCTCTCCTGGAAGCTCCCTCTCTCGTTTGTAAAGTCAGACCCCACTTGCTCAGGGAAGCGGGCCTGGTGTGTCTGAGAAACTAGCAGGGGAGACCAGTCAGGGGAGCCTGTGGGCCAGGACACCCCCTCCCCACAGAGCCAGGGTGAGGAAACAGCTGCCCCAACCCCTGCACTTCCCCCTCCTGCTTCCCCCTCGGATACTGCAGGTGTGAATGCGAGTGTATGTGTGTGTGCGAGACAGTGTGTTTCTTCTGGAGAAGGGCAGCTTTGTTTATTTGGGCTGTAACCTTGACTTCTGGGTAGAGCAGGGCAGCGGGACTCTTCGGAGCCTGGAGCAAAGAGTTTAATATTCATAAGTGACCTCCCCATAAATGGACTCCGGTGCTACAGAAGGACTCAAAGATGACACCCTCCAGCTCCCCGAGCAGTGGCCTTTCTCAGGGAGCTCGTCAGCGCCTCAAGCAGCAGCTCCTGATTGCCTGCTCGTGGTGTTCCCAGATCTGACCCGGACACTGGTCTCCTCCATGCCGCCTGTACAGGGGGGTCTGTAGGGCTGTGAGGGCCCTGCATGCAGGGTAAACACCACGGGGCCCAGGGCGGTGGGCTCAGCACCTCACCCAGGCTCCCAGCAGGAACCCAGGAAACGACAGTATAATAGGTCACGCCTAACATTTAATTGGCGCAGTGGCTCGTTTCACAGGTGGGAGTGATGAGGCAGGGAGACGTTAAGTAATTGGTCCCAGGTCACACCATCATTGGGCTTCCCACGTGGCTCTATGGGTAAAGAATCTGCCTGCAATGCAGGAGACCCAGGAGACAAGGGTTTGATCCCTGGGCTGGGAAGATCCCCTGGAGGAGGGCATGGCAACCCACTCCAGTATTCTTGCCTGAAGAATCCCATGGACAGAGGAGCCCAGCGGGCTACTGTCCACGGGGTCGCAAAGAGTTGGACACGGCTGAAGCAACCGAGCACACACGCACGCACACAGCATCGTAAGTGGCAG
This sequence comes from Oryx dammah, assembly GCF_014754425.2. NCBI lineage: Eukaryota > Metazoa > Chordata > Mammalia > Artiodactyla > Bovidae > Oryx > Oryx dammah. The sequence continues at coordinate 42,027,193 of NW_024070206.1, read as the reverse complement.
AGCTGGGATTCAAGGTCAGGCGTTACAGGTCAGAAGGAGAACCTCACGGACACACGTGACTGTGTCATCGGGCTATATTCAGTTACATAAACCTCTAGGTTTTAGCATCTGTTTTAGGCTCTGCTCTCAGAATATGCACACTGAATGTTTGTTGAGCTGACAGCTTGCCGGCATCTTGTGGTGGGCAGTGCATACGTGGTAGATGAAGGCTGGATGAATTGGACCCAAACCGGGCTGAGCTTGTGGGTGTGGGAAGAGACTCGGCCTCCGTGTTGATGACCCCCCGCCTCAGGGAGCAGAGGGTGCAGAGGGCTCGGGTTCTGCTCCCCACTCTCCCAGACTGGGGCAGGAGAGCTAGCTCCTCTTCCTGAGGGTTTTGAGGGACAGAGCTTGGCAGCCTCTCTCCAGCCATTGGGGAATTGACCCCTCGTCTTCCTCTTCCTACCCACTCTGTGTGCTGGCACTGGGGTGGGGTGGGGGCAAGGTAGGGGTGCAGTTGGAAGACTTTGCTAATTAACCCAGAGTCTGCCTTGTGCATCTACATTTAAGCAGAAGGATGACTCCTATCTTATCTTCTTCAACTTTTGTAAGCAAAGGAAGGAGAAGAAAGAAATCCCAGGAGGTGTCCAGGCAGAGACGGGTGAGGATTCACCCCCTGCGTGGCCTCACAATCTGGCACTAAATCACAGGGGATCCAGCTTCACAATCCACCAGGTCCCACAGGGGTGGTGGGTGTCACAGAGAACTGGGGTTCTCACCACCTGGTTAGTTCACAGCTGTGGGGACAAGAAGCAGCCCAGTGTTGGGCCATGTGTGCCTTAGGGCCGTGTGCTGGGGAGTCAGGGAGGCTTAGGAACCAGGTAGAATTTTGGAGCATGGAAAAGACAGGAAGATAGGTGTAAACCAACCCAGCGCCTCAGGAGACAGAAACGGCTCTGTGGTTGGTAGCGGGCTCTGTGCAGGCGAGGGGGAGAGCTTAATAGAGCAGACAAGGGAGATTATGGAGCCCAGCCCAGCTGCTCCTTGAAGAAGTCTAACATTCCAAGTTACCTGCAATCCTGTGCACGTAGCTCCCACCCCTCCCGCAGCCCGGGCTACTACTGGCTGCCCAGCCACTTCTTAAGGAACATCCACAGCACGATCTGTTTCCTGGCATTTGGAAGTGGGCCCTGTCAACAGAAAGCAGCCTGTCTGGGTCCCTTCTTCCCAAGTCACTGCTGGGCCCTCTCACAGCGCACCTGTGGTTTGTGTCCAGCTCGGCTCAGCAGTTTCTGCCCCCGTGAGCCCATCACCCCAGCCAGACCCTTCTGCTTCTCCTGAGATATTGACAGGCCCCCTTCTCCCTTCCAGGAGGGGCTTTTGGCCCACCCAGCCATTAATTTGCAAAAGGACCATTTTCTGCTTCAAAGGAAAGATGATTTTTTTTTTCCCCTCTGAGATCTGCAGTTTTTTAATATTCTCAAGTGACTAGCCAGAATCGATCTAAGATCGAGTTTGGTGCATGTTGAGTGTGGATTCTCAATGCCTGTTTTCATTTGTTTACGGCAAGATCCAGTGAGCAAGCAGATGAAAGAGGGGCCAGAGGCTTGGGGCCCCACAGAGCCCTTGTTACCTGGATTTTCCAATTTCTTCCTTCAGCTGAGCTGCTGCTGATTTTTACCCTTCTCCTCCTCCCCAACTCCATCCACTTTCCTAAAGCCCCGCAGTGTAAATCATCCTCCCTTCCCAAGTCTGCGAGCCCAGCAGCATGACCAGCCCTGTGCCAGACACTAATGGGGAACCCATCACTAGGAGAAGCTTGGACCATTAAGCTGTGTGGTCAAGGGTCTCTGCAGTTCAGACTCGGAGATCCAGGGGGTCTGAAGAGACCACCTGTGAGTTGCGGTAGTCAGGAGGGCTTCCTGAGAGGGGGTGACTGATCGGGCCTTAAAGAATAGAAGGCTCCCTGGGCCAGGCCCACGTGTTCCGTGCTGGCTGGGGAGGTGATCTGGCTGCCGATCCAGAAACCCTGGGCAAGGAGATGTCCGCTTCTGTTTCATGTGCGGCTTCCCCAAAGGAGGGTGACTTGTGAGACAGAGGGTAACCGCAGGTAGACGGCCCGACTCAAGAGGATGGCCCCCTGGCTGCCCCCAGAAACCCCCCGGATGGACTGGGCCGCTCCAGCCAAAACCACCCTGTTCACTCGGCGCCTCCTTCCTCATTGCCCCATTACTGTAAATACTATCTTCCCATCCGAACAATTAGCCTCCTGGTTTTAAAGCTCCCAGTTGTTGTTGTTGTTTTCTCCTAGTTCTGAGGCCCTAACGTTGGAAAACAAGCACAACCAGCATCTGTCTGCGGTCTCCCTCTAACCTGCCCGGCCATTAATGCTCTTACAGCCCGCGTCCCCGCTTTGCTCCTCCTCCCGTTGCTGGGTTCTGGGAGGGGGAGGAGCCAGCTGCCTGTGCAGGGAGGAGGCGGGGCAGCTGAGCTTCCTCCTGGATCTGCCCCGCCCTGCAGGGCTGGGAGGAGATCTTTAAAACAAGTTCCCAAGCCTCGCTTCCGCGGATGTGCAAAGTCACCGGTCCAAGGGAGGGGAGTGTCAGCCGAGATCTCAAGTCAGGAAGGGTTTAGACAGCAGCAGCGTGGTAGTAATGGTAACAATCGTTAATATACCCAACGTCTGATATCTGTATTCTTTGCACCACTTGCCAGAATCGTCCTCGGGTCCATCAGATCCTTTAACAAGCTCAGGAGGGGATCAGGGGAGAATTCTTATCTCCATTTCAGCAGAGAAACTTAGGCCCAGAGAGACTGAACGGTTTACCCAGGATCGTAGGAGAACAAGCAGATGGATGGCTAGTTGGGTGGGTGGGGAGTTAGGTAGATGGGTATCTAGCTGGGTCATGTAGCTGTTTGGGCAACTGGGTACTTAGGATGACAGGAAGACTAGCTGACTTCAGCCAACAGCCATGTCTCCCCTCCTGGCCACTCAAACAGTAATCACCTGCCCTGTAGGAGGCAGTTAGTTGTATTTTGATTAAGCCAGTGCTATTCACTAATTATTCCCTGCAGGTCTCACGTCCTCCCTGGAAAGGGAAACAGCTTCTCCTCTGTCTGTTCCCTCACCTCCATGTGTGTATTTTTGGAGCTAAAACTCAAGACATCTGGTCCAATAAGGAGGATGAGCTCCTAGACGATAGGAGACGCGAAATCAGGGCTGCCCGGGACTGAGAGGTGAGCTGGGCTGCTGCCCCGCTGGGCTGGGGACAAACTGGGCACTCAGCCATAGCCAGCAGGGCCCGCCGGGGCTGAACGGGAGGCAAGGACACGCCTGCCCTTCCTCCGCGGTTCTCCAGGATGTCCTCGGAGCTCCAGGGGGAGCGCACAGCCCAGCATCCACACCCCCACCTCCACCTGGTTGTCAGTTCCAGCACGTTCCCCCTCGCTGAGGCCCCCCAGCCAAGGCTGCCTGAAAACCTCCACCGGGAGGATGTACAGGACACCTTGGGTCTAATGTAACATTTAATGGCCAAATCTCTTTAGGCCCCTGCGTTAATACAGAACTATCTTACTGGTTCTTACCAGACAGAGTCACATGGCTAATGGCTCCAGGGCTGAACCTGGGCAAGAAGGAGGGGATGAAAGAGGCACTGATCATAGACAACTTGCAACAGCCGGGAGAGGCGGAGGTGGGCCATTGAGAAGCCCGGAGGTCTGCCCTTGACCTCTAAAGGCCGGGCCCTGTGGCGTTCATCTCCCACATCCCGGGAGCCTGAGGCTGGGTTGTGCCCACGTCCTTGCACACCAAGGGGCAGAAAGGACTGTACCCTGGCCAGCCAAGTACTTCAGGGCCCCATCCATGCCCCTCTGCTCTGTCAGGTAAAATGGAGCAACCCTCCCTCTGGCACCGTCTCCAGCCGGACCCCCTTCCAGCTCCGCCTCTGACCAGCTGCTCAACCTTGCACGTGTCCCTTTGCTTCTCTGAACCTCAGTTTTCTCGTCTGTAAAATGAAGGACGGCCCGGAGAGTCCCCGAGGCCCTCTGCAGCTCCAGCCTCGGACTGCAGGGCTGCTGGCTCTCAGGTGGAGGCAATTTCCCAGATCACTGAGCCCCACCTGGCCACCATCGTGTGAGGGCCTCCCCTGGGCACCGGCCGTCTGGAAGCACCGCCATCCATCTTTGTGAATATCTGGTTAAAACACTCACCTAATCCTAACCTAATCCTTTCAATTTGGGGAGAGAATTGAAGGGAAAAAAAAAAAAAAATGCAAGCAGCCTGAAGACTGAATGCTAACAGATGGGTAAAAAGTATGTATAAATTACACCCGCTGCTGTCAATTCAAGCTCTCCAGATAAAGTGATATGAAAGGTGTTTCATTTATAGGGGAAATTAATTGCCAGCTGTATGACTGGATGGTGCAAAGAAACCACAGCCACACGATGTGTCCCATATATTTTTCCCGGCTGGATTTAATACCGTCTGTGCCAAGGGCACCCGCTCGATTCCAGACCTTGGGGTGGGGAGCACTAGGGTAAACATAACCCTAAACTGACCCTTCCCGACTTAGGATGCAGCCAGGGGAGCTTCAGACGTGGGGGCACATGGCATTGTCTCCCTCCCCTCCACCAGGAGGGCTGGTGGAGGTCATATCCATGACCTCGTCGGGGTCCCGCTTTCCTCATCCCTCAGGGATTGAGTTGTGTGTATCCTATGTGTGAAGAGACACCTTCTACCCTGTCAGCGCTCTGAGCACAGGACCAAATGGCAGTCAGTCCTCTTGTGGCCCTACCCAGTCTCGTACCCCCAAGGTGGACACTGACTCCTGTGTTAGTGTGCAGCATGGTGCCTGGAGCACCAGTCACATCTGTTTCATGACCACCCAACCCCTCTGCAGCCAAAGGGCAACACATGACCTCTCTGGCCTCAGTTTCCACATCTACAAAGAGTGACTGTCTTAGTCAGCTCAGGCTACTGTAATAGAATACCACACACTGAGTGGCTTGAACTGAAGAAACTTGTTTCTCGTGGTGATAGAGGCTGAGAAGTCCACGATCAAAGCCCTGGTGAGAGCCCCCCACCCTCCCTGGCTTGCACATGGCCACCTTCGCACTGTGACCTTACCTGGCAGAGAGGGAAGGAGCTCTGGTCTCTCGCTGTACAAGGGCACTAATCCCATCATGAGGGCCCCACCCTCACGATCGCATCTAAATCAGCCACTTATCAAAGGCCCTTCCTCCCAATACTATCACCTTGGGGTTTAGGGCTTCAAGGTATGAATCTGGGAAGACACAGTCAGTCCATAACAGACATGCCTAGTGGAAGGCCTGCAGTTCCTTTCCTGTGCTCATGTGCTGATCTCAGTGTTAAGGGTCTTATTATCTTTGTATGTGCTGTGGAGATCAGGTGGCCAAGAGAACATCTCTGCAGGAGGTGGAAGCAGCAAGGCTGAGCCTGAACTCCTCTTTGCCAGAGACTGTTGACAGAGGAGGAAGCGGGCCTCACAGGAAGGGCCCCCCTAGGCCTTGCCTGGGTCCCCTGGGATGTGGGATAGGGCGGGGAGGCAGAGTGTTGGCCAAGCCAGGGCACCCCACACTTCTGGTGTCTGTAAGACTTCCCTCAACACAACCACCTCCACCAACAGCTCTCTCTGGATTGTGGTGATGAAGTGTGTTAGTCACTTAGTTGTGTCTGACTCTTTGTGACCCCATAGGGCTCCTCTGTCCATGGAATTCTCAAGGCAAGAATACTGGAGTGTGTAGCCATTCCCTTCTCTGATGGGGGCGGGGGGCCGGCCCTTCCGATCCAAGGATCGAAGCCTTGTCTCCCACACTGCAGGCAGATTCTTGACTGTCTGAGCCACCAGGGCACCCCTGGTGAGGAGATCCTCCCTTACCAGAACCATTTCTGAGAAGGGCAGACTGAAGTGCTGAGAGACTTCTCGGCTTTCAAACCATAGTCCCTTCCGCTGATGGACACTCAGAAGCTGTCTCCTGCACTCTCACCCTGCCCCCTCATCCCATCCTGTCCAAACAGCAGGGGGAGAGCCTCCAGACTGGGAAACTCTGTGGTTCCTGCATTCCCCGCCTGCCCCTTCTTTCTTTCTTGGGCAGGAGGCTGGGCCTTTGTGCAGAGGGCTGTGTAGGACACACACAGGACCCTGCATATGCACAAAGCTGCCTGTGTGCCCCGGGGTCTGGAGCCATGCCCCCCACACATCTGCCTGAGGGGTCTTTCCATTCTGATGAGGGGAGGGGGCGAGTGAGAGGATTTCCATCCTTTGTCACCCCCACAAACGTTTATCAGAACTATTAAGGCAATGAGCTAATATTCTATTCAGATTTAAATAATAAATTAATCTGCATAATACTGAGGAGGCCTGAGAGAGACTTAATTATCTAGTGTACTTTAGGGTGGAAATGGAGGGTGGGGATCGTGCTGGGAATAGACAAACTTACCGGTGATCACACTGAGGCTGAGTTGAGAATGCCGGCCCTTGGGCCACGGTAGGGAAGTGCTGCCTACTCCATCTGGCCCCAGGAACTCCCTCCAGTGGGGAGGATGCCTGCATCTCTGACCACCCCGCCAGGGAGCACTGGGGACTCAGGTCCTCACGCCACTCGCCCTCCTATGCAGGAAGCAGGCAGCAGCTGGGAGACGGCCAGAGACTGGAGAGCCTGTGCAGCCTCCAGTGTTTGCTGGGGAAGCACTGGGCTCAGAGGACCCCACGTGACCTTGTTCCTCGTGTTGCTGGTGTTCAGTCACTAAGTCATGTCCGACTCCGCAACCCCATGGACTGTAGCCCGCCAGGCTCCTCTGTACGTGGGATTCTCCAGGCAAGAATGGGAGTGGGTTGCCATTTCCTTCTCCAAGGGATCGTCCCAATTCAGGGATCAAACCCGCATCTCCTGCGTTGGCATGCGGATTCTTTACCACTGAGCCACCAGGGGAGCCTGGTGTGACCTTAAGCAGGCAAACTAACTTCTCTGAGCCTCAGTTTCCACCTATCAAAGGAGGGCACTACCACCTGTGTCCAGAGTGGCTGGAGGTTAGAGCTACCAGATGTGCAGCTTCTAGTTCCCAAGGGCAGGAAGCCCTCAGGAAACGGAGAGGCACAGACGAGGGTCTCCGAGAGCTGTGTAGAGTGAGCGTGTACTCCCCCCAACATCTTAAACAGTGGTAAGCAGGGCGGCAGGGTTGACGCTTGTGTTCCTCAGCTAGGCAAGTAAGCGCCAGACCTGTGGTTAATTTTTCTCTCTAGCTGGTTCCTGCTGCTCCCTGGGAGCCGAGCTTTTCACACCCCGAGCCAGCCTGCCCTAGAGAGGACTATTTTCAGCGCAGCAGCTACAGCAACAAAGATGTGAAGTCACTCCTGCTGCCTTCAGCTTGCTCCGCCTGCCCTCCCCAGCTCCTGGGGGAGGTGAGGGGAGGGGGGAGAGGCCAGGCAGGGGTCCAGAGCACTGCCCACCCACCCTCCATCCTCTGCACTCTGTGACCCCCTCCCAGGGCCCATTTCCTCACATCCACTGCTTTTCTCCTCCCCTCCCTGCAGGTGGCCTCAAGGCTGGGGTGGGGCTCTGACTGGGAGATCAGAGGTCCTGCTGGGCTCTCCCTGGGAAAGACACACTGTGATGGGCTAGCGCTGAAGACCAGGGTGTCAATCAAGGTTGAACCCAAGGGAGCAGCTTCCTCTTCTGGGAGTCTCCGGGGAGCTGGGACCTGGGTAGGTGTGTGATGAGGTGAGGGCACGGGGGAGGCACCTGGGTGACGAATCATCGCAGAGGGCCCAGGCAAGTGGGTGTTCCTGAGATCCCGAGCTGAGAAGGGCTTGATCATTTGTTAAGTTCAAAACCTGTCAGTTGTCTCATTCAGCTCGGCAAAGAGAACCGAGGATGGGAGACCTTCCACCACAAGGGAGACAAACTTAGTGGCCGAGGGAGCAGAAACCAGCCCAGAGAAGCAGGAGCTGCCGCTGGCTGTGGAGAGGGGAAGGCGTGGCAGCCTCGCCCAGGCCCAGACTAGAGCCGCACATGCAGGGCCCTGATGTGTCAGACACGGCACCCGAGCCAGGAGCACCCCCCAAAACCCACAGCCCGTCCAGGTCCAGGGACTGAGGCAGTGGTCACCAGTCAGCCTGCCGAGCCCTGGGCCTACTGCAAGATACGCAGTCCTCCATGGTTTCTAGACGGTCCTGTTCCTCTCTTAGATAAAATGCAGCTGGAAAAATACCCCCTTGTCTCAGCTCAGCTAGTAAGGGGTTTTGTTCCCAGGCAGCCAAGATACTGAGGATCTAAGCCCTGACACGTGGGATGCTGTGAGAGGCAGCACCCCCAAGCCCCCAAAGAGGGGCCAAGGGAAGACTCGACAGGGGCTGGGGGAGATGGGAACCCTTACAAGTGAGGGCAGAGCCTGGTTCTGGCCCCTCGCCATGCCCCCTAGAGTTTCCCCTCCTGTGGACTGGTCATTCTTCCCACCCGGGGTTTCAGAGGAGGTGGTCCAAAGATCCAGATCCATACTGCCACCACCAGCGAGCTGCCATCCTCCCCCAGGGACAAGAAGCAGCAAAGGGAGACAAGCTTGTTTTCCCTGCCTGGGGCTTCAGCTGGGACATGAAGGTGGAGGCTGGGGGCTGGGTGGTGTGTTCAAGGCTGAGCTTATGAGCTGCCTTCCAAACCAAGCATAAGGACACTCGGGCATTGGGTACAGGGAGCAGAGTCCCCTCCCCACCCCTCCGCTGGGACAGTCTGCTGGCTGTAGGTGTTTGTTGATTGCAGCTGGGGATCCTGCCATCCACAGACCAGCCTGTGGGAGTCCAGCCTCTCCACTGCTCCTTCAGCCCCCTAGGGAGAGGCACCAGCCTGCCCCCAGGTCCATGCCACACCTTGCTGGTGTAATGAGGGGCAGACCTCATGCCCAGAGGCAGGCAGGGCAGGGAAAACAATGGCCAAGCCCCTTGTGCATCACTCTGCTCTGGGGACAGGAGCCACAGACAGCCACTCGAGTGAAGAGGATGGGTGACACTCCCCTCCCCCAGTGAGCCACAGGAGTGGCTAGGGGCTTTCCAGCCATCAAGGGGCTCCCCGGATGGTCCCTGGAAGTCAAATCTCTATGTCACAACTGCAGTTAACAGACTGAAAATGCCAGAAACCAGCCTCCAGAGCTTTGCACGAGCCCTGCAGCCTGAAGTGGGTGCCCCCTCCTCCTCTGGGTAACCCCAGGCCTTGTTGTTTACACCCATCATTGGGTGGTTAATCGTGTATGGCCTTGAAACACAGCTTTTCTCTTTATTCTGAACTCTTCATTATTAATTTGCTTTTATGGTTTATGTTTCAGAGTTTATGGGCAGCTTCTCTTCTCCCCAACAAAACTGTAAGCTCAGTGAAGTCAGACACCGGGCCTGATTTTTCTGTCCTTACCCTTGGCACGTGGAGAAGGAAATGGCAACCCACTCCAGTATTCTTGCCTGGAGAATCCCATGGACAGAGGAGCGTGGTAGGCTACAGTCCATGGTGTCACAAGAATCAGGCACAGCTTAGCAACTAAACCACCACCACTTCCACCCTTGGCACCTACGATGCTAAATAGCACCTCCCATGTCCTGGACACTCAATTTAACATTTCTCTATTTAAAGCCTTCTAAACTCTGCCTCTCACTGGCATTTCAAGTCTGAAATGAGCTGGCCAATCTCAAGGGCTGGTTTCAACACAGCAAGCCATCTTCCAGGGTTCCAGACACGAGTCACCCTACCAACTTCCATCTGTCCCTTCATGCTCAGAGGGGCAGGATCATGAAACCAGGGAGAGAATGAAAGTTCAATATTCTGTGGCCACTCCCCATGTGCTCTAGGAATCCTTCCCTGGCATCTCTCACCCATGGTCACATCTTTACCTGCAGCCACCTTCCTACAGGTTTACTTACTGCCCACTTGCCAGGTGGCCCATTCTGCTGTTGGCCGGTACTTATAGATGTTCCCAGACAAAGATAGTCATGCCCAGGACATGACATTTTAAGATAATTCCCCAAAACAATGGTTTCGATGTTACCATTAGTTGCCTGCTGTGTGTTCTGTGCTCTGCGGGACACTCTGAGGACACAGAGCAGAAGATGTGATCCTGGCCTCAAGCAGCTTCCAGTCTAGTCGGGGACCAGATCATGGAAAAAGGCTGAGCCCACAGAGGAGAAAGCATCACCTGCTACACTGTTTGCACAAGACCAGAGCCTGGGTCTGCAGGCTGGCCACCTCTAACTGCCGGGTGATCTAGATCCTTCCCTGGACGGCCCCTAGTGTCCTTTCCTGAAGAAAGAAGGTATGGGCCCAGAGGGTCTCTAAAGCCCACCCTGGTTCTCACATCCCTGGGAGCACAGTCACCTCCCCGGACAGATGAGCGTGGGAGTCATTGATCCTGGAGGTGCAAGGGTGGCACCCCACTGGCACAATTTCTGTCACTCCTCACCTCCGATGGCAGTTCATGCAGTCCACTCAATCCATTCGCTGGTTTTATCGAGCGTCAGAAATCCATGTATGTGGCAATGGCATCTATGTTGTGCAGCCCATAATTAGAACAGGAGCCAGATGTTAGAAGGAAACTTGGCGGTACTCAAAAGTTCACGTCTAACCAAGAACAAATCAAAAGAGCATAAAATATAAAGAGTATGATGGTGCCGAGAGGATACGGTAAGAAAAACATCAGAGGCAGGAGGTCGATCTAAGAAAACTTCCTATAAGAAGGTATGTTGAGAAGAGTGTGAGGCAGAAGGGAAGGCCGACCGCAGGTCTGGGGCACCAGAGCCAGTTTCTCCAGGGGGGCCACAGCAGGATACCCAGGCATGGCTCCTGGGGGCTGTCCTCAGGGGCTTCCAGGAGGAGTCCGGGACGCTGCCTTGAATGATGCCGCTGACCCTAAAGCATTAGGGTCATTCTCAGTAGGACATGGACACACAGTCTTGGTCAGACACGTATGTCAAACTGTGCGAGTGAGAACAAGTTATATTCCCCCCTGCATTTTGCCATCTAGAAATGCTTGTGGGGCCTCTTGCAGCTCATCTCCACCCTCCTGCTGTGGGGATTTGCTTGGCTGGGCCACACGTAGCCTTCATCTCACTGTTTGTTGTTGTTTATAAAGCTGGAGGACAGTACCACCTGCCCTGTTTTCTCTTATTTGTTGAATCCTTCTTTCTCTAATTTAGTCTTTTCAAATAAGAGATAGGAGCACAGAGGCCCTCTTTCCTGTTTCCCAGCTCCCTCTCTGGGCCCAGGTGGGATGTAGGGGTGGGGATGCGGGGCTCCTAGGGTGGGACCAGTCTGGGTGAACTCTGGAGCCTTCCCCAGCATCCCCAGATGAGATGCACAGATGAGAGCTGGGGTCCACTGCAGTGCTGGTTGCTCTTCAGCCATTGTGTCAGGGATCCAGAAGGAGGGAACCGAAAGGAAGGACCAGATAGAAGTCAAGGCTAAGCAGCCAGGTGTCCCAGCCTCCCCACCCCTGCAGAGACTGCAGTGGACAGGCATCATTTGTGCTTCTCACTCCCTGCCATCAGTGGAAAATTAAAACATTCAAGGCAGGGAGACCTATTTCATGCCTCTACAGCTTTTCCCTAGGACGGCAGCCTAAGACTCAGGAGGCCTAATTATGTGAGCACAGCGAAGCCCCTCGGGACCTCAATTTCCTCATCTGTAGATTGGGCATGATGGTGCCTGCCCCGACAGCCTTATGGAGGTGTTAGGAAGATGAGAGATTTAATAAGATGGCACTTTGCAAAGTATAAAGTGCTAAGCTCACCTGCCATAGATGTTTAATACTTTAATCTCATTATAGTGACTGGTTTATGGAGGTTTCAGGTAACTTAAAGGAGAGAGCAGCTATCTAATGGAAGGAGAATGGGATATGAAAATCAGAAAGGGATGATAGCCCCCCAGGAAAAAAAGTACTTGTCCTCCACAGAATGACTTTGTAACCAATCAGTTGGCCAGCTCTCGCTGGGTACCTACTGTATGTCAGGGAGTGACTAGACGGTGGGCAGATGAGGAATAAGGAGAGAGCTGTCCCAGGGCAGAGGGGCCTGGAGGGGGCCCCTGGCACACGATTCACCAGGATGCCCAACAGGATTGGGGTCTGGAGACCTTTCTGCCCTTTCTCATCCCCGGACCCAGGCGGGACCCAGTGCCCAGGCCTCCAGCAGCTGGGAACCAGGGCCGAGGGGGAAGCTGGCAGCAGAGGAGGCCTGGGGAAGGCAGCCCCGCCCAGAGACACCTGAAGCTATAAAAAGCTCCTGTCCCAGCTTCGGCACAAGTGAGAGCTGCTAATGTGAGCGCCCAACAAGCTCCCAGGGTGAGGAGAAGCAGCTAACACCTCCTCTGGGGAGCGGGGTGCCCGAGAGGAGAGCAGCATGGACGGGGCATCCTGAAGGGGGGTCATTTTGGCTCAGCCCCTGGGAGGGGGATCTCTGGCAGAGGGCAGGGGGTGATATCTGCTGTGGAGCCAGGAAAACAGGCGCCCCCCCACTCCCTGCTCATCACCCCTCCCATCACTGCACCCCCACCGCTGCCCGCAGAGTCAAGACACATCAACTGCTTCCTGTATCCCTTTGTTTGCCTCAAACCTTCGTTATCTGGGGTCAGTCTCTCTCTGCGCTGGCTTGGGTTTCATGCCTGGCTTCCGGTTTTGTTTCAAGCCCCCGCGGGCTTGAGCTCGGGGCGGCTATGCTGTACACCATCCTGCCCGGCTCCGACCTTCCCCTCCCGAGGTGTGTGCGGGGTGGGGGTGGGGACCACGGCAATGCTATTACAGTATTTGCATTTATATGAGGCACAGACCCCAAGTCTCTGGTCTCTGGATGCTTTTACAACCCTGTGTATACATAATTTATTTTTGTTGCTATTTAATCAGTCTCGGTGTTGAGATGAAAAGTTTCCAAGGGGCCTCAGGTTATTAGGCAACTTTCAATTCCAGCAGCATTGACTCAGTGCGTGGGCCAACTCCCCTGCCAAGCCCCCGCTCAGCTGCAGAGGTGGGGGCAGGGGACTGGGCAGGAGGTCGTGTGGTTCCGGCCCATAGAGCAGGCTCACGGTGCGGCTGGGGTGCTGGGGACAGGGTGCAGAGCCAGGGGTGGACAGAAGAGTGAGCATCCCGACCTACGGGAGAAGTCTCGGACAAAGGGCATGATCTTGGGAGGAACCAGCTGGCCTGGAATTTTTCAGAGTCGGCAGGCTGAGGGGCCAGGCAGGCTGCTGGCGGCTAAGTGGGAAGCAGAAACTGCAGGTGGGTGCCTGACTCGGGAGGCAGAGGGAGGGAAGGATGAAGTCAAGGGTGTTGTCGTCAGCAGAGACAAGGTTGTTCTGGATTCCTGGAGTAAGCCTGAGAGGGCAGCCTCTGTGTGAGGCCAGAGGGGAGCCCCAGACTAATCAAGATCTCCACCTCCGACCATTTGTGGAATGTGGTGGGTTATAAATAAATAACCAAGCAAAGCCGCTGTGGTGTGAGCTAAAGTTCTGAAGCCCTGGGAAGGGGGCAGTCCTGTGGGAGATGGCGCTGCCCACCTGGAAACTCCAGGACCCTTGTCACACACACACACACACACACACACACACACTCATACATGTAGACACACGTAGATATTCAATGACACAAGCAAACACAGGCCTGCATACACACAGATCTGCATATATAAACACAGGTTTAGAGGCACAGGTGCACACAAATGTACACACACACATAGCCACACACCTTCCCAACCCTCGGCTTTGCTCTGTAGCAACTCACACCTGGCAGGCGGGGGTAGGGGGTTCCATGAGGATGGTTGCAGTGTGGGAAAAGGGAAACCTGAATCAAGGCACTCTCCCTGGAAAAGCATCCAGTCGTGAGTCCTCGGCGTCCACCAGCTGGGTAGACAGTCACCTGTCCAGCAGACTCCCTCTCCCATGTGACCCACTCACAGTAGGTCTTCTTGCAGATTTAAAGTTTGTACCAAGCTGAGATTGTAGGGAATTACGTGACCCTGTTCAGGAAAACCCACGTAGTGAGTCCTTCCAAAGACCTATGTGTCCCAAGGACTGTTCTGTGCGTCCAGTACAGTCCATGGGACAAGAACACAGTCCACACTCTTTTGCCCTAGTGCCTGTGGGCTGACACCCCAGAAACACCCCTGGGAACAAGCCACAGCCCAGTGGACCCGCTCAGAGGAGAACCTCTCTGCTTAGCTGCTTCCCCCACCCCTCCTTCCCCACGGGTGGAAGTCTGCTAGGGAATGGCCCCAGGGCCCCTTTCGTTGCACAGGTGAGAAGGTTGAAACGCAGAGCAGAAGCGTGGCTTCCACTCCTTTACCCGACCCCTGCCCATCCTTGGTTCCTCGCCCGAGTGAGGACTGGCCAGGTCCAAGCTCCGGACCCAGACCACCCCTCTCATTCCCCTCACTCCGTGTCGTGAGAACTCAGTCACTGGCCGAAGCTTCTATTTTCCTCTCATCACCCTGATTATTCCCTGTTTAATTAAAATTTGTTTCAGCTAATAGGCCTTAAATTAGTATTTTCAAATATTGACATCTACAGGACCCTCATTCATTATTTTCGAAAGCTCTAGGGCTAATCACTTTATCACCCTCCAATTAATTACTCATCCACCGGACAGGTAGCCGGTGCCTCCAGAACATGGCTAGACACACTCACAGACAGGCAAGGCCACGCACACAACAGTTGTGCACGGAAATGCACGAACACATACACACCCCCACACACCCCACACACACCACTCACACACCACACCCACACACACACTCACACACACCACACACACACCCACACCCACACCACACACACCACACACACATACCCATACACACCCCATCACACCCCACACACACC